>NC_044343.1:11717392-12053955 GCF_007399415.2 Gopherus evgoodei
AGCCACTGTGGATGCAGCACAAATAAGCTTCTTCCACACACATCTTTCTGATCTAAAGGTTTCCACCCTGGCCAGTGATTGGATGGTCTAAACAGGAGACCTGGGCCTGTAAATCTGTGGTGAACCCGACGGAAGACCTCTGGCAAAACCACAAGCCCAGAATAGCCCCCTCCCCGTCCCCTAGTCTCCAGTGCCCTGGATCTGACACCTTTAACCAGCAGTGAATTCACATACAGGCTGGTCACAGAAGAGTTCGCCATGATCTCAGAATCTCTTTGCTCATGTCCTCTGCTCTCAGCCTGTTAAAGACTGAGAGGTAGGACAAAGACCCAAAACAATGGACGTGGCCCCTAACACATAAGTCCCGCTGAGCATAGAGGATGTCAACAAACCACAACAACAAAGAGCAGAGGAAGAGCGGGTATGGAAGAAAACAGAGATTTGCCATGAGGGTCAACATGAAGTGCACTTGAGAAGGATGTTCTGTATCACAGAATCATAGAATATCAGGATTGAAAAGGACCTCAGGAGGTCATCTAGTCCAACCCCCTGCTCAAAGCAGGACCAATTCCCAACTAAATCATCCCAGCCCGGGTTTTGTCAAGCCGGGCCTTAAAAACCTCTAAGGAAGGAGATTCCACCACCTCCCTAGGTAACCCATTCCAGTGCTTCACCACCCTCCTAGTGAAAACGTTCTTCCTAATATCCAACCTAGACCTCCCTCACTGCAACTTGAGACCATTACTTCTTGTTCTGCCATCAGGTACCACTAAGAACAGCCTAGATCCATCCTCTTTGGAATTCCCCCTTCAGGTAGTTAAAAGCAGCTATTAAATCCCCCCTCATTCTTCTCTTCTGCAGACTAAACAATCCCAGTTCCCTCAGCCTCTCATCATAAGTCATGTGTTCCATCTCCCTAATCATTTTTGTTGCCCTCTGCTGGACTCTCTCCAATTTTCTACATTCTTCTTGTAGTGTTGGGCCCAAAACTGGACACAATACTCCAGATGAGGCCTCACCAGTGCCGAATAGAGGGGAATGATCACATCCCTTGATCTCATTGCCCAGGCAATCATGGCTCAGCTCTGGAGAGGTTCTGAGAGCAGCTTCAACTCCTGTTGATTTTAAAGGGAGACGGATTTCTAAGGTGCTCAGCAATTCTCCAGGTGGTAATTTTCAGCCAGACTTTTGAGCACCAGTAACCGGGGCCAGAGTCTCAAAAAGAGCTCAGCTCCCATTGAGGCTATTACCCCAGGGCTAGATTTTGCACAACTGCTCAACAGCCAGTGTGTGGCGCTGCCTTGAAAACTGGGCCCACTGCACCACCCGATTTTAAACAGAACTCCCTACTACAATCCACACCAGAAAACGATGCTCCACTGCGGCCCAGGATTTGAAAATGATGATGATGTAACTCCTAGCGCTGATTGAACATTTTTAGATGGAACAGTTTTCTGTCATGGGAACACATAGTTTTGGATGAAATTTTCAAAGGGATAAAGTTATCATAAATGGTTCTGACTTGTTTTATTCTGAACATTTCAAAACCTTTTTTTTTTTCCAGGTCAAAATGCTTGTTTTGACTTTATAGAACAGAGTATGAGGATTGGAAGAGACTTCAGGTCATCTAGTCCAACCCCCTACTCAAAGCAGGACCAATCCCCAGACAGATTTTTGCTCCAGATCCCTAAATGGCCCCTCAAGGATTGAACTCACAACTGTGGGGTTAGCAGACCAATGTTCAAACCACCAAGCTATCCCTCCCCCTGCATTTAGTTGCATGTCAACTTTTATAGTAGATTATAATATTCATTTACTCTAGCATACCATATGTATATATTACATTTAATTGTATACCTTATATGGAATATTTTATGTCACATTCTGACATTATCAGAATGAAACATTTCAGCTGATTGAAGCAAAACATTTTGAGGCTTCTGAATTGAAATTGTTCAGAACCTCTGTCCCGTGAGAAGTTGGGACTTTTCATTCTGATCTGGAATTAAAACAAACTTCCAAATGTCAGAATTTTCCCCAGGATGGAAATTCTGTTTTCCAACCAGTTTTGGAACCCCCTCGCTCCGTGCACAGGGACCTTTTCTGATAGCCTCACTCATGCTGAGATAGCAACTTATCCCACAAGAGTCCCACTGGAGTCGGGAAGGGTGGGGGCAAGGAAGTTGCTACTGGATGTGAGTGGGGGTAGCAGAATCAGGCCCTCAGTTTGTACATCTATGGGAGCTGGCCAGAGTAAAAGGAGAGGCTACTTGAGCGAAAGAGGGGGAAACTGAGGCTACACCCCTACCATGGGAACCACAGGGATGTGGGTCCTTAGTCCTGGGTGGATCACTCTTTAATCCTATGGGATTCCATACGGGGTAAGTGTTCCTGTTTGCATGGTCCTTTGCAGGATCAGAGATCTTAGACTGTGGCCCATTCACTGCAAGGAAAGCTTTGCCTGAGCAAGGCATTTCAGATTGAACATAAGAGCAATTAATTCCAATCTATAAAGTTCACGCACACGGTCTTCCCCGCCCGGCGCCCTAACCCATCCAGTGAGATTCCACCAGTCTCTGCCATAGCTGGGATGTTCCTGGCTGTGGCTGCCACTAACTCCTATGGCATCCCTGAACATAGCAGATAACAGTCACCACATATAGAAAAAGGACCGCAAGGAGCAAAACAACAGCCTCCATTACAAGCTGCCACTCAGTTCTCAGGCTCCAGGCCTGCTGAAACACTGGTGCAGATTAGAATATTATTAGCAATAATGTGTCAAGTGTAGACTGTTCCCAGGATCTGCTAGCCAACAGGCATTCACACGAGCTTTGGCTTAGCCCAAGGCAGGGAGTGTTGTGCCCTGCTGTGATTGTTCCAGCCCGCGTCTGTGCAGCACCCCACACAATGGTGCCCTGATCTCAGCTGGGAACATAAGAATGGCCGTAATGGGTCAGACCAAAAGTCCATCCAGCTCAGTCTCCTGTCTGCTAACAGTGGCCAAGGCCAGGTACCCCAGAGGGAGTGAACCTAACAAGCAATGATCAAGTGATCTCTCTCCTGCCATCCATCTCCACCCTCTGACAGACAGAGGCCAGGGACACCATTCCTTACCCATCCTGGCTAATAGCCATTAGTGGACTTAACTTCCATGAATTTATCCAGTTCTCTTTTAAACCCTGTTATAGTCCTAGCCTTCACAGCCTCCTCAGGCAAGGAGTTCCACAGGTTGACTGTGCGCTGCATGAAGAAGAACTTCCTTTTATTTGTTTTAAACCTGCTGCCTATTAATTTCATTTGGTGACCCCTAGTTCTTATATTATGGGAACAGGTAAATAACTTTTCCTTATTCACTTTCTCCACATCACTCATGATTTTATAGACCTCTATCATATCCCCCCTTAGTCTCCTCTTTGCCAAGCTGAAAAGTCCTAGCCTCTTTAATCTCTCCTCATACGGCACCCATTCCAACCCCCTAATCATTTTAGTTGCCCTTCTTGTGAGGTGCTCCGATGATAAACATACTACTAAAAATGATGGCCAAACTAGGTTTAAGTTAGTGGCACAGCTTCTGCTTCCAGCCATTTCTCCTGCAAGGCAATCTCATTTGGATTTATTCCCGTTCATTGCAGGGAAGCAGCTCTTCTGCCCAGGTCCTCAGAGGTTTAATTAAACAGGACCCTGCCAAGCCCCAGAGGAGCAGCCAAGACAGGCTCCATTACTCGACTTGCCTGCAGATCCAAAGCTACTGACAGTTCTTGGGCCAGTTCTTCTGCCGATACAAATGGGTGCAGCTCCATTGATGCCCCTGGAGCAATGTTTATTTATGCCAGCTGAGCACTGGGCTCGCTTAAGCTAGGTTGCAAATATTCCAAATTCCATAAATCTTTTTTTCACCCCAGGCTGTCTCATTATCTTAAGGAGAAGGGCTTGTTTGTTTCCAATGAGAAATCCTCTGGGGGGGTAATTTCTGCCCATGGAGGGCTTGATTCTGTTCTCAGTTATACAGGTGCGAAAGGGGAGGAAATTCAGTGGAGTTAATGGGTCTGATTCTTTCCTCACTCAAGGGCTTTATTCTTCAAAGAGCTGAGCCCCTCCTGGTAGTTCTGTGCACCTTAAACTCCGCATAAGCTCCGTGGAAGCTGGCGGCACTCAGCACCTTGCAGGAGTGAGCCCTTGGACAGGTGTAAATCAGGAGTAGCTCCATTAAAAGGAAGGCTGGATTTGGCATAGTAGCAGCTGCTGGGGCTCAGCAGACATGGGTTCACTTGCCAGTTCTGCCTCTATCTCTTTGTGTGACCTTAAGTAAATAATTCCATTTCTCAGTGCCTCAGTTTTCCCATCTGTAAAATGGGGCTAATGATACTTACTCACCCCACTGCCTTGTCTATTTAAACTGAAAGCTCTTGGTGGCGTAGTCTCTCACTATGTCTAGGTACAGCCCCTACCTAGCTCAGGGGGGCTTCTGGGTGCTGCTGGAATCTTATTACTGCAATCTATGCTCTCAGATTCCAGGATCGTCATCCAGTCTGTGTGTCCCGCTGAAGCCTAAAACTTGTGCTGAATCGGCATGAAGTGATGGAAAGCTCCAAGCAGGGTGGAGCGCTCTTTTTGTTCAGCATGGGATTCACAGTCTGTTACAGTCCAGTTCTTAAATCCTCAGCTATTTTAGGCTATTTTACACGTAATACACTATGCTTAAACAACAGCACGGGCTTGCACCTGGTTTAGTAATAATTAAAGTCAATGGTATTAAATGAGCAGAAGCAAGAGAAGATTCAGGCCTAGTGGACTAGATTCTGAACTCATTACACCATGGGAAATCCCAGGTGACACAAATTAAATACCTGGGACCACTCCCGATTCACACAGGATCCTAGGAATTACAACCCTGTTGCTAGCACTCACCTCACCTAGCCTTTGTCATAACAGTGCTGATAATTAATTGGTCTGGTGTTAAGGTGGCTGCCTCCTGAATTCACCCAAGCTCCCCACTGCAATTTAACACCAGTTAAATCAAATGAGTCCTTACCGTTAAAGACAGATAGAGACATAGATAGAGACATAGCACATACACTTATAGCCTGGTTGCTCAAAAAGATGGCAAGAGGGCAAACAGGGAGATATTGGTCCATCCCTAACGATATTTGCTGGTCTCCCAAGATGAGAAAACAAACATTATCTCTTTTTCTGAGGGTTTCTGCATTTCCAAGTAATATCAGAAGGTCTTGAAGCTTAATCTTCATTACCCAGGAGGCTGTGGGAATCAGGCAAAAGGGAAAAAAATCTAATCAATACGGCAGTATGAATTTACTCCCAGTGGGGTCCAGGGCACCAATATTTTTTGTCTTCTCTCTGTTAAAGAGATAGCGTCATTTTAATTCAAAGGTGCATCAACTGCTTTCATCGGAGGTGGGCATTGGCGAAGTCATCAAGCCGTGTGGCTGGGCAGCACAGCCGAAAAGGGGGGCTGGTTTCAGAGAGTTGTTGTTGGATTTTTGATTATTCTTGCGGGTCTGCAGAACATCCCCTCCTCCTTTTCCTCAGCTCCCTTCTTTTCTTTCCAGCCAGGGAACGCAGCCTGGAAGTGTGGCAAAGAGTTATACTGGAACAGTGGGTGTAATTACATCCGGGATAAAAATGACATGAGGTTAAACAATATTACCAAGGGGCTGGAAGGAAAACTAGGCAGCAGAAATAACAGACTTGTTTTATTTTTAACCAGCTCCTTGCATCTACTAACTGCATTATGGTGACATTTATGACTGAAGATGCTGAGACCCTGCATAACAGCATCTGGAAATATGCACTTGAATTCTGAACAGCTGTCTAGCTGGGCTGGTAGGCTTTCAGTCATGGAGATGAGGGAACGGCTGCTGTTTGTACTAATGTACTACTTGCATGTGAGCCAGAATATTCACTATTCCCCTTCTGCTGACCATTCGACAGTAGTCATCATCAGGAACCAAACCCAAGACCTGCGAAGCTAACCCATGAGTCTGTGTAGCTCCAGTAAAAAGAGTAAAGCCACCAACTGGGTCTGTAACAGGCGTGTATCCACCACAGATCAAGCAGAGGCAAAACAATTGGTTGCAATATCTCCCCTACTGAAAAGTTTCCGACAACCAACCATGGAAGGGACACAATACCATGTGATTTATGGATGCCAATCACAATCTGAAAATTCACATCTGTGAAAGTTCTAGCCTGAGCCCCTCCATTCTGTTGTCACTCTGCCTGTAACAAAGGGATAATAACACCTGTCCACCTCTGTACAGCACTTTGAGCTCTATTTGCTATTGTAGATAGGTAATGTTGTAATGGGCATATCAGATAGATAGATAGATGGACAAATAAATAAATATGTGGATGATGAGAAAGAAAGGGGGTATGTATATAGTGACTAGTTCACATGAACAGCTGGTCAACAACTCACAACTCCTCTTGCTTAAAGCAGTTTTAAGGGTGTGATGGGGTGAAAGCCTTGTACAGAGGAAGCGACCTGATTGGGTAGACAAACTGTCAATCGGTCAGAGGGACAGGGGTGGGACTTCCCTTCTCTGCAAAGGGTTCTGGGTAGGGAAGCCCTTTATAAAACCTCTGTTCCCTCCCACCCACAGAGGGAGTTGCAGGACTGGTGAGGCAGGGTTACTTAGATCTATAAGACATATGGAGAACTTTGGATGGGTAAAGAGCCCGATGTTATAGAATTGGACCTTTGTGTGTGTGTGTGGTTTTTTTAAAATAATTTTTGGGACCATATTTTGATAAACCTCTTTGTGCTGAATCCTGCTTACTTGTCTGGCCAGCCTCACCCTGACATTTTGTCTTGGCTGCCGGAGGAAATTTACCAGCCTAATTAAACCACTATAATTATACCTCTATGGTTAAATCAGTATAGCTCCTCCAGTGGACACCTCTTCTGGAATAAGATGTACTCATAGGGAGTTATACTGGTTTAATGAAAGAGATATAATTATAGTGGTTTAATTAGGCTGGTAAACTTCCCCTAAGTAAATGCAAATCAATTAACTTCAGGGGAGTAACTCCTGATTTACACAGCTGTAACTGAGGAGAGAATCACGGTTGGAAGATGAAATTTGCTCACACTGAACAAGTCTGAAGAGAAAACAAATGAGTAAAAATAAGTTTCTTTCTGGGCATGTTGGATGGACTCCACAAAAGTTCTTACCTGTCTGAACCCGTGGCTTAGGTGCCTAAGTCCCACTTTTGGCTCCACGGTGATCTACAAAACTCCTGCCGAACCCGTAGGTGCCTAAATTCACTCCATGCCTAAGTTTTCCAGGGGAAAGGTTCCCTCTGTTCCTTTGTTTCTGCCTCTGGGCATGTCCACTCCTGCTTTCTTCTAGGCCTCTGGAGGCCTATCACTGCCTAGTCCCCAGAGTGTTTCACAAACCAGGGGAAGAAAGGGATTCGCCTGCCTAATTCGTGTGCAGGGCCTGATCTGATAGGTGGGCTCAGAGGTGGCCTACCACATCAGGTGGCATTCAGAATGCAGAAGGAGGTGGGATGAGTGCTGCCTACCTTAAAACTTTCAGCTAAATCACTCAGCTAGAATGTGGGACAATCCTCCCCTGTCTGCCAGAGATAGGGTGGCCGTGCATGCATTCCTGACATGCTGGTACTACTGGGATCGGTGTAGGGCTGCCCCTGCCGGCCTTACCTCACACACACAGGAGATGGCATTTTTAAGAGGTGCCCCCTTTACCCACTTCAGTATCCCTGATCCATGTACAGATTGTAATTATTTGATGTAATTGTTTCATCAACCAATGACAACCCATACTCGATGGAGACCACATCCTGAAAGAAATCTTTCCGGAATCCCCTCTTCTGGCCTTCAAGAAACCCACCAACCTCGCCAAGCTCATCATCAGAAGCAAGCTCCCCACAGACCAGGATGCACCAGACGCATCAAAGCTTCATCAGAACAACAGATACAAAACCTGCAGCCATGTCTCAATTGCTACAATGATCAACACCCCCCACAACCTTTCAAGATCCATGGGTCCGCCACATGTCCATCACACCATGTGCTGTACCTCATCCAATGCACTAAATGCCCCAATAACAACTAGGTGGGAGTGTGGTCCAGGCCTGAATGTTGGTGATGGACTCATGAGTAAGATCTGAATCTTGGGGAAAGGTGGTCAGGCACAGGAAAGGACGGGGAGATGGAAAGGAGAGATCCTAGGGTTGAAAGAACTTGCCCTGCCCAACCCAAGAGAAAAGCAATAGTCCCCATCTGATTAAGTGGTTGTTACATTTCCCACCCTGTACTTAAGGCTTCTGTTTTCAAACCAGCATGTCCCAGATACCACGATGATGGACAGGTGGATATATACCAGGAAAAGCTTATTGCCCCAGATATAAAAATGACTTTTTTAATTTTAGACTGGCAAATTTTGGTTAAAACCCAAACTCTTGGGATCTGCATCCCCTCCCCACAGATAGAGCCAGGCTCGACTCTCTGTGCCATTAGAGCTGCACTCAGTGTGAGACCAGGCTGGGAGAGGAAAGTAGTGCTAAACCACCCATGTGGCTCTGGGCTTCTTGGGCTAATCTGCATCAACCAGGTCTCTCGGTGCACCCCCAGGGCTGCTCTAACATACACCATCAGACCGAGGCCTCCAAGGGATTGGGTCTGCAGACAGCAATTGCTGGGTCACCCTGTTGGCTGCGTGGGGGAAGCCCAGGACTGGAATAACTGGGGGAACAAGAGGTCAAGACTGAATGGCATTGGTAGAGATGTGTTTGAGATGCTTCGGACTACATGAGCAGTGGGGACGGTGGGCAGGATTGAACTACTTGGGCAGACATGCATGTGGAGCCCCCAGGAGTTGAACAGTGGTGGAGCTGGAAGGCAAGAGTGGGTCGCATTGGCAGAGGGCATGTGGGAAGAACCTAGGATGGACTAGCTGGGAGAAAGGGGTGCCAGGCAGGAATGAGGACATAGAGCTATGTGCAGATAGTTCCTAGCATGTGTATGTCTTCTTGCCAGAGCTATCAGCCCCTCACTACAATGCACCCAATCGTTTGAACTTTAAAACAAAATGTAAAACAAGGAATAATGGTAACAAAAAAAGCTTAATTAATTGGAGTGAATTGCATCACAATAGTGATTTCTCAGTAACGTGGCTAAGTGCCCCATTATTCTGATTTCACTCAGTATTCATGGATAGTAAATAAATCACAGGATTAGTAGCCGGCTGCAGAGTTGGAGGGTGGAGGTAGCAGGGTAGCTGGCACCTCTACAAGTCTTCTGTCAATAATTTTAGCGCTTCCTGAGATTCCGACTGGGATGGCAAATAAAAAATGACAATGAAAACATTCTTTTTTTTTTAGCCTTTGGAAAATTTCCCCTGGAGATTCCCAGGGAAGCTTTTCCCTCTTGCACCTCCTCATCAATGCTCCACTCTGTTTATCAATATGCTATTAATACTGGCTTATTTGAAATCATTTGTTTTCTGACCACTCCGATTCCTTGGCTGCCCCCAGGAAATGATTCCAAATGGAGACTGCAGCTGAGCAGAATGCAGATGGCTCGATTGGCGGGGGGAGCCATGCAGAGTAGGGTACATGGGGGAGGGTGCCTGGTGAGTTCAGATCAGATGGAAAATTCAAATCTAGAGTAACTTTACCAGCATTGGAAGTTCGGCAGATCAGGGGACCTGAACCTGTGAAGACTGTTGTCTCCAATTAATTTGACAGCTGCGCATCAGAGAGGATGCACTAGACTGGGCCCAAGATATATGGTCTCTATTCTGAGCTCTGTCACTGGTGCCCTTTGCAAGGCCCTTAATCTCTCACTTTCACATCTGCAAAATAGGGTTAAGCAGGCTTCATTTTTCCCACCCTTTATCCATCTCTATTGTACGGTAGCACAGCTAAGGAGAGGCAGTGCTGTGTAGTAGTTAGGACACTGGGCTCATATACCAAAGTTGTGTGTTCTGTTCCCAGCTCTGCCACTGACCTGGTGTGTGTGACCTTGGGCAAGATGCTTCTGCTTTCTATGCTGCTTTTGCATCTTATTTATTTAGACGGCAAGCACGCTGGGGCAGGGGGAATCTCAGCCTGTTAGAGCAGGCCGGGAAATTTCAGACTCACTGTCAGAGAGGGCCAGTGTGTCGAAACCAGAACTGTTTGCCACAAAAGGTGGGTTTGACAGATTTTTCAACTCCATTAAAAAAAACCACATCGAAACGTTTCAGTTTGATGTTTTAGAAACAAAAGATTCCAGTTTTCTACTTTTTGCTTAGAAATCTAACTTAATGACAGTGAAAATAAATAAAAAGAAATACATAAAATGGTTGAAATCTAAACGAAATGTTTCGAACCGCTCGGAATGGAACATCTCCAATGACTCAGACAGAAAACGTTGTCAGCATTTTGGTTTATCAGAACACTCCATATTTAGTCTGGGCTGATCTTCTGATACCCCGATGCTGTTTGCCAGCTGGGGAAAGCACTTCCCACCCAGTTTTCCTCACTAAGTGCAGCGCCCAGCATAACAGGGAACAGGTCATGAGAAGCTATTGTAAAGTAACTAATTGTTCAGACATTTTGTACATACACATAAGTCCCCTTTGGAGCCCTGCTTCACAGATAGAACTAACCCAGGTGCTGTGCTTAGCAGGCCCACTCCGGTGTAGCCTTGCGGGTCTTTGACGTGGATGTGTTTGCACGGTGCAGATGAGCTCGTTGGCCTATTGTATTTGATAACCAGACTAACCTGTTTGCTGCTGTGCATACCGAGCCCATTGAGCCCTTGGGCATGTACGTCACAGAAGCTAAAGATGCAAAATGCCTATTAGGTCATCCAGTCCATCTCCCCTGCCAGCGCAGGGATTGGTACGTCCTAGCGGTCCATGCGCTGACTGAAATAGAAAGTCAATTAAAATCAGCAGCATAGGACTATGGAGTGTGCAAGCGTGTAGGCTCAGCAGCAAAGCAGTTGTGGAAGTACAGAAAGAACTGACAGGGATCTGAAGGGGATTTTAATGCATGACAGTCTCTGTTAGCAAGAGTTAGCCTAGCCATAACCCTAATAACACGAGATTTGTAGAAGCGAGGATTGTGTGAGGCAAGTGGGAAAGAACCGTGTGAGAGGTTGTTGCGACCTTGTGTCGATAATGAGGAATGTAGAGTAGCGTCTAAACAGAAGTGAGAAAAATAAGATATCGAGATGGCCTATGTATTAACAAAATGCAGCTGTTGCTTATTATTGTATGTAACAAAAAGTATAAATGCTGCTGTAATTGTTTACCTGTTGAGAGACCTGCCTAGGATGGGGAAACCTTATGTCTTAGCGCACTCCCTCCCTCTATGCAATTGCTTGAGAAATAAAATATCTGACTTTGCTCCACCCAACCAAAAAGTGAGAACTGAGTTTTTCTCCGACACAGTGTTGTCTAGGCTTTGACTGTCTGACTCCTATAACCCCAGGTTTTATCTCGCCAGCATCACAGCGGGGTGTCAGACTTGGCATTACAGCTTGGTTCCTTAAATTCCCCCCTGCTGTTTCCAAGGGATGCTTTCTGTTGTAAACTGCTGCTGTGTACCATGTCAAAAGTAGCTGCATTGCAGGGACAGGAAAAGCGATTCCTATACATATACATATAGCATTTGGGATCCTGTGGGAGGGCAGGCACCATTAAAAACGTGAGGTATATCACAGTTCAGGCATCTGCTGATCACTGTTAAAGACAGGCTAAAAGAGTCCAGCTGGGCTGGAACTTAGTTTGCAGCTCAAACTTTTCCGTAATGATAGGAATCCAAGCACCTTGACTCGGAGAGGGAATGTGCTCTGCTGGGTAAGCTGCGGCATTAATAATCAAGAACCCTCGGGTCTCTTTCCAGCTCTGTCACTGACATACTCTGTGACTTTGGGCAATTTGTTTCATGCCTCTGTTTCCACTCAGTTTGACCGTGACCGGTTCGGAGCAGTGATCGTCTGTTGCTCTGTGTCTGTTTGGCACACTGGAGATTCTAGGGACTTTCGTAAAGGTGATTATAAATAGCTCTGACTCTAATCCAGTGGGGGTCTGCCTGTTACCGTGACATATCTTGCATCCAGAATGGAATTCGTTTGGAAGCTCAGCTACTTGACTGTATGCACGAAACAAGGAGATAGGCATGGAACTGGGGTCATCTTCAGGTGCAAGTAATTGTGCTTGCATTTCTTTGGCCAGGGCAATATCAAAAGTCAAGGTGAGGCCAACTCAGGGACACAGCGTTCTGATGTGGAGCTCAGAGCGAGAGCCGGCTCACATTTATTTGGGAGACAGTGTGGTCCAGAGTGGGTGGAGCACGGGACTAGGGCTCAGGAGCTCTGCGCTGTGTTCCCAGCTTCACTGACTTGCTGCATGACCTCAAGCAAGTCTCGGCCCTGCTCTGTGCCTCAGTTTTTCCATCTGTAAAATGGGGGTAATGGTTCTGCCCTTCGTAAACCGTTGAACTCTACAGATGAAAATCTCTATATAAGAGCTAGGTGTAAAGGCAATTTAGACTCACTTTCATTTTCCAGCTTCATTAGCAGCTTGGCCTTCATTAGGAGCTGATGAGGGTTTAAGTGGGGACAGAGATGGCAAACTGGGGGCAGTGCTAGAGAAGCTGCCTTGGATCGAAATCTGTCCCATCCCTTCCAAGGCAGCCCTGCTCTCTCCAGGCCTCCAACCCCAAACTGCAGTAGAGCTGGTCATTGTGCTGTGTCTTGAAACTCCTATGTAGGGACTGCAGTGGCAAGGGGCTGGTGAATCAATTAATCAATCATAATCGAGATTACAGTGTGTAATCATAATTAATTTTCAGACCTGATTGATCATGTCACGGTTTTCTCATGTTCATGTGAGCTGGGTTGATAAAACTGACTTTTTAATGGAGCTTTTACAGGCTTCTTCCACTCGCAGTGCATCCCTGGGGTTTTGCTCCGGCCAGGAGGAAAAGAGCCCAGCATCCCCATGAAAAATCAAAGCAACCAGCTGGTGGAGGGGGAATTAGCTTGCGCAGGAACCTCAGCTGGCAGGATTGGCTTCAGTTCTTACTAGCCAGCCCCATGAAGCAGGGTAATGATGGCTGACACAAGAAGAGTTAATATTCCAGAGTCTTATAGCTGCAGGGATCCACAGAGTGTGTGCGGCTGTGTGACAGATGTTAGATGTGCTGATATAATTTTACATATATACTGTCCCTGAATGCTGGCTTTTCTCAATGGTGCAATGAGCTGGCTGATAGGCACGTGCACCACTGCCATCTGCTGGAAGGAATCAGAACAGTGCAGCTGTGAGCCATAGGCCCTCTACTGCTAGCAGGGAATGAAGGTTTTCTTTTAGTGCATGTAATGGGATGGGGCAGGGGGAATATGTGATCTCTTCCTCTGTCAACATTATGTTCCCAGTGCAGCACAGTGACAAGCAGGAAGATACTGGGGAGGTTACAATGCTCTTCTTCTCTGAACTAGTGGACATTTGGTTTCCTGACTTCCTAGCAAAACCTGCAGGGGATCTGTATCTTCCCCATGAAATAGCTTTACTCTTTTAGGGGACAGGATGGCTCGGAGGCCTGACATGCTAGAGACGGTCATATTTAGGTCTCTGGTTTAAATATAGCAGGCCCAGCAATGACCAACCAAAAGTTAGCTGCTTGGTGATCTCTGCGAGGGGAGTACAGAGGTCTGAGTCCAGCTCCTACAAGAAAGCAGCATAAATCTGGGTGAAATGTTTTGAGCAAAATGTTTTTTGGGGAGAAAATTGCAGATTCAGCTCAACTGAAATGTTTTGGGAATTCATGATGAATTTGCAGACTTGTTTTGGTTGAAACAAAATTCCAACAAACTCAAAATGCTTTGACTCAAAATGACTTTTTGTTTCTAAATTTCCCTCCGGTTTTATTTTGAAATAAATTGAAAACTGAATTTTGTTCAGGTCAAATCAAACAATTCCCCCTCCCCTGATTTTTTGGAACTGTTAGTGAAGCGAAAAATCAATTATTCACCCAGCTCGATTCTGGAGTGGCTCCATGAAGCTTGATGGGTGACGCTGCTATTACAGAGCAGAACATGATCCACAGCTTCTGTATCTGATTCCAGGCACCACCCCAATCCCAGGGAAAGTCTTGGAGACATCCACCTCCTAGGCACCATGTTCAGCAAACTTGACTTATGCTGCTGCTCCAGGATGCCATCCCAAGAGCATGGGACCAGGCCAGTCTGCACGGAGAAGCTGTTGGCTGCATGGTCTCCTGTGGCTAGATTTTCTAAGGCACTGAACCCTCTCTACTCTAGCTGGAGTTAGGGGGAACTGAAGGTGTCCAGCACCTCTGATGATCAGGCCTCGTGGAGCATGGAGATTTTGAGCCTCTCCATTTCTCCACGACGTTGTTCCTCTCCTGTCTGTCAGGGGATGGGTTTGTGAAGTGTTGGCTCTGCCGAGCAGGAAAGTCATGGCCTAGAACTTCTGGCATGGAACGTCAGGACATGTTGGCATGAGACATAGACAACCCCAGGCTGCTCTGCAAGAAGCAAAGGAGACCATTACAAACTGGACCATATGGGATCGGCCTGCCAAATATCTGAGCTTGTTCTTTTTACTGGACTGTTCAGCTCAAGCCAGGAATGCTTTGGTCCAGCAGAAATCACTGCGGCTGAGAGATGCTGGCTGGGAGCCCTCTGAATGTCATGAACATAAAGTAACTAGACATGGATCAATCCATCAATGCACAGCTGTGGCTAAATAGTGCTGTGCTCACCTCGCTCCAATTAAACTTTCATTTCTGATAGATCCCTTTGTGTCTCTGCCTCTGACTCTCTGCCTGTCTCTGGCTGGCTCAGAGGACTGGGTCTGGATGCTGGTCTTCCTCGTCTGTCGGCTGCTAGTTTAAACCAGCAGTGACCATTGAGAGAGGGAGGCTTCCGAGGCTTCTCCCAGATACTGCCCACAGAATTAGGACTAACTTCCCCCTTTTTCTGGCAGCCTCAGCAGGATGAGCCCAGAAGCCTGGTCAACCTTCTCCCCCCCAGGTCGGCGCTAAGGAACGGTGGGGGGAAGGAATGCACTGCCCTTGCTCTGCCCTCACCTCAGTCGGCCCATCCAGGTTTGCTGGCGAGTTTTCCCCTGGTTCGTCTCTCTGGCTCCATCCTGCAGCAGCAGGCAGTCAAATTCTGGGGCAGAGATCAGAGCTGTGAAAAATGCACCCAACTCCACCTGGGTCAGTTACAGGTTCCCAAGCTGTTTTACCATCGTGCTTGAAAAGCAGGGGCTTTGGCTTTCCCCTTTGCGGATTCAGGGCTTGAGAACTCACGGCGGAGGAGAACCAAGCACCAAGCTCCACACAGCTCCATCCGCAGCAGCTCAAGATCTGCTTCTTTGCTGAGATTTCCTCCTTCCTCTCTCAGGCCAAGACAGGTGCAGATTGGGCTGGGAGACAGCCCAGAAATTCAACCCACTGTGGGGAACAGGGGACAGGGAGAATATTCTTGAACCTACAAGGAAGGTTCAGTTCAAGTTGTGGGCCGGGCCTGGGGGCCTGCTTTTATTTGATCTGAACTGGAAATGGCCCTGAAAGAATGAAAAACCCTGTGGATGGGTTCGGGTCTGAGTGTGTAGCTTAAATTCCAATCTGTCCTGGCTTTTCTCCAAACACCATAGCCTTGAGAGAAGCTCTGGTCTGGTTTCCACCACACACACAGAATGTCAGCAGACTCGTCTTACTCACCCTTTGCTCAACCACTGAATTTATTCCGGTGGACTCTCCTGGAGCCCTGGTCCAAGAGATGTTTGTGCAGAATGGAACTCAATTACTGCATAAACCCTTCATCTCGCCTGGTCAATAAAAGCTATGCGTGTGCAGCTGTGTATGTGCACACATGGGGGGAGGGAGGAGGTTGGCTCCAGGAAGGGACGTGGCAAAACTTGGCTTCACAAGAACTGGACCCGGTGGGGCAGCTGGAGAGGTGTGTGGGGACCAGAAGAGCCAGAGGGTGTGGGAGCTGCCAGGACAGAAAGGCCTGGCAGGAACCCACACAACAGAAGCTTGGTATTGATTTCCCATCGATCCAACACAACCACATTCTGCAGTGGCCGCTGTCCTACATTTCAATCCCACACCTTTGCCTCTGACTTTAATGGGTTTCCTCACAGCCCAAAGCTTTATTTAACCAGAAGGGGAAGGATCTGCGATACAGCGGCCAGAAACAAAGGAAGATATTTCAGAAGGGCCTCTCAGAGCCTGTTTGTTTTCCCTTGTCTTATTTAAAATATAAGAACTACACAGGCATAATATATTACACACAAATGTGCACGCACACACACACACACACATGCATACTCACTTATGTACATATACACACATATGTATACACATGGTTTCACACACATATACAGATGTGTATATGCATGCATCTGTGTACACACACATTATATATATAATATTTGGCTTTTATATAGCCCTTTTCATCCCTAGATATCGCTCTCTCCCACACACCATTATAAATATATGAGGCATTCTTCAGACATGACATGACAAAGAGGTTGAACCTCTGTTTTAGTGTAAAACTCAGCTCCGCCTTAGCTCTGGAGCTGTAAATGGTGCCTCGCTCGGTGTATGTATGCATGTAAAAATACACTCACACATCCTTACAGATCTATGCACATCCCCCTCCACACACACACAATGACTGAATGACTAATATATAAGAGCCGTATCTAGAAAAGGGTGGCTCCATCTTACCTAGATATTTCTAAAGCAACCATCACTGTAGTGTCTATACCCACTACATACAGCATGAAGGTTCCTCTTTACAACCACTCTCTCTCCTGGGTGCCAGGCCTCCCCTGCACTTCTCTTGTCTCATTGCCTCATCTCAGTCTCATGCCAGTGAGCGTTTTGCCCCTGATGGGAGCAGAATGAGGCCAATCCTGAGCACTTCTGAAAGACCCCTACTGACTCCCCCCTCCAATTCCCTCCTTCCTTCTTTGAACTAGACCAAAGCCTCCTCAGGTCCCTTTGCTGCTGCATGTTCTCAGCCTCTCAGCCAATGAGCCCACTCCCTCCCTGGGGCGGAATATGGACGCGCAGTGGTTACTTTTCAATTTATATCGAGACGAAAAAGAAATATATTTTCTTCAGTTATTAATCAGCAAGATGTGAGAGGGAGACGTGGGCTGGAAATTAACTCCCTGACCTTTGGGTGGGTTTTAATTCCCTCACTCCTCTTCCCTGAGTCCAGTTCCATTAAACTCTCACCCCCCCCCCCACTTTCCCCTGGGAAAGGTCACACAACTTCCACTCTGGGATGGAGAAAGACAGGGCTGCTACCTGGAAGGAACTCGGCCGATGACACAGCGCTGTCAAAGGAGGGAGTTTACAGGACCCTGCCTGGTGTCTGTACCTTTAAACGCAGAAGGAAAGGCACAGGTATTGATGAAGGAGGGAGCTCTCTACACATCTCTTCTCCTCCCACAATCCCATTCTCCCCATCTAGACCTCTCGGTGACCAGTGACTGATGTGGGGCCTGGATTTAATCCATCCTAAGAATCCCCGACTAACCCATTACAATTGCCCTGGTATACACACACCTCTGCAAATGCACACACCCCACATCAAAAGGATTCTGTCTGCTAATGTGCTTATTCTGTTCTATTCTATCTTGTTCTCAACTGGTCTATTCTAGCCACATTGCACCCATCACCATGGCATCTGGTCACTTGGCATCCTGTCTCCCTACCCTACTAGTTCTACCACCTGCTCCTTCGCCTCCACCCACTAATCCTCAGACCCAACTTTCTCAGTGAATCCCATCTATGGGTCCTGCTTCAGTTTACCCCAGCAGGTGCCTATCCTTTTGCAGCTCCAGTCCAGCGCTACTCTCAAGCTGGCCAACCAGTACCAGTTCTAAAGAGCCAGCTTGGACAGTTGGGATCCACGCCTCTCCAATAAGGACAGTTTTCCTTCTTTCCTAATCCAGTTCCTCTTTGCTGAGCTGTGTGCACTTCCGTACCATGCTGCTGTATTGTCAGCCTGACCTACCATGGAGATGGAGTCACTCCATGAGCAAAACCATCCAGGCCCAGGAGAACTGGGATAGCTGGCCACCACATGCTAAGTTTTTTAAAATGGCTCTAGAGGTGATCCTGGCAATTACAGGCCGGTAAGCCTGACTTCAGTACCAGGCAAATTGGTTGAAACTATAGTAAAGCACAGAATTATGAGATACACAGATGAACATGATATGTTGAGGAAAAGTCAATACAGATTTTATAAAGGGAAATCATGCATTACCGATCCATTAAAATTCTTTGAGGGGGTCTACAAACGTGGAAAAGCGTGATCCAGTGGATATAGTACTTGGACTTTTCGAAAGCCTTTGACAAGGTCCCTCACCAAAGACTCTTAAGCAAAATAAGGAGTCATTGGATAAGAGGGAAGGTCCCTCTCATGGATCAGTAACTGGTTAAAAGTCAGGAAACAAATGGTCAGTTTTCACAACTGAGAGAGGTAAACAGCAGAGTCCCCCAAGGATCTGTACTAGGACCAATGCAGTTCAACAGACTCATAAATAATCTGGTAAAACGGATTAAAAATGAGGTGGCAACTGCTGCAGACGATACAAAATTGCTCAAGGTCGTTAAGTCCAAAGCAGACTGCAAAGAGCTAGAAAGGGATTTCACAAAAATTGGTGACTGGACAACAAAATGGCAAATTCAATGCAAAGTAACGCACCCTGGAAAACATAATCCCACCTATCCATGCAAAATGATGGCATCTAAATTAGCTGTTATCACTCATAGCGGAGAGTTCTCTGAAAACATCCGCTAAATGTGCAGCATCAGTCAGAAAAGCGAACAGAATGTTAGAAACTGCTAGGAAAGGACTAAATAATAAGATAGAAAATATCATAATGCCACTCTATAAATCCACGGTACGCCCACATCTGGAATGCTGCATGCAGTTCTGGTTACCCCATCTCAAGAAAGACATAGTAGAGTTGGAAAAGGTACAGAAAAGGGCAATAAAAATGATGAGGGGTATGGAACAGCTTCTATACGAGGAGAGATTAAAAAGACTGGGACTGTTTGTCTTAGAAAAGAAACGACTAAGGGGGGATATGACAGAGGTCTATGAAATCGTGACTGGGGTGGAGAAAGTGAATTCAGAAGTGTTATTTACCTCTTCACATAACACATGAACCAGGGGTCACCCAATAAAATTAACAGGCAGCAGGTTTAAAAACAAACCTAGGAAGTACTTCTTTGCCTTGCCAGGGGATGTTGTGAAGGCCAAAGTATAACTAGGTTCACAGCACAATTAGATCAGTTCATGGAGGAGAGGTCCATCAACGGCTATTAGCCAAGATGGTCAGGGATGCCACCCCATACTTTGGGTGTTCCTAAGCCGCTGACTGCCAGATGCTAGGACTGAATAACAAGAGATGGATCACTCAAATTGCCCTGGTCTGTTCATTCCATCTGAAGCACCTGGCACTGGCCACTGACAGAAGACTACTGGACTGGAGGGACCATTGGTCTGACCCAGTTTGGCCGTTCTTATGTTTCTTCCAGAAGTCACAGAGCGAGTGCAGCAGAAGAGCGACAGCTCTGGAGACTGACAGAGCAGTCCCAGCACAGGCAATGGCAGTGGGCATTTCCCCTACGCTGCCCAGCAATGTGTCTCCAGCCAGAGCCTTGGGGGAGATAAGTCTCCATGCCCTTGGCCTCTCTGACGATGAAATGTCTCGCTGTCATGAAATAATCATCCCTGGCTCTTCTGTCGCTCTTCTCATGAGTAGATCCTCAGTGTAGACACTTAGCACAGCTATAGGAGGGGCTGTCTTGTGACTCTAGTTAATCCACCTCCCTGAGAGGCGGTAGCTAGGTCGATGGAAGAATTCTTCTGTCACCCTAACACTGCCTACACCAGGGTTGGGTATGCAAAGCTATATCTCTTGGGGAGCAGATTCACCCCCTGTGAGATGTAGCTATGCCAAGGTAAGTTTTCAGTCTAGACCAGGCCAAAGCCATTCACAAAGGTCAGAATTATGATCCCCATTTTCACAAATGGGGAAACTGAGACACAGATCAGCCACGTGACTTGCCCAGGTCACCCAATTGGTCAGTGGCAGACTCAGAAATAGAACCAAGGCCCAGGCTGGTGCTCTAACCACTAGCAGATACTGTTTCCCCGCCCATTCGTCTCTATTTAAAAGTACATAGAGGGCCCCCGTGACTAATATCTCAGCACCTCACCATCTTTAACATCTCTACCATCACAATCACCCCATCCCAGATCTGTCAGCCTCTTGCTTTCTCAAGCACTGATCTCACCCAGAACATCTTGGAAGTCATGAGTACTCTACTCTGCCACTGACTTGCTTGGCACCTGGATAAGTCCCTGCACTCCTCTTTGCCCTGATTTCAGTAAAAGGGGGATACTGACACCGAACCAGCTTCACGAAGTGCTTTGAGCTCCAGGGATGAGTAGCATGGGCTGCTCCGGCTTGGAATTCCTAGTAGTAATATGCCAAATCTGCCCCACCCCCAAGTACTGGGGAGAGAAAAAAGTTTACCCCGGAAAGTTTGTTTGGCTTTCTCTCCTCCCTGCTCTCTCTTCTCTCCTTCTTCCTCTGCCTGTCCCTCCCTTCCCGAAAACAGCACTGCGGCAGCACATACTGGCAAACCGATCAAGGCAAGAGGGCTGATCAATAGGTGTATTGAGCACTTTTCAAGCTACAGTGATTTCTGCGGATTCAGTGCAAACCACAAGCCTGAGCCCCAAGCCATCTTCCCCCCCCAACACACACATGCACAAGCACACACACAAGGCCAGTCAACCTAGTGACATGTCCCTCACCCACACTTCCCCCGTGCCACCTCTCACACCTCATGTCCGCTCCTTGTCACCTGGAGATGCAAAGGCTGGAACGAACTCTCCCACTATGAGTACGTCTACACTGCAAAAAAAAAACAACAACCCAAACTCATGGCCAGCAGTCTTAGTGCCTGGGTCAACTGACTTGGGCCTCATGCTATGGGGCTAAAAGGAGCCGTGTAGACACTTGTACTCAGCCTGGAGCCCAAGCTCTGAAACCTGGCGAGGGGGATGGGTCTCAAAGCCCAGGCTCCAGCCAGCTGTGAACGTCTACACTGCGGTTTTTAGCCTCAGAATGTGAGCACTGTGTGCCTGTGTCTGCTGACCCAGGCTCTGAGCATTGCTGCTGTGGGTTGGCTTTTTCTGCAATATAGACGTACCGTGCGAGGCCCTGCAGAGCTGAGCCACTGCTCAGCTTCCTGAGGAGATTTTTCAGTTGATGTGTGGTCACGGGACAGGGGAATTTTAGGCGCTCCTCAGCATCTGCTCTGTCACAATGTGATTGGTCCTTCCCAGGAAGCTGAATAACTCAGAAGGAAACTTCAGGGCAATTAGAAACAACCACAGGCCAAAATTGTGCGCCGGAGCCCATCAGAGTTACAATGGCTGTGACTTAGGAGCAGGTGGGTGTGGGAAGCTTAGACAGCACCTGTCAGAGAACGTTTGCACCAGCAGCATCGCAAGTGCCAAGGGAACTCACATGATGCACATTCAAGGAGGTTGGTGAAGGTGTCCAGACAAGGGGCTTTGCTTGGAGTGGAAACAAAGGCCCAGGCTCCTCCAGCAAGTCGGGAGAAAAAAGGCTTAGCTGTCTGCTCCAGGGAGTGAATAGTCCATCAGAGGGCAGCTTTGGTAGCTGAGGTGACAATGGAAAACCACCCCCAAGGCTACCACATATGTCACGACACCCCACTGCTTCAAATTGCTATCTATCTATATCTCCATACATATCTGTATAGCTCTCTATTCCCTTACTCATTTATCTATCCCTGTACCCCCTCACTATCTAATATATCCCTATATGCATCTGTATATCTCTCTATCCCCTTACTCATCTATTTATCATCCCCTACTATCTGATATTCTTCTCCATGCTTGAGAGGAAGGATGGCCCTGTGGTGATGGCACTAGCCCGGAGCTCGTGAGATCCGTTTTCAGTCCACGGCTCTAGTGCTACTCTGGATCCCGGCAGCCTATCCGAACAATAAGGTATAACAGCACTGCCCTGCCTCACATGAAGATTGCGAGGATAAATACATTCATGTTTGTAAGGTGCTCAGACAGGCCCCGATTTAGTGACGTATTTAAGCATGTGCTTAAAGTCAATGGTATTTAAGCACATGCTTTAAAAGCTTTGCTGAATCAGTGACACACTACAGTGATGAGGTGGTGGGAGCGGGTATAGACACAGAACGACCGAACCACAAACAAATCAAGAGCAGCTGAAATTGTTTTTGATGGAAAATTGGGTATAAAACATTTTTTCACGCTTTTCCCCCATGGAAAAAGTCAACTTTTCATTAAAAAAAAATGCAGATTGAAAACAGGTTCTAGCCAAAAACGTTCATTTTTAAATATTTTGATTTGGGGGCAAAAAGTTGACCTTTTCCACAAGAACATCCCCCCCACACACACACACTCCACCACCACCGCCAAATTTTCTGACTAGTTCTAATCAAAAGACAGCAGCAAGAAAGTTTGGCATTGTAGGTACTGCCAAACTGAGTGCCAAGCAAGCGTGAAAAACGGCATAAAAGGGGAGCAGCCAATCAGATTATTAAAACTATAAGAACACATTAATATAACACATAAAAAACCTTAGTTTTAATCATATAAAAGTATTACTCTAAACAAATTTCCACCAATCCTATTATTAATAAGTGTTTTCTATTGATGGTGCTCCTTCAAAGTTTAATATTCAAATAATATGTTGAGTGGGAAAATACCATTTATTTTTATGAGAGCTTTGAGGATTTTTTTTTTAATTTCCCATGAAAATTCTTCATTGTCTGACAAAAAAATGAAAAATCAAAACATTTTGGTTTTCAAAAAACATTTTCTGTTGAAATTTGTTTTGCTAAAAAAAAAAAACCCAACTCAATAACCTGAAAATAACATTTTATAAAAAAGAAAAACAGAAAAATTGTACTGAAATAGGGTTTTCCCTCAATAATGTTCAGTTTTCTGTTTCCAGGTTGTTGTTTTTAAACATTTTGGCCAAAGTGAAAATTTTCATGGGAAACTGTGATCTAAAAGTAACTTTTTTGGCCAAAATAATGTTTGAGAAAAATTCCAATAGCCCAGATTTTTACAGTTGGGATTTTCCAAAGTGTTCAGCATTGCTCTAGTTAGGCCAACATTTTAAAAATCCCACCTGCAAATATTCAAAATAGCACACTAATTTCTATTCCCATTTTTCATCTGGGTATGTAAGCCCAGAGAGATAAATGATGCGGCTCAAAACCACACAGCAAATCTATGGAAGAACCCAGGAGTCCGGACTCCCACTTTTCTGCTCCAGTCACTGCAAATCAGAATTTCTCCCACTGCTGAAATCACACCACTTGGTTTGGTTTTAGGTTGTCCTGACGGGGCAATATTCCTGGAGAATAGGTCCATCAATGGCTATTAGCCAGGATGGGCAGGAATGGTGTCCTTAGCCTCTGTTTGCCAGAAGCTGGGAATGGGCGACAGGGGATGGATCGTGTGATGATTACCTGTTCTGTTCATTCCCTCTGGGGTACCTGGCATTGGCCACTGTCAGAAGACAGGAGACTGGGTTAGATGGACCTTTGGTCTGACCCAGTGTGGCCGTTCTTATGGCTGATATTTTAGTTCAAGGCAGTGTGGTAGCTGGGCTGAATGCACAACCAGGGGAGTTTAAATGCCTTTCACTGGCGGTTGCATGTAGGAATCAGCAGCTCATCTACAGCTGGAAGCCCAGACCCCCCAGCTGCCCATCCCTTGCTCTAGCCACTAGCTTCCACCGTCTCCTCTGCTCCAGGAACGGGCAATTGCATCGGCAGGTCTGGCTCCAGCCACAGCTCTTAGGATCTCTGGAGACCTGGAGCAAGGCTCAGCCTGCTGCATTCTACAGCTCAGTTTTGACAGGGATCTCAAGGGCTGCAAGGCCTGTGGGAGAAAATATCCCAGCTGCAGCAGAGAGCAGTGTGTCCACGTGGGTGAGGGAGGCTCAGACGCTCCAAGCACACAGCCCATGCACACAGATGTCTTACGGTGTGCTCAGCTCCCATGCCTCAACTCCAGCCAGTCAACTATTGCTCCAAGGGTGTCTAGGAATCCTCTGTGATCTTGGCCTTCACACAGGAAGTAGCATATGCAACCCTCAGGGTGGTCTTTATACCCAGCACTGCATTGCTTCAAGAGGTCATCCCAGGATGCATTTCCAAATACAGTCAAACTCTGCCCGATGTATTTCTGCATAAGCGTTGTGTTCTGCATTGTCACGGAGTGTGGGGAGTCCGGCCCTGCACCCCTCTTCCTGGGACCCACAGTGACTCTTAGCCAGCCAGTAAAACAGAAGGTTTATTGGACAACAGGAACACAGGTTACAGCAGAGCTTGCAGGCACAGTCAGGACCCCTCCACCGAGTCCTTCTGGGCTTTCAGGGTGCTTGGATCCTAGCTAGGATCCCCTGAATTCCACCCACACAGCCCCAAGCCCAAACTCAAACTGCTTCCCTCCTGCCACTCCCTTCCTTTGCCCCCTTCCCGGCCAAAGGTGTTGACCTTTCCCCTCCCTTACCTAGCTCAGGTTACAGGCCCTGGCATCGTCCATCCCCTAAAGTCCTCCCCTGCTCTCCCACTCCCCACACAGACAGTCCCTACTGCATCACATCTCTCCCCCCTTCGAGACTGAACTGAGCAGGGTCACTCTGCCCAGTGACCTGGGGAAGTTCAGGGTCCCCTCTCCGGGACAACACGTCCGCTGTCAGGTTGGCACTTCCCTTCACATGGACCACGTCCATGTCATAGTCCTGCAGGAGCAGGCTCCACCTCAGGAGCTTGGCGTTGGCTCCTTTCATCTGGTGCAGCCAGGTCAGGGGAGAGTGGTCGGTGTACACGGTGAAGTGTCGCCCAAAGAGATATGGCTCTAGTTTCTTAAGGGCCCACACCATGGCCAGGCATTCCTTCTCGATGGCCGCGTAGCTTTGTTCCCGGGGTAGCAGCTTCTTACTCAGGTACACGATGGGGTGTCTCTCCCCCTTTTCATCCTCCTGCATTAACACTGCCCCCAGTCCCGTGTCTGAGGCATCGGTGAACACCATAAAGGGTTTGTCAAAATCTGGGTTTGCCAGAACTGGGCCACTAACCAGAGCCTCCTTCAGCGCCCAGAAAGCCTCCTGGCACTGCTCAGTCCAGATCACCTTGTCTGGCTTCCCCTTTTTGCACAGTTCAGTGATGGGGCTGGCTATGGCACTAAAGTGGGGCACGAACCTTCGATAGTACCCCGCCATCCCAATAAAGGCCTGGACCTGCTTTTTGGTTTGGGGAGCAGGCCAGTCTCTGATCACCTCCACCTTGGCTGGTTCCGGCTTCAGGCAGCCGCTCCCCACCCGATGGCCCAGGTAAGATACTTCAGCCATCCCCACCTTGCACTTCTCAGCCTTTACTGTTAACCCAGCCTTTCGGAGTCGGTCTAGGACTTGTTTAACCTGGGACTTGTGGTCCTCCCAGGTCTGGCTGAAGACGCAGATGTCGTCAATATACGCCACGGCAAAACTCTCCATCCCCCTCAGTAGCTGATCCACCAGGCGCTGGAAGGTGGCCGGCGCTCCCCAGTCACTTACTGCAGGAAGCGCTGTCCACGGGGTGCAGTATCTCCCGCTGCTGCCACCAGTTGTCACGGAGTGTGGGGAGTCCGGCCCTGCACCCCTCTTCCTGGGACCCACAGTGACTCTTAGCCAGCCAGTAAAACAGGTTTATTGGACAACAGGAACACCGGTTACAGCAGAGCTTGCAGGCACAGTCAGGACCCCTCCACCGAGTCCTTCTGGGCTTTCAGGGTGCTTGGATCCTAGCTAGGATACCCTGAATTCCGCCCACACAGCCCCAAGCCCAAACTCCAACTGCTTCCCTCCTGCCGCTCCCTTCCTTTTGTCCCCTTCCCGGGCAAAGGTGTTGACCTTTCCCCTCCCTTACCTAGCTCAGGTTACAGGCCCTGGCATCGTCCATCCCCTAAAGTCCTCCCCTGCTCTCCCACTCCCCACACAGACAGTCCCTACTGCATCACATGCATCATCCATGCATCTTTAGCCTGACTGCCAGTCCCTTTTCTGTAAAAGGCTGTATATGCTGCTGGTCGATGAAGGTCAAAGATCTCAGTGGTGCCGGGTGGACAAGCACTCAAACAATTCAGATGCTTAAACCCAGTCTTACTGGGACTTCTAGGTTCTGCAAAAAGATCAGGATGGTTTTTGCTGCAGAACAAACTCCTGCATTTCTCTGAGACTTTCAGCTCTGACCGAAATACCCAGTGGACAGCCTAGCATGGCGTTCGGGAGCTTTTTCTGGAGCCAGAAGAGCAGAGGCCACCATGCAAATAGAAAACAATGGAGCGGAGTGAAGAAAGGCTGGACAGACTTTTCGGAACCTCGGCAAAGCTTTACTTTGGTTCTGGATTCTGTTTGGGGCCTATTCTTTTTTGATCCAAACTGGTTCATCCATTGCTATTAGTTACTGTAGATCTCACTCATTAGCACCCAGGTAGTGACAACTCCTCGTTAATAGCAGCATTTTACACGCAACCAATCTTGTCCCATAGATGTTAGTGTTAATGGGATCTGGATATTGGCAAGGGCCCGCTGCTGAGTAACTACATCTTGGGAAGAAAGGCCTCAGCTGAAGGTAGGGTTGTGAGGCTGCAGCCAGGGAAGGAAGCACTCAGATGTGCGAAGCCTTCTCCAACTGCAGCCCTGCAAACCAGCCTTCCGTGTATTTGCAATTGCTGGATACCGGCACCTGTGTAAAAACCGATATACTAATTAGTGCCATTTACTGTATCTTCATTCACACGAGAAAGGGCTTAGGTCGATGGGGCATTAACAATGCCCTCTTTCTGGTAACTCTGGGGCAAGGGATGTGTATATCTGTTGCTTTCAGCGACTTTAATGCCATTAAAGACAGCTGGGAAAACCTGATGGCCCTCAGCTGATGCCAGACATACCCAGTCCAACCAGACGGGATGCTCCAGGTGTGCAGCCATCGGTAGATGGATTTCAGGTGGGATGACAGTGGGATGTCAGGTGGTATGACAGTCTACCCGGGAAGCCCAGGTGTGGAAGAGTTAAGTCACTTGCAGGATTTCAGCCAGTAGATACCTAAAGCAGCTTTTGCCTCACGCAATTTCATCTGTGATGGAAATTCCAGAGTCCCCAGGGGCCGTAAAAGAACACTTCAAAACCACAGAGAGAAGGATTCCTTTTCCCTGGGGTATTTCTGGTCCAAAACCAATCAGGAAGTACTGGCAAGGCCAGGCGTTCCCCAGCCTGTTTTCATAGCCCCCAGGGGTTCAGGTAAGTGTCTAACTACTAAGCAATCCTCAGGCCTCCATCCACAGGGCTGTAACAATTAAGAAACAATCAGTATGCTTAGAAGCGGCTAGAATATCCTTACCTAACCACTTTCCCAGTGGATATTCTACTCTTCCTCCTGACTGTCCCATTGCAAGCTCAGGTGATTCAGTGCTACCAAGGCAGGAGAACCTTCATCAAAGAGGAGGGTCTTGCATTTGTTTCTGTAACTATTTAGAGTGAGGCTCCCGCTGGCCCCTCAGCCATTCTATAACTCAGGTCACATGGCAGAGAATGCTTTCTTGGGACAAGGCCCTGGTCTCCCATTCCAGCTCTCAGCAATTCTGTGGTTTCATCGCTTTTTGTCAATGAAATATTTGAATTTCCCCAACGTCCTGCTGCCAGTGTCGCTTCACCCAGGTGTCCTTTACCTGTCCCCATGCAAAGGGGGTGGAGCCAGGCATGGATGATCCTGTCCATCATCCCAGACACAGCTAGGTCCAACACACCCCCGGGCGGCTGCACTTCCCTCAAATCCTAGCACCCCCTCTCCCCAAATTCTGACAATGCCTGCCTGAAAACATGTCCTGTTACTGGGGCTGGTCTCTGGATAGGGACATAAGCTGGAGGGCATTCGTGCAGACGACTGGGGGAGCATTTACAGAGGAGGATAGTGTAAGGACATGGCTAGTGGGGGAGGTATTTTGAGGTGAGGGGGACTGGGCAGTGCTATTTGAGGGGCTTAGCTAGCCTACACGGTTACAGTAATCCTACAAACACATCTGCTGGCTGAGGATATGAACCAGGGAGGTTGCGGGAACCATTTCCAGGGCGGCTGGTGGGGGAATATGGCTGGCACGGTTTAAAATGGAGAGTTCGGTCTCTATTACACTGTATTTGATTTAGAGGCTGGAAGGGAATGTATCTATCTAGTCAGGAAGCAGGGGAGCTCACTTAGCACGTGGAAAGAATATGTTGTGGACCTTGTCCTAATAAAACCTCGGGAGGACAGAGCCGGTATAGATTTTAGAGAGGGAGAGCATTGGGGAGGGTGAAGGAGCCCACCTAATGGCATTTAATTTCACTTAGCAGCATTCAGATTGCACTGTCTCCGATTCGCCCATCCGTCACACTCCTCATTAGAGAAAATCTATTTCAAAAAATCTGTAATTTTTATTTTCAAGTCTAATAAAGCTCTGTGGTAATTTTCCCTTTAAATAACCATTACACACTTAAAAAGACACTCAAGATAGATAGGTGCGTGTGTGCACATGTGTTTAAAATGGGATGCCTTGATTGTCCCTTGTTAATAATTTCACCCCACTTCTGACTGGTAGCAAATGTCAGATCCAGGCAGGTCTGCTGTTGGAGACATCAGTGATATGGAGGTGACATCAGTGATATGGAGGTGACATCAGTGATATGGTGTTTGGGTATTTTCTTAGTATAACTTGTTGCTAACACTATATACAGCAGTGCTGGAACAGAGGTGGTCACGAATAGCACACAGGCAATCTCTTCTTTCTGAAATCTCAACCCAAATGCCAATGCCTAGTTCCCAGGAAGCAACTCTTCACAGAGCCCTGCACTTAGGATGGAAGAATCCCACGCACTGCTACAGACTAGGGACTGAATGGCTAGGCAGCAGTTCTGAATAAAAAGACCTAGGGGTTACAGTGGACGAGAAGCTGGATATGAGTTGACAGTGTGCTCTTGCTGCCAAGAAGTCTAACAGCATTTTGGGCTGTATAAGTAGGGGCATTGCCAGCAGATCGAGGGATGTGATCATTCCCCTCTATTCGACATTGGTGAGGCCTCATCTGGAGTATTGTGTCCAGTTTTGGGCCCCACACTACAAGAAGGATGTGGAAAAATTAGAAAGAGTCCAGCAGAGGGCAACAAAAATGATTAGGGGGCTGGAGCACGTGATTTATGAGGAGAGGCTGAGGGAACTGGGATTGTTTAGTCTGCAGAAGAGAAGAATGAGGTGGGATTTGATAGCTGCTTTCAACTACCTGAAAGGGGGTTCCAAAGAGGATGGATCTAGACCAGTGTTTCCCAAACTTGGAACGCCGCTTGTGTAGGGAAAGCCCCTGGCGGGCCAGGCTGGTTTGTTTACCTGCCGCATCTGCAGGTCCAGCTGATCACGGCTCCCACTGGCCGTGGTTCGCTGTTCCAGGCCAACGGGAGCCGCTGGAAGCGGTGGCCAGTACATCCTTGGCCCATGCTGCTTCCAACAGCTCCTGTTGTCCTAAAGCAGCAAACCACAGTCACTGGGAGCCGCGAACGGCCGGACCTGTGGACGCGGCAGGTAAACAAACCGACCCGGCCTGGGGCTTTCCCTACACAAGCGGCATCCCAAGTTTGGGAAACACTGATCTAGACTGTTCTCAATGGTAGCAGATGACAGAAGAAGGAGTAATGGTCTCAAGTTGCAGTGAGGGAGGTTTAGGTTGGATATTAGGAAACACTATTTCACTAGGAGGGTGGTGAAGCACTGGAATGGGTTCCCCAGGGAGGTGGTGGAATCTCCATCCTTAGAAGTTTTTAAGGTCAGGCTTGACAAAGCCCTGGCTGGGATGATTTAGTTGGGGTTGGTCGTGCTTTGAGCAGGGGGTTGGACTAGATGACCTCCTGATGTCTCTTCCAACCCTAATACTCTATGATTAACTCTGCCCCAAGAATGGACTCCAGCTAGGGAGATTAAGGCAGAGAGCCAGCTGTCCTGCTGTTTGCAACTGCTCCTTCCCAAAGAATCACCATCACAAAAACAACAGCAGCAGCACAGCATTTCTTCCAAGACTGTCTGTACACTGCTCACATGCTAAGTCAAAGACTTGTAAGACTATGTGTAATACCACCCAGGGCCGCCCTGAGGGGGGGGGGGCAAGTGGGGCAATTTGTCCCAGGCTCTGGGCCCCACAGGGGCCACACGAGCCCTGGCCTGGCGGCGGTCCGGGTCTTCGGCAGCGGGGGGCCCTTCAGTGCTGACGAAGAAGCAGAGCAACGGAAGGGCCCCCCACAGCCAAAATGCTGCTGAAGACCCGGACCACCGCCATGTGAGTACAAGTGCTGCAGCTCCCCTGCTTTGCCCCAGGCCCCCTGAATCCTCTGGGCAGCCCAGATACCACCACCAGGTGACTCCTGATATTGCAACAAGAATAACTGGTGCTAAAAGAGTGCTCTTCATCTTCATCATCAAAGAGCCCTGGAAAGAGGATAAGTAGTATAATCCCTCCATCAGAAGTAACTCAGACTGGGCAGCTGTAACTCAGCTGAAGACTCTTATGCCCTCTTCCCACCTCCATTCATCTTCTTCTCTCTTTCCTTCCTTTATTCCCCTTCTCCTCTGTCCTTCCCATTCTCCCTTCAGGAAGGTAGGTGGGCACAATCCCCTATAACCCAACACCAGTAGTGTGGATTCATAAATCAGTAGTCTTCAAACGATGAGTGGTGGATGGAACCCGCCTTTGGGGATGCTATCCCCCAGCTCTGCCCCTTCCACCAGCACCCCCATCCCCTGCAGCTGGAGCCCCAACACCCTCTGCTCTCCACTGCAGCTGGAGTCACAAGCCCTCCCTCCCCCCACCTGGGGAAGCCCCAAGCACCCCTCTCCTTGGCCAGAGGAGCCCCAGGCTGGCCAAAGCCCCCGCCCAACCTGCTTCTGCCCCATCTGCCCAGAGGAGGCCCGGACTAGCTGCACCTCCCCTCCACAGACCCTAAACTGCCCCGGCTTCCCGAAGATGCTTTTAATATACCCCATGCAGGTTCCTGGGCTGAAGAGGAGGCAGCATTTGCTACTCAGCTTCCTGGATTCAACACTAATCTCTCTCAAGTCCAGGGAAGATTACTGATGGACCCAGGAAACTGAATAGCACCTACCGTCTCCTCAGCCCCTCCTGGGCCATAATAAAGCAAAAACATCACCAAACCCCACAACTGGGAGTCGGGCAGCTGTGGCAGTGCCAGGCAGAGCCTCCCCTGGCCTATTATACCCACCGCCCATGCTGCAAACCATAACAGCCAATCAGTGATATACTATGGAGGAGCGTGACAGTGGGCATTCACCTCTCGTGAGTGCCTCCTCTCGGCCGGGGGCGAACCTGCACTGTCTCTCACTCACTCTGCTCACGGTGCCCCCTGTCAGCTGCTGGCCTCACCGGGTAGGTCTTCGGGGGCTCAGCCCTCCAGCCAAGTCACACAAAAGTCAATATGTGAATGAATAAACCCCTTGTGGAGTAAAAAGGACCAATGGGGCCTGTCCTTGTGCCCTTGTTGAAGTGTTTCACACAGTCTCGCCCCAGCCCCTTCTGGGCTAGCTTTAAGGCCTTTGTATAGAGCCTTGGTAGACAGCCATGCCCCCAGGGCTTTCTCCCTGATCCTCTTCTTGGGGCATAGCCTGGCCTGCCAGTGGGGGAACTCAGGCCTGCCCACTGCTCCGTGTCCCAACCCAGGGACCCTATAAACAGCAGCCGTATGCTGCTTACTGTAATAGTTGCTGCTGCTATTCCCTGGGCCACTCCCCACATAGCTCTTTCCACTTCACCCTGACCTCAGGGCTGACGTTCTTCCTCACGGAACGCCAGTGCCACAGAAACCTAGCCCCTGGCTCTCCCTGGAGCTCCAGCAAGGAGCATCATCCACACTCCTCTGGTCCCCACTGGAAACTGACTTGCTCAACTCCAGTTGCTCCTTTTAACTGAGCCTTCTGAGCTCTGACTGGCTGTTTCCCTGCAGCCTGTCTAGGCAGGCCTGGAGGACCCATCTTCACCTCTCTTTTCCTGGGGTGGGATGTGGGTAGGACCAGGAGGCCTCCAGCAGGGGCCTTAAAGGGCCTGGTCACAAGGAACAAGACCAGCATTAGTGGTTCTGATGTCCCAGGCAAATATCTATTCCTAATAGCCCATGGACCTACAGGCAACTGCTGCCTTAGGCAACTGCCTATTCTTTCTGCATGGGTTGGAGCTATGAGAGAAAAGGGATGGACTTTGTTAAACACAAGGCTTTCATGATTTAGGGTGCTCAAGTATACATGATCCTTGAACATTTCCTGGGTCTCCTTAAGTAACCCCTTAGTTTAGAATGGCCTATTGCCATGACTGGAGTTTGCTAGAAACAGTCAATGCCTGAAGAATTAAGGATACTCTGATGGAATACACCCTTGCATTCACACCCTACACAGTATTGTAATTTTTTTTGTACAACATATGTCTTATAAGGGATATGAAAACTCATAGTTTATTGGTCAGTATTGTCCTGATAAAATATGTGTGGCAACATTGTATGTAAAGTTATAAGATTTCCCTGTATTGTGTTATTAACACATGTTCCAAACCCCACAGTCCTGCCCAAACAGAAGTTGGCAAACAGGCCTGTCCTAAACAAAGGAATACACGCGCTGCTTAGTTTGCAGTAAACAGAGTCATCCAGCAGGGAGGGAAACAAAGAAAGCTCAAATGGGTGAGAAGAAGCCAGCAGGGAACATCCTTCCACATAGACTTCTTTGTTTCTTGGTGCCCAGCTGGAAACGTTTTTCAAGAGGAGGACTGAAACTATAAAAAGGAGGGACAAACAGTCCAACTGTCCTCTCTCTCTCCCTGCCTACTGCATTCACAGCACCTGATGAGAAAAAGGAAGCAGGTGTTGGACTCTGTGGGTGGGGTCCTGACCTGAGAGTTTGGTCAGTAATCTACTGGAGAATCTGATGAGAAACTGCTTGAATCTAATACAGTTTGTTGAGTTTGGCATTAGTAAATGTTCTATATTTATTTTTCTTGTAACCATTTCTGAGGTTTATGCCTCATTTCTTGTACTCACTTAAAATCTCTTTTTGTAGTTAAACTTTTTACTCTTATCTAAGCCAGTGTGCTTAAATTGAAGTGTCTGAATAACTATTTGAGATAAACTGGCTGTTAACACTGCTGGGACTCACCCCTGCAGTGCCTCCTGCTGGTCTCTCAGGGAATTAGCTTATTTTCCAGCCAGGAGCACCATCTGCAGGGCAGTGATCCACTACGGCTTGGCCCCCCATGTCCCTCTGTGGACTCTGGTGCCCTGTTAGCTGGGGTGCTGCAACCTGTCACTAACCCCTTTCTCTCAGGGTCTCCCCTCCCAGGGGAACCCCCACTTACTAGCCTACCTCACCTCAGTATCAGGCTACTGCTAGTCATCATCTAGCCCCAGCACCCTGGAGTAGACTGCAGTATCAGCCTACTCATCACTGGCAAGGTTAGGTTTGGACCTGCTGCTTTCACCTACCCCTGGGCTGCCTTCTGCAAACCCCAGTATCTGTTAGCCTTATGCTAGGCTGCAGCCTAGGACTTTCCAGGCTGGAGCTCTTTGGCTCCTCTGCCTTTCCCCAGCCCTGTTCCACTCAGGTACCCAGTCTCTAGCCCCCTGCAACCAAGCCCATCTCCCTCTACAAACAGAGACTACCTGGGCCTCTGGCTCACAGCCTCTTTATACAGGCCAGCTGGGGCCTGACTGGGGCATGGCCCAGCTGCAGCCATTTCTCCAATCAGCCTAGGGGTTTTTTAATCTTAACCCCAGCCCTTTCCCAAGGCTGTCTTTAAACCTCTTGGAGCAGCAGTGGGTGACCACCCTGCTACACTAGTGTATTATTCCCTTTAAGGAATAACAGAAATTAAATTATTTTGTCCTGTCCAGTAGCAGGCCAGGCTGTACAGAACATACATTTCTGGGGGAAGATCCAGACTGGGGGGGTGTTGGGGTCACCCTGCAGTATAACCGAGGCTGGTGAGCACCAGAGTGTAACCTGGTGTGGCTGGCTGGCTGCAGTTACTCACAGACCCTCAGGTTGTGGCTTGCATGCTGCAAGGTTGTTTGTGAGCAGCCCAAATGGGAGCTACTTTAGCCAGGCAATGCCAGTTACCTAAGATTACAGAGCAGTGGTGACACTGCCCCCCTGATCTGGACTGTACTCTGTCTTTTGACTGTATTCAGATGAGTTATAAATTAGTCATTAAGGAAATCAAAATCTAACAGACATATTTAAGGGTTTAAACCCTGATCTAGCAAAGCACCGTCTGGGACTGCTCCTGTGCTTAAACTAAGCATGGGCTTAATTGCTTTGAAGGATCAGAGCCCTGCAAGGGGAAAAACAAAGAAGAGAAAAATAACTGTGGGGAAAAAGATATTGAGTTTGGGAAGAGTTAGTCAGAGGCTGAGACCTGCCTCCCCAGGCAATTGTGGATTTGCCATAGAGGTAAAATGGGGAGATAGATCTAAATACTTTTGGGTGCAGCTGATGATCAGCCAAAATTCTGATACGTCCTTTTGTAACTAGTACCATGCATTCTCTAGCTCTGTTCACCTTCTCACTGTGGTAGTCAGGTCATTCTGGCCCATCAGGCAATGGCCTGGTGACACATAAAGACAGAGAAGTTAGATAAAATAAAATATTCTTGCTGGAAGGTTGCAATGTAACCCTACTTTATTTCTTAGAATTCAGAATGATAACTCACAAGAACCTAAAACCAGAGAGAGACAAAGCAGACTGCTCCCTAAAACAGAGACGTACAACTCATGTCATTTACTCTAGGCAGGCAGGCTGAAAATTGACTGCTGGTAGGCCCACAATGCATAGACCTCCCTTTCTGAAAGCAAGGTGAGGAAAAAACCCTGAAATTTAAAGTCCCCAGCTGATGATTTTAACACATTTTCATTACCTCACAAAAGCCAGCAAGCCACTCCCCTTCCCAACAGTCTGGCACTAACCAAGCTGTGCATAATACTCCCACCACAGCTGTCTGTTTGGGCTTGGTTCAAACCCATAATATGCAGAGGATTTGCAGGTCAGGGGGTGAATAAGTAGAGAATGGTGGGTGGAGAGTGAAAGGGAACATCTGATAAGGAAAAAACACCCATGCAACAAGCACAGAAGGAGATGGAAGGATGGAAAATTCCCCTTCATAATTAATAAATGAAGAATATTGTTGTTAATCGATGTAGCTGTGAAGAGAATATCGATTGCAGCTGCATGCTATTTTTTGTGCAGCTTAGATTTTTACACCTCATTTAGAGCCAGGCCTCTCTGGGGAACTCTTAAAACCAAAAGATATTTGCAAGAGTCCAAAGGAAAGAGAAGAAAAATGGGGGGGAAGATTAATTATTATCGAAACCAAAGAATTATGTTTGTGTCTCACTGCAGCTGAGTGCAGTTCTGATTTAAATATTTGATTAATACTGGATTATAGCCAAGGTTGATAACTTACCATCTTGCTGGTCATTTAGTAAACAAGCCTGAAACCATTAGGAGCAGTTTTAATAATAATCCCAGGAAATTATATTTATGAAGCAGATGGTTAACCCGTTTCACACTGGCCACACACAGACACTCAGGTGCATGTGTACATGCCCACACAATATGATTGTATAGCTATATGTACATCAGATATATACATTTGGTGTGCCTGTGTGTGTAAGGGAGGAGTTCCCCATTTTACAGATTGAGCAACTGAGGCACAGAGAGATTGACTTCTCCAAGGTGACACGGGAAAGCAAGGCAAAGACAGGAAACAAAACCAGAGTGGTACACAAATGCTCTGTGATGCCTTTCTATGTGACCTTGGAGAAGTTACTTAATCTCTGTGCCTCAGGGTACATCTATACTGCAAAAACCAAAACCCCATCATAGTTGCAAGACTCAGAGCCCAGGTCAACTGCCTCGGGCTAGCAGGGCTCTCACTACAGAATTAAAAATAGCAGTGTGGACGTCTTGGCCCAGGATGGAGCCCAGGCTTTGAGACTGTAAAATAGGGAATTCTTCCTTTATCAGTCTTCTTCTTTTCTGTTGGCTATTTAGCCTGTAAGCGCTTCGGGATACAGTCTCTTGCTATCTGTTTGTACAGCACCTAGCACAATGCAGCCTCAGTTTAGCTGAGGCCTCTGCTCACTACTGTAAGAATAAGAACAAGACTAAGGCTATAACAGCCTGGTTGAGTGCATCACATTTCCCTCTAGTGGCTCTTCCACACAGCAGATAATAGTCTACTATGTCTACCAGCCAGCGAAATTACTTCTTCAGCACAGCAAGTAGAAGTCTAGGCTTTGGATGCAGGAGGTCCCACACCAGCCTCTGCCATGCACATGCTGATGGACTAACCTCATTAGTAGGCAGCACTAGCATGCTTTTAGCCTCCGTATGGGCCAACCAGTAGAGGGGAACATGATGTTTTTAGCCAGCATGTCCCAGTTATCACTAGGAGTGTATCTGGTCTAGGGGGTGCATATCTCATGGGTAGCTCTGTGGCCCCTGTTCACTGGGGACCTCGGACCCAGTTTCCCACAGAGCTGGCACCCCTGGGAGCTGTAGTGTAACCAGTCACCAGCAAACCAACACGGTGCTTGAAATGGTGGCCACCAGTGCCCTGTCTACACTAGGGCCTGGATTTTCCAAAGGGAGCAGTGATTTTCAGTGTCTCAGTTTGTCAGAGGGTGGGGTGTGCAGCACTTTCTGAAAGCCAGAGCCTTTTAAAGTGTCTCCACCGTTTGAACACCTCCAACTTGAGGGCCCTCTCCCCCCAAAATCTGGCTCCCAATGTTGCAAACACTGGGCTGGCAAGGGTGGGAGATTGTTAGGCAATGTCTCCATTGTAGCCAGGGCCTGTGGGTCTGTTTGTTAGGGGGAAGGGCATGTACTGCAGCATGTGTGTGTGTGTGTGTGATGCAAGGAAAGAGTTAAAAGCACATTAAAATGCTGCCCCAGAGAGGCTACATGCTTGCAAAAGTATCACCATCCTCCAAGGCTGAGCAAGCCTGCCTGAGCTCCCTCAGATGTTGTGAACTTCTTCAGGGCGAGGTGGTAGCCAAGATCTGCCCTGTGCCGTCCCCTTCCTCCATGGGGACTCTGGGTCTCGCTGCCTTATCTGATGTGCCGCCCAGTGCCTCCCACAAACCCTGCAAGGACAAGGGTGTGAGACCCACCATGTTAGCAGGACGGGAGTGAAAGATCAAACACTGGCATTGAGATAAGGTAGGGCTGGGGAGCTCTCTTGCAAAGACCAGGCAGGTGGGAGGGAGAAGTCGCTTATTTGAGCCGACAGCTCTGCAGTGAGGAACCGTCCCTATGGCAGGGGCACTGGGACAGGGAGGGGGCAGTACACAATGCAATAGCACTCAGGGTAGCAGAGACACACGCCCGGGGCTGTAAGGAATCTACAGGGGATTCTCCTTGGAGGCTGCAGGGGGGCACAGACAGACCCTGTGGTTCTCTATGGCTCTCCAGTTCCCTGGCCTGCGCTGGTGAGGACACGACGGCTACACAAGATTATTCCTTACGTACCACTAGTGCCAAGCCCTGCCCCACAGAGCTCCCACTGGAAAAGACGTAAGAAAGGGATGAGACAAAGAGAGGGGATGTGAGGTTGGAGGGAAGCAAAGATGGGGGTGACAAAAATAACAGGGCGCTTTTGCCCAGACTAAGTGCGGGCCTGGTTTTCACCCTGTCAGTGGCTGTGATCACAGCTCGCCAGCGGCCGAGCGGTTATCAGCTGGCAGCGTTCGGTAGGCAAATTTGTGGGAGGAGGATGCAGAGACTGGTGGTTGAAGGGGATTTTGCCTGGGGGCAGCAGGGAAGAGAACACAGAGGTTCTTGGGGGAGGTGGGCACAACTGCCATTATTGCCTCCATTCAAACATGCTGCCCCCTGCCCCGTGGCTTCCTTATGCCCTGAACCCCCATGGCAGGAAAACAGCAGGTCCACGACTTCCTGGATCCCTCACCGCTGGCATCCCAGCTGGCTCAGGGATCCCCAGGAGGTGTTGAAACCATGAAACGCCATCAGAGCAGTGCTGCTGAAAGAGAGCTGAGTCTCCAGCATTCGCTCCCTCCTCCATGCTTCAGCAGAGCCCACGCATCCATCTCTTGCTTCTTCCTTGATAGGCCCTGGTGCTGCAGATCCATGCAGATCAATGCAAAATTAATTAGAGTAATCAACTCAGCTGTACCATGGAGATCATACACGCAGGGTTTTAGGTGACTAATTGGTGGAAGCTGACAGCCAGCGTCCCCAGTGTCTTAGAGGTATTAACACTTTTTTCTCTGTAGATTAATTACCTTTTCCCACCCTCCACTCGATCAGTCCTGTAGCTCAGCGTCGTTTTGGGGGGAGGCAGAATGGAGACAGCCAAGGCCTGAGCATGAAGCACATATGGGAGGTGGCGGGGGAAGGCCATTGTTTGCCATTTGGGTCACGCCAGGCGCAAAAAGGTGCCGATTATAGGGAGGGCAGGCACAGCGCGTCCCTAGGGCCTGAAAAAACTCTGCAGCCTGATTCTCATTTACATGAAGGCCCCTTTGCACCAGGGCAAAAAGTGGGCATCAGTTACACTCGAGCCCTCTTCATGCTGCCAAAGAGGCATAAAGGGGCCTTGGTGTGAATGAGAGAAAAAGGCCTAAGAAGCACGTACCTCAAATGCTAATGGCTCCACGAATGCAGCAGCTGCTTCCCTGATGGAGGGTGGCCCCTTGGAACTATTTGGGGAGTAAAGTGCAGCCTGAGTGAGGGTGGCAAGACCTAAGCATGGGACTAAAGGACCAATCCCGATACACGGCCACTGAGAAGCATTTAATGCCACGAGTGGCCCCGTTGACTTAACGGGAGGCGGCTTGCAGAATACAGAGCTGCTCATTGAGTGAAGGAACGAGACGCCAACCAGTCAGTGCCTTTGGGCTCAGACCTCGGCTAGGGGATGGTGCAGGAACTGCTCCGCTCCAGCAGTAGCCCAGGGAGGAACTAGGACTCGGAGAATATGTCTACACTGCAACTCGAGCTGTGAGTGCAGCATGGGTGTGGATGTACCTGCATTAGCTTTACTTGTGCTAGCACTACTAAAAGTAGCAGTGTAGACACGGGCGTCAGTGAGATCTAACAATGCAAGGGTCCCCAGTGTGCTTCTCCAGCCTGTGCTGCCGCGTCTACACTGCTATTTTTAGCCATACTAGCTGCAGGTATGTCTACCTATACTGCAATCAACCTCGGATTGTTGTGTAGATTTACCCAGATACACCTCTCTGAGGCACAATTCCCTCCCCGGTTCCCCTTTGCTTCTGGGGTGTAGTGATTTGGTGGTCGCTGATACCAACAGTAATTTACAACAGTCCACTCACCGTGCCAGAGGTACTCAGAACCCCAGGCGGTGTACTTGTGTACACAATCTAGCCATACATGTGGTCAGCTCAACAAATGACAAAAATGTAGGGTGGGGTTTCATTATTGCCCAAACCTTCAAAAATCATGAGCCTTATTTCCCCCCTCCATCCAAATAAAAAATCATGAGTCATTTAAAATCATGAGATTTTAAAAACATAATAAATTTAGGGTTTTTTGTTGGCCTTTGGGATTTTGACCCTATAGAGTCCACTTTTTCCAGCAACCATTGGGGCTAGAAACTCACTGTATATTTTAAATGAAAGCTGAGATTCTCCCAGAATCACAGGACTGCACAGACAATCCAGGGAGTTTTTGGAAAGTGCAGGGGACAATTTCCTGGTGCAAGTGCTGGAGGAACCAGCTAGGGGGCAGAGCTTCTATTGACCTGCTGATCACAAACCAGGAAGAATTAGTAGAGAAAGCAAAAGTGGATGGGAACCTGGGAGGCAGTGACCATGAGATGGTCGAGTTCAGGATCCTGACGCAAGGAAGAAAGGAGAGCAGCCGAATACGGACCCTGGACTTCAGAAAAGCAGACTGTGACTCCCACAGGAAACTGATGAGCAGGATCCTCTGTGAGGCTAATACGAGGGGGAAAGGAGTCCAGGAGAGCTGGCTGTATTTTAAAAAATCCTTATTGAGGTTGCAGGAACAAACCATCCCGATGTGTAGAAAGAATAGTAAATATGGCAGGCGACCAGCTTGGCTTAACGATGAAATCCTTGCTGATCTTAAACACAAAAAAGAAGCTTACAAGAAGTGGCAGATTGGACAAATGACCAGGGAGGCGTATACAAATATTGCTCAGGCAGGCAGGAGTGAAACCAGGAAGGCCAAATCACACTTGGAGTTGCAGCTAGCAAGAGATGTTAAGAGTAACAAGAAGGGTTTCTTCAGGTACGTTAGCAACAAGAAGAAAGTCAAGGAAAGTGTGGGCCCCTTACTGAATGAGGGAGGCAACCTAGAGACAGAGGATGTGGAAAAAACTAATGTACTCAATGTTTTTTTTGCCTCTGTCTTCACGAACAAGGTCAGCTCCCAGACTGCTGCACTAGGCAGCACAGCATGGGGAGGAGGTGACCAGCCCTCTATGGAGAAAGAAGTGATTTGGGACTATCTAGAAAAGCTGGATGAGCACAAATCCATGAGGCTGGATACGCTGCATCTGAGGATGCTAAAGGAGTTGGCGAGTGTGATTGCAGAGCCTTTGGCCATTATCTTTGAAAACTCATGAAAATCAGAGGAGGTCCCGGATGACTGGGAAAAGGCTAATGTAGTGCCCATCTTTAAAAAAGGGAAGAAGGAGGATCCGGGGAGCTATAGGCCAGTCAGCCTCACCTCAGTCCCTGGGAAAATCTTGGAGCAGGTCCTCAAGGAATCAATTTTGAAGCACTTAGAGGAGAGGAAAGTGATCAGGAACAGCCAGCATGGATTCACCAAGGGCAAGTCATGCCTGACTAACCTAATTGCCTTCTGTGAGGAGATAACTGTCTCTTTGAAAGAGGGGAAAACAGTGGATGTGTTATTCCTTGAGTTTAGTAATGCTTTTGATATGATCTCCCACAGTATTCTTGCTCGCAAGTTAAAGAAGTATGGGCTGGATGAATGGATTATACGGTGGATAGAAAGCTGGCTTGATCTTCGGGCTCAGTGGGTAGTGATCAATGGTTTGTTCAATATCTTCATTAATGATCTGGAGAATGGCGTGGACTGCACTCTCAGCAAGTGTGCAGATGACACTAAACTGGGAGGAGTGGTAGATACGCTGGAGGGTAGGGATAGGATAAAGAGGGACCTGGACAAATTAGAGGATTGGGCCAAAAGAAACCTGATGAGGTTCAACAAGGACAAGTGTAGAGTCCTGCACTTAGGACGGAAGATTCTCGTGCACTGCTACAGACTAGGGACTGAATGGATAGGCAGCAGTTCTGCAGAAAAGGACCTAGAGGTTACAAGCTACAAAGAGTCCTGGGGCACCTTTTAGACTAACAGACGTATTGGAGCATGAGCTTTCATGGGTGAATATCCACTTCATCAGACACATGTGGTGGAAATTTCCAGATCAAATTTCCACCACATGCGTCTGATGAAGTGGATATTCACCCATGAAAGCTCATGCTCCAATACGTCTGTTAGTCTAAAAGTTGCCACGTGACTCTTTGTTGCTTTTTACAGACCCAGACTAACACGGCTACCCCTCTGATAGGGGTTACAGTGAATGAGTGTGCCCTTGTTGCCAAGAAGGCTAACAGCATTTTGGGCTGTATAAGTAGGGGCATTGCCAGCAGATCGAGGGACATAATCATTCCCCTCTATTCGACATTGGTGAGGCCTCATCTGGAGTACTGTGTCCAGTTTTGGGCCCCACACTACAAGAAAGATGTGGAAAAATTGGAAAGAGTCCAGCAGAGGGCAACAAAAATGATTAGGAGGCTGGAGCACATGACTTCTGAGGAGAGGCTGAGGGACTGTTTAGTCTGCAGAAGAGAAGAATGAGGGGGGATTTGATAGCTGCTTTCAACTACCTGAAAGGGGGTTCCAAAGAGGATGGATCTAGACTGTTCTCAGTGGTACCAGATGACAGAACAAGGAGCAATGGTCTCAAGTTGCAGTGGGGGAGGTTTAGTTTGGATATTAGGAAAAACTTTTTCACTAGGAGGGTGGTGAAGCACTGGAATGAGTTACCTAGTGCTGCCCTGCTCCCTGGCACAACTTTGTATGCATGCTGGAGGAGGTGGGGTAGCATGTTCTGCAAAATGGCATCCCCTATGCAATGTGACCTCACACACACCATGAGTGCGAGATTACACCAGCAGAGGTGGGGGCAGGCAGGTAGGCAGGGGCAGGCCTTCTCCGTTCTGGAAGTACCTGGCTGTCCTGTATGCTGGGGAATGCATTAGTGTCTACTCAGCCTGCACATGAGAATCTGGTGCAGCAGAACATTTGCAACCTGGTGACCCTTGTACCAATAATCTGACAGAATCACTGTTCCACAAGGCCATGAAATATTATTGCTACAAACAGAAGAAGGACAACTTCTGCTGTATTATGCTGTGGCAAATCTGGAGTGACTCCACTGCCATCAATTGATTTACATTGCTGTGAGGTTTCATCTGCTCCTCAGCCTAATTCTTGCTCTAATTCTTTCCTATGTTCCCTTTTTCTCCCTACACTCCTCCAACCTGTTTGCCTACCCACCTTTTCTGTACCCTTTCCCTAGTTTGGCACCTCCTCCCATGCAGCCTCCCCTAGGCAGTACCAGAGAGTCGTCATCTACGGCTAGAAAACCCCGAAGTATTGCGAGTCGCATGATAAAATCATGAGAGTTGGCAACACTTTCTATGTTTCCCTTTGCTTATGCAAAAAACACCCCAGAAAGATTGAAAAACAGCCCCAAACAGCTGAATTATCACGAAGTTTGTGTCCACCAAAATGTTTCGGTCATCTCGACACAACTCGAAAAAGCGATTTTTTCTTTGATTCAACCCCAGAAAAATTGATAAAATTGTTTTGTATTGAGCTAGAATTGGATTTTTTTTAATTTTATTTTTCAGTTCAGTCCCCAAACCAAAAAAAACTCCACTATTCTCTCAGTTCTATGCACCAGACTCCCCATCCCTTTTCTAACTGACATGGTGCTGGATTTTCAAAAGGGCTCCGGGCCAGATTTTCAAGGACTCAGCACCTACAAATAGGGAAGCTTTTCAGAAGAGCTCAACCCTATTTAGGCTTCTCAACAAAGGTTGATTTTCAAAAGTCCTCAGCGCCCAGCCAATTCCATGGGGACCTTTATGGCCAGAAAAATCTCATTACTTATTAATGAGCCTAAATGACCAATCCCTCCCTTACCGAACACTTCACCTGGAATGACGGCTCTTTGCCCTCCGTGAAACTTAATACAACCTAATTGATTGAAATACTGCAATAAATATTTTATGAGACATTGAAAAGTACTTTCAGAAAATATTCTTTGCCCCACTCTAGGACTTGTCCTCCAGTGTGTTGGTCTTCCTCTGCCCCTTAGCAATTCTCTACCACCTTCAGTCTGCGCGTCTCACTAGCGCTGGCAGGAAATTTTCCAACAGGAACTGCCAATGTGTCCAGAAGGTGAGAAGCCCTGGGACTGGAGAGTTGTGGAAAATTCCATTTTGGAAGAGCTGACATGGAATTTTTTTGAAAATGTCCCTCCCATGAAAAATTTCATGTGTCTGACTTTTCCTTCCGATTTGGACAATTCCCGTAAAACTGGTCGAAATCTTAACTACCCAGAATTCAGTGCCATTGGACAGGATTAGGTGTGTGAAATATTCCCAACAGAAGGTGAAGCTATCTAACATATTTTTATTTATATGAAGTAGCATCTCAAGATGGGGTCTGTACATAGCAACAGTCCGCACACCAAAGAGCTTACAATATAAGTAGACAAGACAGTTGATCTGGACTATCATCCCCATTTTACAGAAGGGGAAGTGAAGCACCGAGAGATTAAGTGATTCACCCATGGTCTGTGGTAGAGCCAGGAACCTGTCCCAGATCTCATCAACTTTAAGGCCAGAAAGGACCATCGTCATAGGCGGTGGGTATAATAGGCCCCTGCTGACCCACCTCCAGACGCCTGGGCCCTCCGCCTCTTCCTGTCCCTGCTGTGCCCCTTCCCTGAGGCCCCCGCCACCCACTGCTGCAAGCGGGGGTGGGAGGCGAGCAGGGAGGGCACAGAGCAGGGGCAGGGCCCGGGGCAGAGCAGGAATGGAGTAGGTAGGACCGCAGGGGGAAGAGGCAGGACAGGTAACTAGCCTCCCCCAGGGGAAGCTTCACTCGCCGCCCATGACCATTGTGATCGTCTAGTCCAACCTCCTGCATGTCACAGGCTGCAGAACCTCACCTCCACCCTCCTACAGTAGACCCTGACCTCTGGCTGAGTTACTGAAGTCCTCTAATCATGATTTAAAGACTTCAAGTTACATAGAATCCACCATTGTTTAAACCTGCAAGTGACCCATGTCTCATGCTACAAAGGAAGGTGAAAAACCCACAGGATCTCCACCAATCTGACCTGGGGCTGAATTCCTTCCCGACCCCAAATAGACCTGCTGGGTCCCAGTCCAGTGTTGCAATCACAAGGTTCCTTCCTCATTTGCCCTTTCCTATTTTGTTCTGAATTCAAAACCCAGCCCATTTTTAAAAAAACCAGAACAAAAGCCAGCCACATTTCCTACATTATGTTGGGAGAGGGGGGAATGCCTTTTCCAGGAAAAATTGCTCCCATTTCTAAATGACTTGGAAATTGAAAAATCAATGAAACAATGAAATTTCTTATATTTGTAATTTTTTTTTTAAAAAAAAAGCAAAATAGCAATGTAGTCAAATTTTACAGGGCCTGGTTTTATATTGTACTGCACCTGGTGATGTCATTTCTATGCGTGCATCATGGGTTTAAATGCTACTGTTCAGATGAGGCCCAAAGGAAGGCTGGTCCAGTAGTTAAAGTGCTAACCTGGGTGGAGCGATTAGAATACAATTCCCTGCTCTGCCACAGACTTTTTCTCTGATCTTAGGCAAGTCACATAGTCTCTCTGTTCCAGGTCCTCGAAAGTATTTAGGCCCCTAACTTCCAGTGAAATCAATGAGAGTTAGGCACTTAAGTACCTTTTGAGGATCTAGAATCTGGGTCTCTCTGTGCCTCAGTTTCCCATCTATAAAATGGGGATAAGTCCTCGTGGGGGTGTTGTGAAGAACACCTCATTAAAGATTACGGTGCTCAAATACTACAAGACTTTGTACTGGTGTGCAGGGCAATGGAAAAATCACACCCAAGAGGCACAAAATCACTCCAAGCACTGAATATTTGCGTGCATCTTCTCCGGAAAGTTTGTAAGGAACTGTGCTCCATGTATGTGGAGAACCCACAGCCAGACGCATGGACAGAGAGAGAGAGAGGAGGGCGAGTATTCGCTACGCAGCATCCAAAGACTTAAACCAGCACTTTACTGTGCTCTCATCCCTAAAAGCTTCAGAGAAAGGAAAATGGGTTTATCCTCCCCACCAAACAACACCTTTAAGTGCTTTCTTATTTTAACAGAGCTTCAGAGAGACAGAGGAGCAGAATGTGAGCTAAGGGATGAAACATCCTCAAAGTGATCCCCACAACAGCCCGAGACAGAATCACTCCCGATGTGGCTTATTGGGATTCTATGAAACCTTAAAAATTGCTCCTTGTGTGCTTCCTTTTAGATAGGCATTCGAGCCATATCCCCCAGGTTCTCCTGAAGTGCAATGGACATGCAATACGCAGATTAGGGCAGGTTGAATTATTCATCGTGAATAATTCTTGCTGCCCTTTTCTTCTGTTCATGAATCAATCTCGATTTATGCTTCGTGTTGTTTGTTCTTTGGGACCATTTGCCATCTGGTTGGATGCACATTTTTCAGCCTATGGATGGTGTCCTTTGCAAGCCACTCACTTTGGCCACTGGCTCCTTGCTGTTCGTAATGTGGGATCGGTCACCTAAGTCACAATGGCATTGTTTCTGCTTGCTGATTGGACGACGGAAACAAACAGCCATGCACCAAACATCCATGTGAACTGAACGGTGTTCCCATGTTTGTGTACAGGTGGCACTGATGTGTCTGAGTCTAGCAGGGTATTGGAATTTGACTTAATGGCTGCAAATATTGTTTTGTAGTATTCAGTGACCCCCTAGGACACAATCACATACTAGAACAGACACATACGCCCATAGCAGAGACATATAAAGCAGTTCAGGAACTGCCTCTGAAATGTTGCCCCAGATGGAAGGATATTGTGTTGCCTGACCATTAAATAACTTGTTCCCCAGGATGTGCCCTAAATCAGTGATTCTCAGCCATGGGAACATGTACCCCTGGGGGTACACAGAGGTCTTCCAGGGGGTACATCAACTCATCTAGATATTTGTCTAGTTTAACAAGAGGCTACATAAAAAGCGCTAGCGAAGTCAGTGCAAACTAAAATTTCATACAGACATGCTGTGACACTTTTGTAAGTTTATGTCTGATTTTGTAAGCAAGTAGATTTTAAGTGAAGTGTAACTTGGGGGCACACATGACATATCAGGCTCCTGGAAAGGGTACAGTAGTCTGGAAAGATTGAGAGCCATTGGTCTAGAGAATACTGCAGAGTAGCAAAATGGGTTAATGTTAGGGCTGGGCTCAATTTTCTGACCAAAACATTTTTAGTGAAAAAAGTGCAGATTCAGCAAACCCAAAACACTGTGCAAATCTGTGTTGATTTTGTCAAATTGCTTCAGTAAAATAAATAAAACTAAAAAAGAAATTAAGAAAAATCTAAAGGTTTTAGAATGAAATATTTCAATTTTTGTATTTGAAATTACTTTTCATTTGCAAATTGCCTCCTATTTTGCTATAATTATTTTATTTATTTATTTTGTTGAAAATAATTTAAAACATCAAAAATAATTTGTTTCACCCAAAACAATATTAGTGACCTTTGTAAAAAAATTGGAAAATACCATTTTCAATTTGACGTCAAAAGATTTTTTTTCCCAGAACTGCCAGAGAACTGAACATTTGTTATTCACCTGGTGTCAGTTAATATGTCCTTAAATCTTAGTTCACTTATTTAAGAGATGTAGGAATGAGCCCAGGGCTGGAGTAAGGGCTCATTTACACATGACAGTTATCCCGGAATAAAGTAGAGTAGGAATCTAAAGTGGAATAACTATTCCAGAATAACTTCATGTGTGGATAGTCTTATTCTGGAATTAAAATGCTTTTTTCTGGTTTAGCTTCATCTACTTTCAACTATTCCAGAATAAATCCATGTGTGAAAAAAGCCCTTAGAAGACCTGGGTTTTTTTCTCACTGTTTGACCTTGAGCAAGTCACTTCCAGCCATAATATCAAACATGGCCACTGCTTCTGGATGGCTCCACCTGATGCACCTTGGGCCAGGTTTTCAGAGGTGCTGGGGTTCTGCCCTTGAACTGAAATACTGCACAGCAGCTGCCTCTGCCGTGGGGTGGGGCGGGCTCCCAACTCTGGAATTTGCTGGCTTTATATGTCCAGCAGATCCGGAATCTGTTGACTTTCAGGGCATGCAGCAAGCCCTGTTGCATCGAACTCTCTCCAAAAGGGAGCCTCTCCAAGGCCATGTCTACACTACAGCTTCTGCCAGCAGAATTTATGTCATTCAGGGGTGTGAATAAACCACTCTCTGAGCAACGTAAGTCACACCAACGTAAGTGCCGATGTGAACAGCACTCTGTCTGCTGGAGAGATTCTCTTGCTGACAGCTTCTGCTGTTCCTGGAGGTGTTTTTAGTATGCCAACAGGATAACTCTCACCCATTGGCGCAGAGCGTCTTTGTCAAATGCGCTGCATGCCCTAAGGAAAGGTGCAGTTGTTTTGCCTACCAGGGATTACTTTGTGTATATTGATTAGCGTTGGCTTGCACAGCATATAGAAGTTTGGGGCCAGACGCTTAGGTGGTGTAAATTGGCATCACCCGGTTGACTTCAATGAAGGATTTACACCAGCTGAGAATCTGACCCTCTTAGGATTTGTTTTCGGTGTCCTGCACCTTTAAAACCGAGAGTTCCTTCCCCACCTCTTTGTGCAGAGGCTTCTGCTGTTTTGTGCTCTGTTATCAGAACTGCCAACTTCAAGAGATCAAAAATTATGAGTCGGACCCCCCAAAAATCATGAGATTGGCCAAAAATATCACAAGATTAAAAAAAAAAAGATGATGTGTTTTTGCAGTCAGTCTCTTGATCTGTGAACTCCCCCTGCCCAACCCCCAGGGCATGTGCATGTGATTATTAGCACTGCCCTCACTCCCACATGTAATGGATAAGGTGATTTTGGCCCCTGCGGCAGGAGCTCTCACCCCCACATCTGCCTGCCTCTTGTCTAGCAGTTAATCCTGTTCCCCAGCCCCTCTCGCCCTCCTCAGTTCAGCCCCCCCAGTTCAGTCCCCCAAGCCTCCATCATCACTGCCCCATCAGTTGAGCCACCATACCTCATCCACCTCCACTGCCCTCAATTCACCCTCCCAGCACTTCCCCAGAACCCACCATCAATACAGCCCATCCATCCCATCAGCCCCCATCTTCCTCACTTCAGCCCCCCTTCAGCTCCCAGGCCATAGTTCAGCCCTTCCAGGCTCACCTCTGCTCCTCTTAGGTTTCTTCACCCTCCGCAGGCCTCGGGGGGCTACAGTTGGGTCCCCTCTCCCACTTCCCAGGTTGGCAGGGGCGCAGCTGCCTGGGGCTGTCAGCCAAAGCCCCACTGCCCGGGGCTGACAGCTGGGGCATGGCTACTTGGGGCTGACGGAGCCCATGAGGAGGGGACAAGGGACGCTGACAGCAATTTCTAAGTAAAATTAAGCCTCGCTCATGATTTCAGCTGCTGCTGAAAAAAATATCCTGACAGTTGATAGTTCTATCGTAAGAGCATGAGCGGGGCTTAATTTTACTTAGAAATTGCTGTATTCACACACGTTGGCATGTCTGTGTTACAGAGGACACACACACACACACACACACTTTCTCACACACACACTGCGCTCGCTCTCCTGGAGACTTTATTTTGGCTCTTTCTTGCTTTCTTCTTTTCCCTTCATCTCAAGGATGCCATTCAAGCTGACCATAGCCAGCAGCTCTTTGTGTGCAGAGAAACACAGCAGCGTGGCTAAAGTATTGTGGGTGGCTTTCACTGTAAATATACCTCAAGCCTTTTTAGAGCCTATATGCTAAGCTGCATCTCTTAGCAATGAGGGGAAATGCATTAACTTAAAGCCTGATGGGCCCTGAAGCAAATGGGGCTTTTTAAGTGGCATCTGATCAATCACAGAGAGACCAGACCCAGAATTCTGGTTTCGAGCTCCCCTGAGCTGGGTGGAAGGGGTGGGTAATTAGGATTTGGATCAGAAATCTGAACTTGAGCAAGAGTTTGATGGGTTTAGATTCAGTGTTTATATTCAGCCTGTGCTGTGAGAGATTCAGACGCTGAACTCACATGCGGATCCAGAGTCATCTGTAACAAAAGGTTGGAAGGGCTTTAGGCACAGTCTCCCATCACTCAGGGCCTTGGGTGGGAAGTGGATTTTCCATTTTGTGGAAAATGCCACCATTTGGGGGAAAAACTTCCTTTCCAAAATGGAACAGAAACCAAAAAAATAAATAAAATTGAAACAAAACAAAAAATTCAAAAAATTTAATTTCAGGTCAATTGAAACATTTTGTTTGGCTGAAATCGAAAAATGTCATTTCAGTGTGGGCCCTTTGAAACATTTACATTTGTTTAATATAAAGAAATAATTAATTTTGATTTGAAAAAAATGGTTTTGGGGTAAAAAAATGAAAAGTGCCACTCTGAAAATGTCGAAGAGGGGCACTGCCGAAATGCTGAGTTTCTTTTTTCGGAATGAAATTTTGTCAAAACCGACACGTTTTGCTCAGATGAAAACAGCATTTTTCGTAAAAAAACAACAACCATGTAGATGAAAAACTTCCCGCCAGCTGTACTGGGAAGTTCTTAAAGGCTCCTGTGCCCCCACACTGAAGGTGCTGTGCCATGGATTTAGATGTGGGGTCTCATCCTCCATGAGTCTACACCTTGTGCTGTCTTTTACAACTGTGAAAAATGAGAGTAATATGCTGCCCAATCCGAATGGCAGCACTTTGCACCAGCTGTGCCCGCGTCGGTGATGTCCGGATGGCACAATGGAAAATCACATGCACCGAGTCTAATGCTGTTTTGATAGCTAAGCTGTCCCCTCTTTGGGGCTGAGAAATCTGTTAAGTGCTCTGTGTGGATATTTTTCGCTCTCTATTGTTTATTATTGAAAGTTACAAGAAGCTAAAGACCTCCACAATTATCTGGGAGCCACTTATGTGCAATTGAGCACCTGTCACTAACTGAATAGGCTGCATCACCCTAATGACAGGAGTGGAGAAAAGATGCCGTTCAGCAGTGATTAGGGAGCCGGCGATTTACTGCTTCCCAGTGCCCCGCGCAGAGATCTGACAAAGCACTAAAAAAATAAATATAGATAGATATAGAAAGATGCTGGAACGAGGGAAATAAAGGCTCCCTGCGGCTTCCTGCACCAATGAGGATTCTCCTGTGGGAAATTAACAAATACTTTTTAGTGATGGCCGAACTTCAAAAGGTTTGGAGAGTCAGATATTTATTCATCAAAGTCTAGTGGCAAGCCCAAAAGTTCTAATGTCGATTCTGATGTCACATCCCAAAGCACTGAGGTTTATTCCCAAATTTCCGATGTTTATTCCCCCAAATTCCAGTTTTCATCCCCAAAGTTCTGAGGTTTATCTCCCAAAGTTCCAATTTTCATCCCCAAAGTTCTGGTGTCTGTCCCCAAAGTTCTGAGGTTTACCCCCAAAATTCTAGTTTTCACCCCCAAATTTCAGCACTCATCCCACTCTTCTCTGGTCCATCCAAGCCCGTTGACACTTTGAAACTGTGGGCTACACATCCATTGAGAAGAGGCTTTCTTGTGCCCTTTTCCATCATTCTTGCCTGCTGTCATGCCACAAAAAGCAGGAGAACAGGCCTGTGCTGGGTATTTTGTGGCTTCTGGCAGCATCAAGGGCTGCAGTGAGGAATGAGAGCTAGTGAGGGAAGGAGGAGGAAAGAAAGAGGGGAAGTTAACTAGACTTTTTCAAAACTCAGACAAGTTTCCATCAGAGCTTGGAGTATGAGTTTTTGAGGGTGGGGAGAGTTTGCCCGCCTGTACCATATTAGCAATTTGCTGGCGGGTTTAAGTCTCCATATCCCATTCTTCAGTCACTCCCAGGACAACTCAGGATCAAGCATCCCCTGCTTTAGCGGGGAATCTGATGCCAGCCTAATATTGGGCATTGCCTGCCTAGGAGGAGATGGGTGCCAAGTCAGTGACCTATTCCACTTCTGTCTTCTTCACATGGACCAGGAGAAAGGTGACAGGATTGTTTTCCCAGCTACAGAATTCTTCCATCCCACCCATGCATTGCTGCAGGGCATGGATCTCCAGTTAGAGCAGAGAGCATCACAGTCAGAAGGTCAACTGGCAGAGCCTCGTGTGTGTGTGTAGTTACATTATGGTGCCTTTTGTTGGTTGTGTACGTAATGAAGCCAGCCGTATAGGTAAGCCCATTTACAAAGCATAAGGCTGTAATGCAAGGATCTACAAGGTTCTCAGGCCTGCATGACAGTTAGCTTAGCACAGCTGAGCTAAAGTCATAGTTATTAAGTAGGTAGTTACTAGGTAAGTTGTACTTAACCGATTGTTTGACCTTAAGTCACAAGATAAGTATTACAGTAAACGAGAGTGGTACCTGATGGGAAAAAATGAAGGAAGGTAGCACAAAATATACTATGAGAGTTTTAGGGAAAGTTTACAAGGATGTTGAGCTTAATGAAAACCAACCACATGTGCCCTGACAACTATATGACCTAAATGCTAATGAGTATCCCAGAAGTGACTAACTCACGTACGAAGATCAGGATAACCATATTACTGAGGTGTGGGAGTATATGTCAGAAAAGAAGGCTGAAACCATCCTTAATATGTATAAGGTAGGGTGGGCATTAGTGTAACCCCCTGTACAAGTTAAGACCCAGCCTGAGGGCAGAGGGGTATGCTGGAACGCATTAACCTGGAGACCAAACATAGATTGCCTCACCTATTCTGGGATTCCCCAGAAGGGACAACATGAGCATGTAAGTGCTGGCCGTTTCATATTGGCTCAATCTCCTGTGCGTTATTCCAGTGTTTGTGAGTTTGTTTGTTTCTTGGATAAAGTTTATAACTGTTGTTAGAGGTGTTGTCAGATGCTACCAGTGTGGTGCTCTGCTCTCTCCTTGTTGGTATCACTTGGCTGCGTGCGTGTATTCCCTCTGTATGTTGCCCCAGATCTGCCCAGATAGCTGACACAGCAGACCCAAAAAGAACCCTCAATGATCACAGAGTCTAGTAAGGTATGAAGGCACGTCGGCCAGGTTTATTGCCGTATTGGATACAGTAGTAGTTCCCTCCAGATTGTTACTCTACAGGGCATACTACAAATATGTACCCACGGTCAATGGACTCGGCTCAGTCAGTGGCGGAACTTTCCACTGCCCCCTAGGCCGGACAAAGACACCGCCCCAGAGATGCATTCTTATACGCAGGTACGAACAAGTTACAATCACTCCTGACGTATTGAGGTGCAACCCCTTTACGTAGTCAGGTGCCGTCTCTCACCTTGTACATGTTGCTTCGAAAAAAACAACTCTATCCATCATTTTCCCCATTTGCCCCTGTCATTGGGATGGGTCGGCCTGTTCTTTCTTATCTGTGGAATGTTCCAGTATAAGGTGTTCTGGTACCGTGCTCATACTTCTGTATGCTAGGTGAATATATGTTTATGCAACTTCAGCCCTTTCCTTGCCAACTTCTGTGAACCAGGCCGGCTTCCAGCTCACAGCTTGACTTTGCTTTTTAGCTAAGTCTTGACCATTACTTTAGTTCAGGCCTCAGGCCTCATACTGGGTCTTTATCAGGGCCCTCACTTACTATAATAACAACAATGATCAGAGAATACACAGGAGACAGCTTCTCCTGTGCTCCTCTAGGTCTGCATTTTTCTGACAACTTTACTGCTGTGCCGTATCCAGAGGCAGAACCATTTCAAGCTCCTTCATAGTATTTAAAAGTAAATACTCCCTTATCAATCTGGCTACGGCACTGGTTCTCAACCTGTGGCCCACAGCGGCCCAGTCAGCACAGATCTACGGCCCATGTGACATCCTCAGAGTCATACAAGTAGTTTTGGATGCGGCCCACAATGGAAAATAGACTGAGAATCACTGGGCTACAGTAACCTGCTGGGGAATATGTGTTATAAGGCTCTGCCTAGTCGCAGAGGATATGGATGTGTTACCGCTAGAGAGCTCCCATGGTGCCATCTTGGCCAACACACCAAAGAGGGACCTTTCCAGAGGGAAAGGCTTGAGTAGCTGCTTCGAGGTTGCTGTAACAGACACGTATTGTCTGTGGAACAGGCACGAGGAGGAGGAGCCTCTCACTAGTGGGGGAAGCCTAGAACTGGAGCCCCCGTGTCAGAACCAGAATTTCTGCTCTGTGGGAAGTCCAACATTTCGGGCAAGAAATTGTTCTGATTCGGAATGAAAAGCCGAAATCGCAAAATTTCCTGGGAAATGAAACATATGAAAATGTTTGATTGGGGACATTTTGTTTCAATAGTGTCATTTTGATTCATTTCATGCAGGCTTTTATATTATACTAAAATAGTAACTATAATATATATTCTATATACACACCATTCAGTATAGACATGTGATATATTAACATTCATATATGAATATCTAAAAGTCTAAATGAAATAGGAACAGGACTGAACGGGCCGCCTGCATCATGGAGTGTAGTCCCCTGCTACTGCAGGTACCCCATCATATAATCCCATTCATAAATTTTAACACTCTCCAACTTAAAACCAGTCATGTTTGCCCCCCACTGCTCCATAACCTCCCTCCTCTGGGGCCTGGAAATCTTCTCACTTCCACAAGAAATGTAGTCATCAAAACGAAACAGTTTGACTTTTTCCCATTAAAATTTTTTGTGAAAGTCGACGTGTGCCCTCAAACCATTGGATTTTTGACTAAAATGCACTTTATTCGGAAAGTTTTGTGACCAGCTCTGCCTAAAACTTCCATTTGCAGCCAGAGACAGCCGCCATTTTGTTCTCAGACCTGCCACATACATGCTGCACTCTTGTCTCCCTTGGGACTTGACTTTTGTTCTTTCTTTGTGTTGTTATTTTCCTTAATCTCAAAAGCTAGTCATCTGAGACGTGAAGTACCAGATTTTCAACAGTGGTCAGCAGATAAAATGAGATGGGAGCATCAGCAATCAATCTCCCCACACACACACCTCCCCCTCCCTGCCTGGTCCCAGCTGATCGGAAGACGACTGAGACTGCCTCATGGAGTTTCTCTTCCAGCTGGAAGCTGGAGGTGCCAGACAAGAATTCCTCCAAGCTGAGCTTTTTGACGTCCTCTCCAGTCCAGGGCGAGTCTTCCTAACTTACTAGCCCCATTGACACCAAGGGCGAGCAAACCACAGTGTCTCAGAGAGATTAAATCACATCTGGCTGCATCCTGGGGCCCGGCAGCCTTCACCCCAACGCAGGCTGCAGCTGCCAACCAACTTTTGTGTCTTGACCCATCACCCGAGGGAGGAGATGTAAGTGTTGGCAGGATCTCCTTGGCAGTGGCGGGAATGCACTAAACAAGCCATGTTCGCTCCTGGCAGCAACCACTTTGACTGCTGCAGCCCTCCTGCCCTAGTGAACGATGCTTAAGCTTTGCATTGGGGCTGCAGCCAGAGGCGAGGCAGGGCCCTCCTGTGCTGGGCACTGTCAATGCACATAATGTTCTGCGTGTGCAGTGCCTAGCGCAGCACCCCAGTCTCCTGACTCCCAGCCCAGTGCTCTACCCACTAGACCACATTCCAGAGGCCTGGATCTGCCCTGGGGCAGCTGTAGGCCTCTGAGCCTGTGGGTGGGTGAGGCCAGGTTGTCTCAGGGCAAAGCATTCCCTCCAGTGGGCATCTCGCTGCATGTGAGGGGAGCTGCCGGCAGCCATATCTCAGCTGAGGCTGTGAGAGCGCACAGCCTGTTATCTGCCAGTGGGTGTTTGGCTGAGCTAGTGAGACCCCTTGGGCCTGGGTGTGAGAGCTGGACCAGGGGTGGAAAGAGACCCATGCATTGTGGCGGGGTGGGGGGCGGGAGAGAGAACAGAGCAGCAGAAGAATAGGGTGCCAACCTGGAAAGACAAGTCAATAAAAACATAAAATGAAAATAATTTGCATCAGTTCTGCTGAGTGGATGTTAGGCCTAATTGTTATTGACTCGTCGCTGTAATTATGAAGGGTCATACAGAGCTTTGCTGGCAGGCTGGAGGGGGGAGCAAAGCCATTAGATGGGTTGGAGGATATGGGGGTGGGCAGACAGGCCAGTTTGGGTGTTTCTGGTAGGGTCCAAGATACAATCAAGTTGGCCTCGTGTGCTGGGGGGACAGAGGACATTGGTGTAATGGAGGCCGAAGGAGCCGACTAGCCAGGCGTTTCCATGGCAGGACGGAACAGGAGCTGTCAGAGCTAGACATCAGTCCCTGCTCCTCCCCACACTGCCCTGGCAGGCCCAGACCCAGCTCCCACTCCTGCTGGTGAATGGACAATAGGAGGATTAGCCACTGGGCCCAGAACCCTGGACAGGTGGGGAAAGCCCCTGCGCCCCGACCCCGCTCCCTACAGTCCACACCAGCTGCGGCAGCAGGGGAAGCCTCCAGTGCCCCTGACCCCGTCCCCAGCAGAAGCTGGGGGGTGGCAGGGGAAGCCCCAGCCCCAGGACCCCCGTCATCTCAGCCTAGGTAGGATGCTTGGTTTAGTGGTTAAACACCAATCACAAGTGGCTTGGGAACCCAATAGGAGATGCCGCTAAGGAGTCTGAGGCTGTGCTCCTGAGCTCGGTGGCCATTGTTGAAAATTTGGGCCTTGATCTCTCTGTACCTCAGCTTTCCCATCTGTGAAGTGGGGATGACTGCCTTACCATGTGGCTGCTTGTGAGGCTTAAATCTAGAGACATGCCTGGTCTAAACACCCCTGCTCCCATCCCCCATGAACCTTGAGGTCTTTGACATCTGGATCTGAATTTTTTCCCTAGCCAGAGATGTGTCCACAGTCCCTCCCTGAGTGCTGGGGTGGTCAGGATCTGGCTCCAGCTTTAGCCACATGAGCTGATTTCAGGCCGACTGTGCAGCCGCCGGGCAGGGAAGTGCTAAAGGAAGGCCCAGGGCTGTTGTGATTAGGAATTTGGGATGTATTAGCCCCGACTGGCAGTGAGAGAGGCCGTTCCTGGGGCATTTCTAACTCAAGCAGGGAACACCAGAAGTCCCACAAGAGGTCCTCATCTCCCCAGCATCCTGGCCCTAATTTTGCAGGGCCAGATGAGCAGCAGGATTTGGAGGTGATTCTCTAAAATGAACCTTTGGAACTTGTCCAAAGAAGTGAGGGGTGTTGGCCAGGTCACGGGGTTTAGCATCCTGAGCCCTGCTTCCTCCCCTCCCATGATAGAAGTTGACTCCCGAGAGCAACTTCTATTCTGTGAGGGGGGGGGCCAGAATGGAGTGTCTGTTTCCCCCTCTCCTTTGGCCACCTCTCCGCTCCCCAGCCCTGGCTCACTGTTCCCAGTTATCATGGCTCCCCCTTTGAAGGCTGAGATTTCCAAAGCTGGCTCTGGGATTAGGGTGCCCCATTCCAATAAGCAGCCACAGGGTTGGTCTTCAAGGACTGGCACCCACGGTCTGGTGGCTGGGCATCTGAAAGGGTATGAAAGCGTGACAGGCCACAAAGCGAGGATCATTTCCTATTGACTTCAGTGAGTGGTGTGGGAGAGACAGAGAGAGGGATGGAATGGCAAAATAGAAGAACGCAAGAAAGAAGAGAGAGAGATGGAGGAAAAGAAGAGGAAACAAAGGGAGAGAGAGGTGGAGAAAGGCAGGGAATAAATGAGAGGAGAAGGGGAGAGGGAGGTGAAATGAAAGGAGGAGGCAGAAGGATGGAGTCATGGCGAGATGGCCACAGAAAAGGCCCCGGGTAAGCTGCAGACACAGGGATAAGAGATTTATTTGGTGCAGCGCTGGGCAATTTTCTCCCCTCCTTCCTCCTGCCTTTGTTTCTGTCGGCAGTGCAGGCCCCGAGCAGCATGGGAGCCGGATCAATAGGTACACAGTGTTTGCATGGATCATACATGCAAAGAGCACGTTCCCGAATCAATGCCGAGGGCTCGCAGAAGGGAAAAAAACAGGCTCAGCATCGCCACTGGATGTACCGTTTCCATAGCAATGGGGCCGCTCTCCTCCCCCCACCTCCCCTAGCTTCCCCTTACACCCAGTGCTGGCTTGGCCCAAATGGAGGGATAAACCAGCATAGTCTGGCTCCTGCAGTGCCCTTGGGAACAGAAGTGCTTCATGGCTGAACTCCTCGGCCCTGATGGAGGGCAGAATCTGTGCCATGCCCGCACAGCTGGCTCACGGATTGGGGATTGAGTTGGGCCCTTCGTCCCTGCTATAGAGGTGGCAAAACCCACCCTGTGGTCCAAAGCCGTCACGATCCTGGCTCGGCCAAAGCCATTCATACTCTGACGCTGGACATGGTGTTGGAACACAGCTGGCACCCACCTCTGCCTTTGCTGTCCTATGGGAGCACGTCCCACCTGGCTAGGGGCATAGGGGAGAGGATGTGCCCTCTAGGCCTTCCTGCATCTCCTCCCTGAGGTACACAGGTGCCCTGGGGGAGACAAGGCCAAGCCCATTGGGGCTTCTGGCTGCCATGGTGAGGCACTAACCCTTGGGGCTGAGAGTTCCCATCATGCCTCATGAATGGATGGGGAAGGTACCAGCCTGGCTGAAACCCACTGAGCTTTGGCCTCCGTTCACCGCACCATTCCCTGCCTGATCAGTCTCGCACCTCCCACTGTTTTGTTGGGGGAAGGTGACTGAGGAGGCCAAGCCGTGCCGGGGATGTGAGGATTCTCCATATCTTCCAGCCAGGCCCTGGTGATTGTGCCAGTGTGGGCCACGAATGGCTGATCTTCCCAGAGCGGGTGTTAGGAGACAGCATTAAGCACTGTTGCTGTCAGTAGGTGGGGGCGCGGTGATCTCTCACCATTAGGGATGCAGCACAGGGCATGGGTGGGGCCACTGGGAGCACTCATAAAGGTAGTGGATTAAAACAGGAGGAGTGTAACCACTCCAGCCAGCAGCAACAACTCCCAGTTACCTCGTTGGTGGGCCAAGATTGCTGACAAGGGTACAAGAGAGTTGATTAAAACATGGCCTGACCAAGATGGAGGCATTTCTTGCTGGATGGTGGGGGTTGCAGGAAATGAAGGAGGGTCTTTGTCTAGTAGTTGTAGAAGAACATGGAGTTTGGAGACATGGCTCTGGGCAAGTCACTTAACCAGTTGCTTCTGTTTTCTTTATTGATAAAATGGATGTGATTCCCCAGGTAGATTAGAAAGAACCAATGCCCAGATCTAAGCCCCTCCGAACTATCTGACTATCCAGCTAATTCTTGCTTCCTTGCTGGAGATGGTTGTCCGAATGCAGATCTGGCTCTAAACTTTCCTCCCTTTGCAACAGTCTACATCCAAAATCTTGCATCCAAACTCCTCAGAACTTCAGAGGATGAGTGTGTGCTCTGGATGCAGCTCTAATGACAATCCTTACCTATCTACCTTCCTGCTTTCCATGAGGGTGGGGAGGATTAATTCGATAATGTGTCTTAAAATGCTTTGACAATGAATAGCAGTGGCCAGAATCCTTAATAGCCCAGATGCAGGACAGCAAAGAAGGAAGCTATCATTATTATTTAGTGAGGTTTTTTATCCACGAAAGTTTATGCCCAAATAAATCTGTTAGTCTTTAAGGTGCCACTGGACTCCTTGTTTTTATTATTTTATGCACTGAACACCTCCAAATTCCACGGATGGAAAGTTCCACTGTGCAATATACTCCCAGTATTCTGGGCTGACCATTCTGCAAGTTCTGGAGGGGTATCTCATGAACCATTCAGGCATCTGGTGCCATTCTCCATTCCCCCTTGCTCCTTGGGGCTCTACATGATTTTTGTGGTTTACCTGTGGCTTGCTTTGAACAGAGTGAGGCAGGAGGCTGTGACTGCTGCAGAGCCAGCCAATACTTCTCAGCCAATAAAGTTATCTGAGAGTAATCATTAAAGCCTTGCTAGGAATGCAGCCCCAGCCGAGACAGATACTGCAGCAAATGTCCTTTGCAGAAGGCATGTGACCTTGGGAGGGCATTCACCTCCGAGATAGTTTAAGAGTTTGGAACAGCACCCCAGGAGGTCAGGTGGTTCTCCGGTCCTCACCTGAACCTCCAGGTTGGGAACTGAGGAAGGACAGGCTTCCTTGTGAAGTTTCAGAGCTTCCAGCCTCCGTTGTTGGCTGGAGAACCACCTTTCTCACTGTATTTTGGAGATTCCATTTGCCCTTCCAGCAAGAAACAGGATGTGGGTGACATGTGGGAACCAAATTAAAGGGGGCGAAGTCATCCGAAAAACAGACTTGGATATGGGTTGGGGCTATAGGCTTATTTCCAGTTAGTGCTAGTGAAAGGTGCTGAGAGAGATTGGGACTTTTAATCTCTCTCCACTCCAGTTTTTATTCCTGCCATTCCACCAGCATGACCCATAGGGCGACCAGACAGTAAGTGTGAAAAATGGGGACGGGGGTGGGGGGGTAATAGGTGCCTATATGAGAGAAAGACACAAAAATCAGGACTGTCCCTATAAAATCGGGACATCTGGTCACTCTAATGACCCATCAGCTGCAGATGGTTGTGTTGGGGAGTTGCTGCTGACCCAGCTAGAATCGAACTGGGATTGACTGCGTTTTAGAAATCACTCGGCTCGTCTTTCATCAGCATGGAGGAAGGAGACCCACTCTTAGGCCAGCCTGCACTAGAAGAGCTTTGCCGATCTAGTTATACTTGCACTGGGAAACCTCCCTAGTGTCGATGCAGCTTATACTGGCCAAAAAATAAATAAAATAAAATATAATAAAAAGGGGTTTTGCTAGCATAGCTTCTGCCACTGTGGTGAGCAAAATGCCTGAACCAGCAACAGCGTATTTAGGTCGAGCTGTGCAAACAGCTGATTTTTCCATGCAGTGACAGAGCTGAAACATAAATAAAGATATATATAAATAAATAATGTTTCTAAAAATGGTGTAAGTGAAACTGAATCCAAAACCTTTTGTTAATTTGCAATTAATTGAAAAGTCAGTTTCGCGTTTGTGCCAGAGGGGGATTCAAAACAGGGAGGGCCCTATCCACTGGGCTAAAATTGAGGGGGGCACAGGTGAAGTGTGGAGGAGAGAGTAAGGGGGCCTGCAGCGCCAGGACCACAACCGCCTCCTCCTCCTGTTCTTCTTTTGGCCATTTTGTGAATAGCCAAAACTATTTGTGGCAAATTGAAGAATCGTTTCGGTTCACATGAAACTGCATTTTTCATCAAATGATTGAATCAGTTATTTTGCCCAGCTCTACTTTTCTGCTGGTTTCCCTGCGCCTACACTAGGACTTTTGGCAGCACGGAAATGTCACCCCCAAAAAATCGCACTAACACCAACATTTCTATACCAGCCAAAATGTGAAGCTTGATGGGCCTGGAAGCCAAGTCTGCTGGTTTCTGGGCAGCTGCTCTGTCTATCCCACCCCCACTAGTGAAGTGGGGAACAGCACCCTATGGGTTCAAGCCCCACTGATGTCCTGCCCATGGAGGCTCTGACTGGCAGAGGGTCCCACGTTCCCCGATTGGCCCAGGCACATGGTTTGAGGCCTAAGGAGAACTCATGAAAGTTGTCTGTGCAATTAGGCAGATCCTGGGCTTGCTGGTGCAAATAGACCCTGCCTTACACTTTTGATACCTCACCTGGATCCTGGCCACAGCCCTGTTCCTGATACCCAGCCCCACTCCTGGTCCCCTGCTCCGCTTCTGACACTTCGCCCTGCCTCTGTTCCACTAACCTTACTTCAGCAGGCTTCACTTGGTTCCAACCCTGTGCAGCCCATCGACCTTGACTCCAACCTGATCCTATGGTGTTGAGTATGGAGACCTGCTTCTGGACCTGAACCTAAAGAGAACTCAGAGCACATCTCCTCCAGCCTGGCGCTCTGTAGCTGGGTCCTGACTCAAAAGGCCTGGTGTGGACTAGAGTAGGCCGCAGGTCCTGATTCTCCATAGCGTCCCCTTTAATTTGCGGGTGAAAAGCTTCCACTCTGATCTGCTGACATATTACCCACCCATTTTGTGCTGGAGCAGATGGTGGCCCAAGGTGTGGGGAAATGGAGCCCCTTGCCCTTCGTTTTCACCACAAATTGATCACCTAGAGGAGAAAAACTGGTCACTCTTGGCCCCTAAAACCGAGTGCTCTGAAAAGGCCTTCATTGGAGTGCATATCAGGAGCGCATTGGCCCCTATAGTGTTGAAAACATTTATTTTTAATCAGCAAGGAAGTCAATTAAAAAAGTTGGTTGTGCAGGAATTAGGCCTTTTGGCTGATAGTTTGGGAAGCATTTGTCTCCATTGTCTGTAAATTAGGCTTCCACAGGAGAGTAATCAGACAGCTAATACAGTCACAAATGAAATCACCCATCATTAACTATTCAAAATGAAAGGTCTGTAAAGGCTCAGCCCAATAAATCCTCATTGACAGCCAGGGTAGACCAGGAGTTGGGAAGAGCAAAGAGGGACGGGGGGTTAATTTGGGTCTGGAAAGAGACACCAGGCCGGGTCCTCTAGGGAACCTTAGCAGCAGCCACAACTTTGAGATCCGGGGCTGATCTACACTTGAAAATTGGATTGACCCATCTATGTCACTCAGGGTGTGAAAAATCCATACCCTGAGCAACGTGCTTAAGCCAACCTAGGTCCCTGTGTAGACAGCACTACCAAACCCTGTGAACCTAGGAACGAGGAGAGTCCCTGAGTTCCAACTCTACGAGCCTGAGTCTGCTGACCTGGGCCAGCCCCAGGTTTTTAATTGCAGTGCAGACATACCCATAGTGTCTACACTGGCTTGCTGGCGGTTTGGTTTGGAAGCTTCTCCAGACTTTAACTGGACTAGTCTGCCTCTTTGCTATGAAACTGCTCCCTTTCTGAGTTATTAGTATCCATCGACAGAGATCGGGGTCCCAGTGTGCCAGGCGCTGTGCGAACACAGGCTGTGTCTACACTTGGAGCTGGGGTATGTCTACTCAAGCTGGGAATCACACCCCCAGCTCCAAATGTAGCCCTAGCCACAGAGGGAGAGGCGGCCTCTGCCCCAAATTGCTTACAGTGTAACCAGACAAAGGATGGGGGAGGAAACGGGAACAGACAATTGCTCAAGGCTGTACAGCAGGACAATGACAGAGCCAGAAGTAAAACCCCGGTCAGTCCCATGCCCACCAGACAGTGCAAAGTGCTACCAGTTCGCAATGGGAGCATTTTATACCCATTTTGCGCTGACAAAGGAGAATCAGTCCTGCTCAGAGCGTATCTTCACCCAGCACTGTGACAACACAGAGCTTTCACGGGGCGCTTTGTATGTTCAAGGCACTGAGCAGATTTTCACTTATTTCCCTTCATAACACCCCAGAAGAGACCTGAGTATGAAAATTAATAACAATCAGCTCAATGGCCCTCGTCTTATTTAATTTGGCGTTGGATTCCAAGCATCACCCTCTTTCCCCATGCTAAGCTGGCACATGGCACGCCCCAGTCACTCCTCTTTTTATTCTTTCCAAGCTCATAGGATGAGGAGGGGGAGAAAACAAACAAACTCAAGCGTTTCTCCTTGACTTCCTTGTGATGTCTTGTTAGTGGAAAATGTAGACGCAGGAGGGCTGGACATCAGGAGATCTGGATTCTATTCCCCGCTCTGTGACTGAGCCTCTGTGTGACCTTGGATGAATTATTCCCCTTCCAGCTGCCTCTATTTCCCTTCCCACCCTCTGTCTGTTTTGTCTGTTTGGATTGGAAGCTCTTTGAGGCAGGGATTGTCACACAGAACCTAGCAAAAAGATATCTCCGATGAGGCTTCTAGCTGCTACTGTAAAACACACAATTACTGGGGAAAGCTGGGGTGAAGTTTACCCCATGCAGAGGGTCAATGCAAATTATGCATCATTTAAGCCTGCAGGAGTAGGTGCATGGGCTGTGGGCTGGTTCTCTGGACTGCGGTGAATTTCACCCCTAAAAGAATAATACCACGATGACAACTTTACTGGCGGAGAAGGGAAGAGAAAGAGAGGCAGCGGCAGAAGTGGGAGAGCCTGCGTGGAAGAGGAGTGAATCCTTTGTTGCCCTGGAGCTTGTTAAATCCATAAATTGAAGAGAAGAATAAATAAAAAATCAAACCTCCACTTCTGAAAAGCGTTTCTGTGGGGAGCTGCTTCCCTGAATCTTCCAGGCCCAGCCTCTGTCAATAAATCAATAGCTGATGCAGGCCGTCTGCAATCGGTTGCAGGAGAATGGGCACGTGATGGATGGATGGTGGAGAGGAGAATCTAAGCGATAGGGCGGAGGTGAGGCTCACCTTGAGCTTCACTGTTTGCCACCGAAAGACAGTATAGCATGGCGGAATTAACCGACCCTCTACCGATGGGCGTCACAGCACTAGTGTGTCACCCCCACCCAAGCATCACTCACCCAGGGATCATGCAGCACCTGCCCCAAGCTCAGTCTCTACGGTCTGGTCTACGCTACAGAGTGACATCGCGCCCTAACTATGGAACCAGCTACACTTCAATTTCACTCCCATGCATGTAACAGCCCCACTATGCTGACTTAATCACTCCACCTCCCCGAGTGGCGTGGAGTCAAGGTCGATGTGGTTAGGTCGGCGTGGTGTCAGTGTACACTGCATTGTTTACATCGCCTGTTACTGGAGGCTGTTTCAGGAGCTATCCTGCACTGACAGTACAGCGAATACAAGCGCTCCTGGTGCAGATGCACGCTGCCGACACCAGGAGCAAAGTGTAGATACGTTCAGCGATGTAATTACGGTGGCGGCTGTATGCCGACATAAGTTAGGTCAACTTAATTTTGTAGTGTAGACGTGGCCTAAGCCTTGCTTGCCCTACTGCAAGGTAGATAGGTGCAATCTTCCTCATTCTGCTAATGGGTAAACTGAGGCACAGAGGGGCTGAATGACATGCCAAAGTCGCATTAGGCTGTGAGTGAGCAGGGAATAAAACCCATGAATCCTGGCTCTCAGTTCCCCCCTCTAACTTCTAGACCATACTACCAAAGCTAGGAGCAGAGTCCAGGAGCCCTTGCTTTAACCTCCAGAGCATGGTCCTATCAATACAAATATACTATGTAACAAAGGCCTTCAGTTTTTCCTGTCCAGGTGTCTTATTCAGTTCCTGGTGGCTGCAGTGCAAGTGGAGATGGGTCTGAGAGCAACTAATATATGTCAGCCACTAGAGAGGATGGCTTCCTAGTCTTCAAACCCACTGAGTATCCATATGTTATACAAGAGGGAGTGATTAGAACAAGGGACTGATAGCCAGGACTCCTGGGTTCTGTGCCCATATTTGGGCTTAAGACAATGCAAATAATGGAGGGTTTTGTTTGTTGGTTTCACCTGTCCAACGGGCAGACCAAATTCGATGATGAATCTTGGTCATGCGCCACCTGAGGCATGTGGTGCACATGCTAAGATGAGTTAAATCGCTCAGCTGTAGCTTGGAATCAAGCATGGAAAGATTCAGCCCCACAGAAGAGTCTGCAGAAAGTTATCCATGAATGAAAAACAGGAAACAAGGGGGAAAACAAAGTCATAGGCCAGTTTTCCAGGGGGATTGGCATCTCAAGATAAACACCCAGATAGCGTCGCACCTAAAATAAAAACTTTCTGGCTAAAGTTTTCCCTTATACAGACACTAAAAGGTGATTTCAATTGCAAATTGTTTTTCTTAAATGCAAAATCTTCACCACAGAGAAATGCTGTGATTGCTGAACCCTGTGGCACGCCCCCCATTGAGGAGTACCACACAGCAAATAATAGGTGAGCTCCCCCTACAGGCTCTGGTGAAAGCAGTTCATGCCCCGCTGCTAATCCCAGACCTTCATGTAGGCTGCAGCGCAGGAAAGGGATTGAACAAAAGGCAGGCCCCTTGGTTTCTGCAGCACTGGAAATCTAGCAATATATCGGGGGAAGTGGGGCTTTTGCTTCTCTTGCCAACGAAAGGGAGAAAATCGATGGGTGATTTTGTGGACCTTGAGGTCCTGCCTAAGGTCACACGCTGTCAGGGACACAGTCTCTGGGTCAGTGCACAATGTAGCCCTCAATGGTCTCATCTTTTTCTTTCAGGTGCCCTCTAACGGCTAGTCAAGGTGCGGTGCTATAGATGGTCTGCCCTCTTGGCAATAGGGTGAGTTCCAAGACTATCCTGGAGAAGTGGGGCTTTAGGACAGGAAGTGGGAGGCGGTAATTCCCTCAGAAAGGGGAAGGAGAGCGAGACAATTTGATTCCTGTCCCCTGCAGCAAATATTTCTGAGGAAGATGAAGGGAGATGTTATCCCTTATATCTTGCTGCAGGGCGCAGCCATGAGCCTGCATAGGATGCACATTTGCGTGGGGAACTCGAGTCAGGAGAGACTGAAGGTCCTGTCCAAATGCAGGGGGATATGCAGAGTTCAGCAAGGCAAAGAGGAAAATCGTGCTAAAGTCTCTAGGCCACTCAGAGAGTGTCTGGGGCCCACCCTCCAGCCCCCTGCCTGAGTGCAATGGGGACCGGGCACTTCTCCTTCACCCTGGCACTGTTGACCGCGCAACATGGAAAATCACTGCATCCGAAGCAAATGTCTCATAGACTCATAGACTTTAAAGTCAGAAGGGACCATTATGATCATCTAGTCTGACCTCCTGCACAACGCAGGCCACAGAATCTAACCCACCCACTTCAGTAACAAACCCCTAACCTATGTCTGAGTTATTGAAGTCCTCAAATTGTGGTTTGAAGACCTCAAGCTGCAGATACTCCTCCAGCAAGTGACCCGTGCCCCACGCTGCAGAGGAAGGCGAAAAACCTCCATGGCCTCTGCCAATCTGCCCTGGAGGAAAATTTCTTCCTGACCCCTAATATGGCAATCAATTAAACCCTGAGCATGTGGGCAAGACTCACCAGCCAGCACCCAGGAAAGGATTCTCTGTAGTAACTTGGATCCCATCCCATCTAACATCCCATCACAGACCACTAGGCATACCTGTCGCAGTGCTTCCTCCTCTCCTGCAGGAGGTGAGCAGAGAGGTTCAGGAGCCGGGGGGGGGGGGGATTGGGGATGGGAGAGAGTAGCAGGGGAGGAGAGGGAAGCAGCAGCAGCAAGCAAGATGGAAAAGGGACGTGGAGGAGGCTGGGCTGGGAGTGAGGGCAGGGCCACCCAGAGGATTCAGGGGCCTGGGGCAAATCAATTTCGGGGGCCCCTTCCATAAAAAAGTTGCAATACTATAGAATACTATAGTCTCATGGGGGCCCACTGCTAAAATTGCCTCACTTGCCCCCACCCCTCTGGGCGGATCTGATGAGAGTGAGAAGAGGGAGTGGAAGAAAAGGCAACTCCCAAAAGACAGAAATGGTTATAATGGGAGAAGGGCCCAAGCACCCAGACCTGACCTGCCCCAGAGGCTGGACCAAGATCCAACCTTCCTAGGCTTTGCACCCGGATCTGATCTGCCCCAGAGCTTGCACCCAGAGCTGACCTTCCCCATGGTTTGGACCCAGATCTGACCTTCCCCAATGTCCTTTCACTCCCATTCTCCCTCTGGAATAATGACAGGCCCAAGAACCAGAGGCGGCAGACAGAAGGGGACCTCCTGGGGTCAAGCAAAGAGTTTTAAAGGATGCTTTAACAATGGATGAGCAAGATGTGTTCCGCTTTCTGCCTTCTCCTGGAAACCCACAGCCTCCTCGGTCATTAAATCTGAGCAGGCATCTCCATCATGCACAATCTCCCACAACAGCACCTTTGCTAGCAGAGTCATGGGAGGAATCCACCAGGAGATGGAGCCTGGAGATCCAGCCAGCCTCCTGCCCCTAAAAGTGAAGTAACCTGGCTCACTCCATCTCCACGTGGGCAGGTTTCCCTAGTGCATCACAGGCACTGCTAACTGGTCACCATGCTTGCAGTCTGGAATGGGGCGTGGTTGTGTGAAGGCCAACATTTTGGCTCGCACACCAGGGTCTGAACAGAAGACCTCCAGAGTGAAAAGCCCTAGCTACTCCAGCATAGGCTAAAGAGCCAGCACCTAAGAGGTGGGGCTGTAATTCACGTCGTCCGCAGAGTGGCACAGAGCAGGACCTGTTGCACGCTCCCCAGTGTGTTACACATGGAAGTTCTGTCTCACTCCTAAGGATGTTCCGCCAGGCTAGAGCCGAGGAATGTCAATGGGGCACCAGTTTGGATTCAGGTTACCCAGGTGGCAGAGTCAGGGAAAGGGCTCTGCTTCGGCCCCAGAGCTGTGTTAAAAATGGGACTGAACATTTAGCCCTTCTGGGGAAGTGGAGGCAAACAGTGAAAGGTTCTGTAAAATAAACTGAAATGTTATTGAAGGTCCTAAATCTAGGGGCATAGTCCTGGCATGGGGGCTAATGGGGAGCAGGGCAGGGCTAGGGGGTTTCTGAGCCATTCAGCTAGTGCCCTCAGACACCTGCTGCTGAAGGATGGGGTGACCCCCCCTAAAACAGCAAGCCATGCCCCCATCCCTCCTTGGAGCCAAAATGGATCCAGCAGGTTCGTCAGTGCTCTGCACTAGAATCCTGCATGAGTGTACTAAAGGCAGATTGACAGGAGACGATTCTACTAGGACTGCAATGGGTTTTGTCCTATGACATGCATGTGGTGGCGTTACAAACTAGTGTCTGGTGAATTTCAGATCCAGTTCAGAACTTTTCTAAGGTTTGGGACAGTTAGGATCTAGGTTCTTGTTTCAGCCCATTATGGAGTTTGGGACTAAGCTGCGCAGTAGAGATCCCATATCCAAACTCCCCCAGAAGCTTTCCAGCTCTGCAGGAGTGTCTTAGTCTCTCAATAGTGGCTGGGACACATAAGAGTCTGCTACCACCTTCAAGCTAAAGCCCATTCAAATCAATAGAAAGACTCCCATTTGGGTCAAATCCCTGCTCCTTTGACTCAATGAACACAGATGCACAGAGTGAAGGAAGTTACCTGCGCTTTTTTTGAAGCTTCCAGAACGAGTTAGATCTTTTTTCTTGCTATTCATATTTATTTACTGACCAAACTGCTGTATGCAACCCCTGGACAAAGTGTCTCTGTGTTTTCTATCTGGTCCATTTCCCCATGATTAGAGCTGGTCAAAACTTTTCTGATGGAACATTTTTCCTATGGAAAATGCCTTTTCGTCAGAATCAAACCTTTCCATGGCACCTTGTCAATTCCGACAAAATTTCATTTAGAAAAAAAAAATCAAAACCAAGTGTTTCAGTCATATCGGAATGGTCATTTTTTGGGACAGAGCATTCGGGCTTTTTGTTTCAAAACACTCTTCCGTTTCAAAATGTATTTGATTACGCCTTTGAAAACGGACTGATTGGATCACGCTGGAACAAATTTCCAAAAGTTGAGTTTCACATGACATTTTGAAATTCAGGGTCTGGTTCAGATTGGAACGAAAACACATTTTGCAATGTCAGCATTTGCTGCAGACTGGAAATTCCGGTTTTCAGCCCGCTCTAGCCAAGATCCTTCCCTAGTTACCTTGGACAAGCCCCCGTCCCCTCCTTGCCTCTAGCTCCCTTATTGAGAATAGAGGTGGGATGAAACAGGAAGGATAATCCCAGCCAGGTGTTGAGATGGACCCTTCTGTTTAAACCCCAGCCTCTGGCTTTCCCTTGACCTAAGTACCACCAGCCCGCCGAACCCACAGTACTCTGCCCTTTGCAATGGCTCTGCCTGATTAATTGAAGTGATCACCAATGTAGAGTCCCATCTCCTCTGCTCTTGTATAGACTCATGTCAGAGAGGGAAAGTAGAACCCAGCTTGGTAGTTTCTCCCCAGCCACTTCCTGGAAAATAACTTCCCAGAACAAAAAGTCTCTTCCAAGCCCGAGGAGCCCCAGGGAGGGATGGAGGGAAAGGATTTTGCTCACTGCCGTGGTAACAGCATTCATCAATCATCCTGCCGTGGGAGGCAAAGCTGCTGATTTGTGTCTTTGTTTGCTCATTTGGTTCCTAGATGATTAGCTAAATCCCAGCTAAACACATACATGGAGCCAGCCACTGCTTTGGTGGGCACAGCAGTGTGCTGTATCCCGGGCAGGGGGGTGAATCGCAGGCACTGGTGTCAATGGAGCAGGGTATTTGGGAACAGGTAAAGTTAGGGTTTAGCAACGTCTTTCTTCCCTGTCTGAGCACTTACATAGAATGTAGGGGGTTTGTTACACACACATACACATTGCAATGAGTTTGAGATTCTACAATGCCCAAAAAGAAACTGGCAAAACACAGAAGAAAAATGCATTCGGCTGAGTTAAATTCCTAGGGCTACCACTAACTTCCTGTGTGATCTTGGATCGGTTAAAGCCAGTGTTTCAAGGGCTGAGAACCCACAACTTGGAGCATCTAAATGGGGCCTGATTTTCAAAAGGGCTCAGCTCCCACTGCGACGCAAATCATAAGTTTTTTCAGAAAAGTTCAATATCTGACCTGCTGAGCTCTTTTAAAAACCTGCTCCATCATTAGAGCTGGTTGAATCTGGGAATTTCCATTCCAGGGGGCAGTCTAACATTTCAAACTTTTGTTTTCATTGCAAATTGGAATGAAAACAAAACAATCTGAAGTTTCCCTCAAAATGAAAATCAAATTTCCATTCTTTTGACATTTTCAGAACAGAATGTTTTGACTTTTCATTTCAAAACAAACTTCCATTTCATAATCTATCTATCTATCTATCTATCTATCTATCTATCTATCTATCTATCTATCTCCATACACCCCCCTCTATCTATCTATCTATCTAGCTAGCTATCTAAATGATTTGATTAACCTGGAACAAATGTTCAAAAATTGAGTTTCACAAGAAATTATGAAATTCAGCATCTTGTTCCGATTGGGAAGGATGAAATGACATTTTCCAGTGGAAAAACCTTCCTTCCGGTTATTTTTGACCCGCTCTACCCACTATCCTCAGAATCACCATTCCCCAGGCAATGGGGAAATGGGGATCCATGACCCTTCCTTTCACCCACACTTTGTCTTGCCTATATAGACTGTAACCTCTTTTGTGCAGGGACCATTTCTCACTCTATGTTTGCACATCACCGGCACAATGGGGACCTGATCTCAACACCTCTAGGTGCTACTTTAATACAAATAATGACAAATAACTGGACAGTATCATTGACGCTCGCACTGGGCCTGGAAGAACTGATTGTTAATTAAGAGGCTGGCTACCGTCTGTTGACCAGAAAGCTCTGCAGAACCATCTCTGCTGGCGGATCAGAGCAGATCTATGGAATGTCATCAAGGATTCGGCGCTTTGCTATGTGAAGTGTAGACACCGAACTGCATGGGCCAAGATTTCCATTGACTTCCAATGGAACTTGTGCTCCTCAGGGTCTCAGCTGCTTTTGAGAACCCCACCCTGACACCCCCTGCTAGAACACAGCTCTACACGGCAACCCTGCCCCCTGGGGTCACTCACATCTCGAAGCCAGGCCCCGGCAAAAGCTGTGCATGAACCTGCCCTGAGCTTGGCGCTTATCACTAGCCCACAAGCCGGGCAGACTGGGGCTTCCATTAGGGAGGTGCCTCGCAGCTTTAGGGTCCTGGCAGCGTGATAGTCCCCATTTGCTAGCCCTGGTTCTGAACCTGCAAGCACAGCTGTTCAGAACAGGACCCAAGTGGGTATTGTGCCCACCTGCCAGGTGTTTGTTTGGACCCTGATGAAGGCAAGATCAGCTTAAGGGGCTGCCATTACTTATGCTCTGGCCCTATACACACCCATATCTGTGTGTGTGTGTGTGTTTGTGTGTTTGTGTCTTTATACACACATCTAGCTAGCTAGCTATCCCCATACACATCTATCCATCCATCTATCTATCCCCATACACCTCATCTATCTATCTATCTATCTATCTATCTATCTATCTATCTATCTATCTATCTATCTATCCCCACACCTCTTTCTCCTTCTCTCTCATTGTTGCTCTCGCTTCTTATATTGTTTATTTCCCTCTCTGTGTCTGTCTCAGGAGTTCAGACTCAGGGCTTTGTCACTGTTCTCTGGTTTGATATCACAAAGCAGAGGAGCACAGGGAAGCCTAGACCCAGAGATGGGTTTTGTGCTCAGCTCTGAACACAGCCAGGCTCGTGCTCTTTCTGATTCCTCCCAGCCCTGGAATGATTTTTTTTCTATTCGCTGAACATTTTGAAAACAATTTGTTTTCAGGCTGACCCGACATGATTATTCCCCCAGTTTTTCAGACTTGCCCAGGCACTGAAAGTCAGTGATTTGCCCAGCTGTAATTGTGAAGCAGAGATGCTCAGTAGAAACAGTTTGACCAGCACAGGAGGGTGTTTATAACAGAGATCCCAGCCGAAGGTGCAAAATTCTGATTGTTAATAATTCTCATCATTGAGGTAGCATCCACAAGCTCAAGCCGTGGCCGACGGCCCCATGGTGCTGGGCTCTGTACAAACACAGAAGAAAAAGAGCCATGCCCATCACTCTGGCTGTAGCTGAGCACCTGGCCAAATGTTTCCTAATGTCTGGAGGCAGAAATGGCCCTTTCGGACCCAGGCTTGGTTTAGCCCATTCGCAACATCTGGATCCAGATGTCAGACGCCCTCCCAACTTGGAGAAGGAACCGAATCTCTCGTGCGTCCAGACCCCTCTCAGCTTATGACATTAAACAAGGTCTTCCGTTTTTTTTTTCTCCTGCCTTTTCGGCTTCTGTCTCCCAGCGAAGCCAGAACCCAGACAAAGGCACTGACATTGGGCTCCAAGACCCTGTCATATCGACAGAGGAAATGTCAAACTGTGGGTGCAGCCAGCTTCGTGACCCTCTGCCTCTTTCCCCCTCGATTGGTGCCAAGTACCTCCCAGCCCTCTTCCCTCCCCCAGCTCCCCCCGCCCTCCTTGGGCTTTGTCGAAGCACATTTCCCAATTAGAAGATAAAAATATTCCATTCCTGACTCCACGCGCTATTGATTTTGCCTGTAGCTGTGTCTCTGAGTGCAGGGGGGACTGAGGCATGGGGGTAGAGAGAGGTGAAGGGCTGTAGGCAGCGAGTTCATCTCCTTCCCACCTCCATCCCTATATTATTATTGTTATTATTCATCACTGTGAAAAGCACCTAGCCAAACTGGTTAGCCCAGCTGACCACCAATAGAGAACAGGCGATCGATACTTAATTGACACAGGCCGGGCAGCGGTGAGGAGGGATTGGAGCTCGGGGAGGTGGGGTGGGGGGGATTCGGAGGGAGGGAGGGGAGGCAGAAAGAAGGGATCAAAAGGCAGGGAAAGGGAGGAGAGGAAAAGAGGGTGAGAGGAGTTATGAAAAATAAATCAAAGGGGCCAGAGGAGGTGGGAAGAATCAGGGAGGGGCAGAAAGAAAAGGGAGAGGAAAAGAATGTGACGATGAATAAGAAAGAGAGCGACCAGGACAGAACCAGAGTTATTGTGATGATATGTCTGACAGCAGCACCAAACGTCCCAGCCAAGACCGAGGCCTCCTTGTGCTCGGCGGCGTTGTCAGGTGGCAACATTGCAAGTGAAGGTGTGATTGGAGCGGCGCTGTTTCCCTGCCACCCTCCAGTCCCGACACGGGACTCTTAGTATGATATGTCCTGGGGCCGCTTTTCCACCTTGCGCTCCGGGCATCACGGGCAGCTGGGGCTATTGTGGAGAGCACCCGAGTGACCTGCTCAGCCCCTGATGCCCCCCAACAGGTAAAGTGCCCCAAAGAGAGCAACCAGGCTGCTGCTTGCCATGTCCGAACCCTTTGCTCTGTCCCTGCTGGGTAAGGCGGGCAGGGGATGAAAGGGGCTGCCCTGCTGCTAATGTCTGTAGTGACCCCACCTTCTACAATGCTCCCCAGCCACCTGGGCTACAGGACCCCCAGTCAGCCCCTCCGTAGGGAACCCATCCTGCTGTCCTCATTAGGCATCTCATAGGCACCAGCCTATCTTCAGTTTCTATTGGTTCTTTCTGTCCCAACGTGTGTTACATGCACTGTATTAGGGCAGCAGGATGGCCTAGTGGTTTGGACATTAGCCTAAGAGTTAAGAGACCCGGGGGTCAAGTCTCTGCTCATTGCAGAGTCTCTGTGTGACCTTGCCCATGTCACTTAGCCTCTCTGTGCCTCAGTTCCTCATCTGTACAATGGGGCTAAGATACTATAGCAATAGGGGGCCTTAGATACTGGGCCGTCCCTAGGGGGGTGCAGGACCTGGGACATAGGTACCAAGTTTCTAATCTGCCAGGGGGGCGGGGTGCTCCCCACTGGTTCTGCTCAGGCCCTACCCCCTCTCCACCCTTTCCCCCAAGGCCCCAGACCTGCCCTGTTTCTTCCTACCCCTGCTCCGCCCCATCCCACTCAGTTCTGCCCCATCCCACAAGCACTCTGCACCCTCTCTCCTCTCCCTTCCCACCAGCACCTCCTGATGCCGCAAAACATCTGATCCGTGGCAGGCAGTAGGTGCTGAGAGGGAGAGGGAGTCGCTGACTGGCGGGGCAGGCTCCGGGGGGAGATTCTGGTACCGGGCCTCCTCCTCGTCCCCCGTATCCACCTGCCTCCCACCTCACTTCCCTGCCCATCTCCTCATGATTTTATCGAAGCATGGGGCCCCCAAAGCGTGGGGTCTGGGGCAGTCGCCCTGATTTGCTGCATCCAAAGGACGGCTCTGCTTAGACATTCAGGATAAGCTGCATGCACCTTGCTAGTACCTAACCACAGACCACAGACTGGACCAGTGACCATGAATGGAAAAACGGAGCTTTCCCCATGGTTTGGATGGCAATTAGCCTCTCTCCTAGAGCCAACTGCAGCCACTTGACCTAGGGGAGTAACGCTGGCAGCAGTAGTGGGTTGTTCTCCTCTGTGTGACCAAGCTACTGCAAGGGAACACAACTCCATGCTTTACGTGTGTGTTACGTACGCTGTCCCTACAAGCATCAGCCTGTGTTTCCCTGCAAAGCACTGACAGCACTTAAATAAATACTAGAGGCTTGCCCAGGCAAGTGATGACCTTTCCAGATCCTGCAATTGCCGGGATCATAGATAGAGACCCTGCAGAGTGTTTGCGTGGGGTAAGGCCTCTGCAGGAACTCTGTCTATGATCCCGGCAATTGCAGGATCAATGCAGTGGGGTAAGGCTGGGAGAAGAGGCTGTATCATACAAGAGGAGTCTAGGCTGATGATGGCAGAATCTAGGATAAGTTGAAGCTGGCTGTTGATGTGTATGGATTAGCGGTGGGCATCCAAAAGTCTCGCTCTTTTCCAAAACCTTCACTGGCCCCCTTGCACCTGGAAGGTTTGGCTTCGACATCCATGAGAAGAAGCCATCTTGGAGCTGGCCAGCTGCGCCCTAATCATTAGGCAGAAGAGCAGAATGGAGAGGAAAATGCAAGATTGCTTTTGAGGAAAAGTTGGGGGATTGAAGGAGTATTTTAGCCAGTATGGGAATTGGGGAGCCCAAATCCCATTGGGATTGAGTTCCTAACTCCCGTGGGCCCTTTCAAAATCCCAGTCTAGGTCTGAGGAGACAATCTCAGCTGGGAGTTTCAACGTACAGCAAGGACACAATCGAAGCAGCCAGGATTTTCGACCTACCCACAGCACACCTCCCGCGCTAGAGACACCCGTTACCTTGGGCGAATACGAAGGAATCCATTTCTCCTCAATGGACACCAGGGCTCTACAGGGCTATAGCTGGGAGAGGGAAGTTTGGAAGGACTGTTAGCAAGAGGAGGGGAAATGTGCCACTTCGAGATTTGTTACTCAGGGGATAGTTGGCCTGGGGGAGCCTGGAAGTTATGACACCTATTGCTCTACAAAGGAAGAGGAAGGAGGAGACAGGAAACACAAGACTCTTGCTGGCACCAGTTGCAGGTCTCTCTGTTGCACCAGTTCATGGCTGTCTCTCCCTTCTAGCCCTGCCAGGCTCTCAACCTTCCCAAGCAGCCGGCGCCACCAAGGAAAGGAGCCATTAGAGGATTGGCAACCCGGACTCCTGGGTTCTTCTCTTGGATGTGCCATCCTCCTGCTCTGTGACCTGCTGCAAGGCACTTGCCCTCTTCACCCAGCCTGTGAAACATGGATAATGTTTTTCTGCCTCACAAGTTGCAAGATTCAGCAGCGAGCCCCGCCAGCCCTCCCAGTTGGCTTCAAGGGGCATTTCCATGCCTGCAAGGTCAAAACATCTCTAAGGGGCACACTAGTTCATGCATCCGACGAAGTGGGTAGTCACCCACGAAAGCTCATGCTCCAAAACATCTGTTAGTCTATAAGGTGCCACAGGATTCTTTGCTGCTTTTACTAGCTCACCAGTGGCCCTGTTGCCTGGGGCAGCCTGGCTTCCACGGCCAAGGCCAGCCGGATTTGGGCAAAGCGTCTCGAGGCCTTTGGCGGCTTTCCAAAGTTGGGCAATACGAAAAGGATGATTCAGCCGTGCAAGGCCACCAAAGTACTGCTCCAAATTGCCTCCTTCTTGCCAAGGAGCTCCCAGGCTCCACAAAGAGAAGCATATCAGAGGCCATGCCCTGTTCCACCCCATAGGCCATGGACCAGGGAGGATGGGAAGCAGCTGGACCCTTTTCCCATATGCACTGGTGATTGCCTCTGGACAGGAAAGGCAGATATATTTAGCTTCCCTCAGTGCAGACCAAAAAGGCCACCGTGGGGGTGGGAAAATGGATCTTTGTAGTTTATTTATTTATTTTATGGCCTCTTAAAGGCAAAGGCCGGCATCCGAGCCTCACCAAGGCTTGGGTTCCAACCTGGATCGGGGCAAGAAATCTCAGCTGGGGCCCTCCCCTGTCACTCTTGATCTATAACACATCAGCCTTAAAAGGATCCTCTCCGTCTACTTAAACAATATATTACCGCTGTCTATTATTCCCATTAATGCATAAAAAATCATTAGGCATTTCTATGGAGACCCATTGCCATAGACACAGGCTTCCAAATGCACTCCCGGCTCTAAGCGGCCAAAGTAAACTGAAGGAGATTTCTGCGGTAATGCCCTCTCATTTCCCACCCCCAGCACAACCAACCCCTCCCCGAGCTCCCCTTTCTCTCTTCCCTCGATCAATTTTATGATGCCTGCCTGGGGTTCGTTAATGTTTCCGGAATGTCTCTCTGCTCTGTTTAAAAATTCTTAATTAAGCAAGGTTCTTTTGTTTACACTTGAACTAATTACACTTTAAAACCTGACAATAAAACATCAGCACTGGGCCATTAGGGCCCAATGAGGCCGGGCAACTCCCGAGGAGATAGGATGGCTGGAGACGCAGCCACTCTGCCTAGCTTCGCTCAAGAGGATGCCGGCTTCTTAGCCTGGCTCTGGCAGGTGAAAGGGACAATGGTGCGAGTGGCCAGATGTCCTCTTAAGCTCTTCTTCATTTCCTCCCGGATGCTCCCTTTCCCAGATAAGGGCCCAGCCAGTGGGTGGAAGGATTGATCCTTCCTCTGAAAAGGCCCATCTTTATTTATCACACATGAGTTCTCCGCAGCTAAATCCCTGCTCTTCCAGGTAAGAGCAGAGGGACCAGTCAGCCCGGCGCCGTGGGATTAAATCAGTCTAGGAAATCAAGGCTTGGAGAGCAGGACTGTTCTGGCTGTAGAATTGTCTCCCAAAAGGCAGGACCGGAAGGCCCACTGCTTGGGACATTTCAGACTGGGCTGGACAGAGTGTTAGGGAATGATCCTTCACTGACTGAAGAGTGGGGGAATAGATGAGATGACAGTCAAGAGAGCTTTTCTACTGCCAGTGTCAAAGAAACGCACCATGGCCTGGTGGTTAGGGTGCCTGACGGGGAGTCAGGAGACCTCGGCCTGTCAGTGACCTGTGGTAAGTCACTTTTCTTCACATCCTTTGTTGGCCTTGGGTATTTAATCATGAGTTCTCTGGGGTAGGACCTGTCGGTGCAGTTGGGCCCATGATCTGGCTGGCTAGGTGCTACTGTTAATACTGCTGCCCCTTTTCCCAAATGTCTCCTTGTATCTCCTCCAGGGTGATAATGGGGCAGAGGAGTGAAGGTGTTGGCAAGAGATGTGCAGTCAGTGGTTGCAGGGCATCAGTTATCTTTCACCGCCAACACCCAGGTGCCTGCTCCTGAAAACCCCCTTGAAGTCCATGGTGGGAGGAGTAGGCCCCAACTGCCAGTCTGTGGTGGCTCATCTGTCATTGGCAGAGCCGTTGACCTTCAAATGAATAACCACGGGGATGGCATCTCATGTCATCCTTCTCCAGCGGAAGGTGACTTGCACCCAAGGGCAGGGGTGTTCGTCTGAGCTGGTTCCTAATGTGCAGCCCCTCCTGGGTGTCTCCCAACGCTCTCAGCTGTAACCTTGCCTTCCCAGCACTGATGCCACACAAATAGCTCTGGGGAAGAAGGGGGCGTCCAGTTACTGGTTCATTTGATGGATCTGAGGGAAGTTAGCCCCTCGTTGACTGATCAGCCCTGTATGCTCTGTTGACGCAGCCTGGGCAGGAGCAGGATAAGTTTCCCCCATCTCCTACCTAGCCAGCCTGCCTTGACCCTGCCCTGGCAGGACCACCTCAATTTAGCCTCCACTGGCCTGCTCCTTGCTAGGCCTCTCTGCTGAGACTGCCAACACCATGGGGTTGGGGGAGGAATCTGTGCCCCTTATGTTGGTGGATTTTATGACCTTCACCATGAGGGGCTGGCTCGAGACCCACCAAACTCATTACACCCACCAGCCTCCATGTGATGACACTGAGCTGGCCAGTACAACCATCTCACCCTCTAGTGGCTGGAGTGGTGCTGCGCCTGAATATTAAGGGACGTTTTCCTGTAGCACGTACTCCTGCATTTGGTTCCCTGGATGGATCTCCCCCAGAGTGGACAGCAATTAATGTTCTTGAGGTTGAGTCATCTGGTCTCCACTCCTGCTCCTCACTTTTAAGAGGCCATCAACCTGGTGTTTTGATTTTGGAATCGTCATAGTTTTCAGGGCTTAGCTGAGGAGCAGAGCATTGGGACAGTATGGAAAAGTCTGAGAAGAACTGCCATACTGGGTCAGACAAATGGTCCATCTAGCCCAGTATCCTGTCTGCAACAGGGCCAGTACCAGAACTTCCGGGGGAGTGTACAGAACAGGGAAGTTGGAGTGATCCACCCTTGTCTTCCCTTCTCAGCTTCTGGCAGTCAGATGGTCACTGCAAGCATGGAGTTGCATCCCTGGCCATCTTGGCTAATAGCCACTGATGATCTACCCTCCATGAACTTACCCAGTTCGTTTTTGAACCCAGTTATACTTTTTGCCTTCACAACATCCCTTGGCAATGAGTTCCACAGGTTCATTGTGCATTTTGTATTGTGGGAAAGAGTAAATAACAGTTCTCTAGTCACCTTTTCCACATCCTTTATGATTTTATAGACCTCTATCATACCCCTCACCCTTGGTCATTTCTTTTCTAAGATGAAGAGCCCTAATCTTCGTAGTTTCTCCTCATCCGGAAGCCATTCCATAGCCGTGATCATCTTTGTTGCCCTTCTCCGAACCTTTTCCAGTCCCATTATATCCTTTTTGAGGTTGGGTGACCAGGACTGAATATAGTATTCAAAGTGTGGGCATGCCAGGGTTTATATAGCGGCATTATGATATTTTCTGTTTTATTTTCTATCCCTTCCTAATAGTTTCTAACATTCTGGTAGTTTTTTTGAATGCTGCTGCACACTGAGATGAAGTTTTCAGAGAACTATCCATGGTGACTTCTAGATCTCCTTTTTGAGTAGTAACAGATAATTTAGACCCCAACACTATATCTGTGTAATTGGGGTTATTTTTTGAAATGTGCATCACTTTGCATTCATCAATGCTGAATTTCATCTGCCATTGTGTTGCCCAGTCATCACGTTTTGTGAGATCTCTTTGTAACTCTTTGCAGTCACCTTTGGACTTAACTCTCTTGAGTAATTTTGTATCATCTGCAAACTTTACCACTTCACTGTTCACTCCCTTTTCCAGGTCAGTAACGAATATATTAAACAGCACAAGTCCCAATTTAGATCTTTGGGGTGGGGTGGCTGCTGTTTACCTCTTTCCATTGTGAAAATGAAAAGCTTCACAGGAAATGACATCTTTTTGTCTAAATATTTCAAGTTTTGTCAAGAAACAAAAAGCCCCTAAAACCTGAGAATGTTTCAGTTTTGGGCCAATTTTTTCATTTTTCGATGAAAACCTGAAACATTGTGAAGAAAAATACATTTTGACCTTTTGTTCACTTCTCCCCTTCTCTGTGCTCCATCTGGGCTGGGTTCTCATGTGTCAGCCCCAGGGCAGGGTCCTCTAACAGGCAGGAGAGGAACATGGCCAGGCTGAGACAATTGTTTACAGACCTGTAAAACCCTCTGCACCTAGCAGGCTATCTGTGCTCAAATAACAACCCTCAGCACATCTGATCAGTGGCTCTCAAAGCACTGTACGAAGGTGGGCAAGTGCCAGTCTCCTCATTGTACAAGTGGAGAAACTGAGGCACAGAGCAGAGAAGTGACTTGCCCAAGGTCACAGAGTAGGTCAGGAAAAGAACCCAGAAGTGCTGGCTTTCAGCTCCACCCCCTTGTTCTAACCATTACACCATTCCTACCCTTTGTTTCCTCTCTTTCAACCAGTTACTGATCCATGAGAGAATCTTCATTTTATCCCAGTCACTACTTAGTTCCCTTAAGAGCTTTTGGTGAGGGACCCTGTCAAAGACTTTCTGAAAAGCCAAGTACACTATATCCACTGGATCACAACATGCTTGTTGACACCTTCAAAAAATTCTAATAGATTAGTGAGGCGTGATTTCCCTTTGCAAACGCTGTGTTGATTCTTCCCCAACAAACCGTGTTTGTGACTGATAATTCTGTTCTTCCCTTCCCTGTGTCCCTCATTCACTCTCTGCTGCCTTAGCCTAGCCCTAACCCTAACCAAGCCCCTGAAACCAACCAATATGATTGTTGGCCTGTTTCCTTGTTTCACACACGGCTTCTCCACATGGACTAACAGGGCTGCCTCCTGTGGGTCAGGACTGCAAGGATAGGGATGTGGGTGTGGGGGAGAGAAGGGAATTTGCCACTTTGTTGCTCAGTTTCCCATCTGTAAAATGGAGCTAATAGCATTTGCCTACCTTACAGGCAGCTCCCTCAGCTCAGAGGCTACATCAGTGACTGCAAAGCATGTTGGTCCCTCAGGCACAATCAACAACAGTTGCTAAGCATAATGTGCTCCTTTCATTTGACCCTCTGATCTCTAGCGGTTCCTCCATCCCTATGCGATGTAAGACCCATCCATAGGAGCAAACTCTCTGGATCGTGTGCTAGGTCAGGCTGTGAGCTCAGATTCACAGGTGTGAACCCAAAGCAACAGTGCTCATTCTAGGGGAGTCACTCCCAATTTACACCCCCATCTCTGAGATCAGGATCTGATCAATCCTGTGTATAGGAACTTGGCACCATACGGAGTGTTGCTAGCTCTCCCTGTATATGACAGCAAAGTAACTTTGGCCAGGTGGTGGTCACATAGCCATGGGAAGGTGTGTATTGTGTGCACACACACACTCTCTCTCTCACACACACACACCAGCTTCCCAACACTCCCCAGCTAAACAGAGCTGCCTCTGCTGGAACTCAGGTGTGGGGCAGGGGAGCATTGCGTGTCCCTGCTTAGAGGGAGGGAACAGATTCAGTTTACAAGGCCCGCATCCTCCCAGCAGAGACCTGTAGCTACAGCAGATCAGCTGGGCTGGAATTTTCCTCAACTGGAGCCCCCGGGACTGTGAGTCATTGTGTCTCCGATCAGGGCATGGTCAAATCCAGCCTCACTTCCGCTCTGTCGGCTGCGTTCCTGTGGATGAGAAAGCTCCCAGGACTATGACTCGAGCCAGCCAGGGAGTAGGGGCTAGTGCATAGGGGCACTGTGCCAGCACACAGCTGGGGGATTGCAGGGTTCTGCTGGCCACGGCCCCTTCCTTCTGCCTCACCCCCTGGGGGACTGGCAGTGCCAGCCTACTCCAGTCTGATCTTATGGAGCTCCCTGGTGCAACATTTCCCAGGCAGAGGCTTCATCCAAGACCAACCTTCTAGATGCTCCCAGCTCTCACGGCGCCAGTTCAGTGCCCACGGTGTGTCCTGTGACCAGTCTCCCAGTGCCCTGCAATTCTAAGCAGCGGCCCTCACTGGGACTAGCCCACCAGGTGCTCCAAATCTCTCTACATCGATTCATTGCACCCCACTAGGCCGGCTGTGTGCTCATGAAATTGGCTCTCACCAGCCTGACCGATGCCCCTGGCTCCTTCGGGTCAGCTCTGTGCAGGTTGCCAACAAGGGAGCCAGTGGTGGGGATGGTATTTGTGATGGGACTTCCGGGGCAGAGTCATTTCCTGCCATGTTAGCACACTTGCCCATCCAGGAAATGTAGAGTCATTTAGAGACACCGGGGCACACCTGGCCGGGGGGGGATGGGAGCCGCCGGTGTGGGCAGGGATGGATCCATGGCTCAGTTCCACCTTCATTCCCAGGAGTAGTTTGCTGCAGACCATGGTGCAGGGCCATTAGAATCATAGAATCGTAGGACTGGAAGGGACCTCGAGAGGTTGGTCATCTAGTCCAGTCACCTGCACTCATGGCAGGCCCCAGTATTATCTAGACCATCCCTGACACGTGTTTGTCCAGCCTGCTCTTCAAAATCTCCAGTGATGGAGATTCCACAACCTCCCTAGGCAATTTATTCCAGTGCTTCACCACCCTGACAGTTAGGAAGTTTTTCCAACCTAAATCTCCTTTGCTGTAGTTTAAGTCCATTGCTTTGTGTCCTGTCCTCAGCCGTGAAAAACAATTTTTCTCCCTCCTTCTTGTAACAACCTTCACATGCCCTCCTTTCCCTGGTCCCCGCCCCAGCTCCCCAGCCCATCTTGCGTCCTAGCCATCACAGAGGTTCAGTGCAGAGCCTTGCAAAGCCATAAACATGAGGGATGTGAAGGGAAATGTGCCGCTAGGCCTTCTCGAGCCAGTGGGAGAAGGGATATGGATGGGGAAGTGGGGGGGACTAGAGCATGTTTTTCCAGCAGGCCCCCTCCTGGGCTGATTGACTCAAATCGTAGTGATCCTGCTGTTACTGGGACATTTTATTTGCTGCCCAAGGGATAGTGTGAGAGGCTCTGGGAGGGGGGAAAAAATACCAAGAGGAAGAGGAAATCCAAAGGTCGGCATTTTCCCTCCCCTCGCTGTACTCTGAAAAGGCATCGGAAAATGTCCCCACCCGCCTGCCCCGAGATCTCTGCTCGGCAAGCTGGGGCGAGCGGTTGCTGCAGAGAGGGCCCCTGCTGCAGACAGCAGACCCCCACCCCCAACACTGGAGAGCTATAGATCAACGCAGCCCCTCCCCACACAGCGGGCCAGAGCATCGCCTGGGATAAAGGGAGCAGCTCCATTGACTTCCCTGCAGCTATGCTGATTTTCACCCACTGGGGATCCGTCCCTTAAAGGGGAGATGATCTCCCTTCCCATCAGTCGCACAGTTCTTTCCTTCTGTCTCTTGTTTTCGGAAATGATTATTTCGGAAGGAATCATGGGGGCACAGGTGCCTAGTAGTTAGAGCAGGTTCCTAGGACTAGTCCCAGTTCCACGCCATCTCACAGAGTGATGTTGAACAAGTCCCTTCCCCATTCCATGCCTTAGTTTCCCTATTAATAAAATGGGGATAATGATAATGACCCGCATCCCAAAGGCTGTGGGCTCTGCCTGTGCCCCTTCAACCTGCCCCACAGCCTCCCCCTGCCATGTCTGAAGCACAGGTTGCCATTTCCATGGTGGTTCTCTGACAGCTACATAGGGTTGTGAATGAGAGCCATCAAACTCATTCCACTTGTGACCTAGCACGGGACTTGACCCATTAATGCAACAGGCAACTCCGTTCTTCCCCAATCCACCATCCTCAACCTTTCAGCAATTCCAGGTCTGGGCCTGCATTGAGCAGACCTCACCAATGGGGCAACCTCCTACCCTTCTGCCCCTTGCCCTGTGCTTGCCTTGCAGCCGAAGACAGGGGACCTCCGCGACCTTTGGAACTGGCGTCCTGTCTCGCTGCTCAGCACAGACTACGAGGTTGTAGCACAGGCTCTCTCGCTGTGGCTTGGGTCCATGCTGGCAGACATGGTCCATCCTGACCAGACCTACACCATCCCAGGCTGCACCATCTTCGATCATTTGTATTTGGTCGGGGACCTCTTGGAGCTCAGATGTAGGGATGGTCTGTCATTCGCTTTCCTGTCCCTGGACCAGGAGAAGGCGTTCGACAGGATGGACCATGGGTATCTCCTGGGCACTCTGTGGGCATTCGGCTTTGGGCCTCAGTTTTTGGGTTGTCTCCAGGTGCTGTATGCCCCCATGGAGTGTTTGGCCAGGCTCAACTGGACCCTGACCGAGCTGGTCAGCTTCGGGCAGGGGGGGTGTCTGGGTCTCCACTATCGGGCCAGCTGTATACTCTGGCAATTGAGCCCTTCCTCTGTATCCTCCGTCAGACGTTGATGGGGTTGGTGCTCTGGGAGCTGGTGACATGCTCCTCACGGTCCAGGACCGGGGCAACCTGGTGCAGGTGGAAGCCTGCCAAGCTGTGTGCTCAGCGACCTCTTTCAACTGGGTCAAGAGCTCTGGCCTCATAGTCAGGACAGGGTGGCAGACGAGCTCCCTTCCAGCCGTGCTTCAAGCCATTCGGGGGTGCGTGGGTCCACTGCTCCATCTCAGCGTTTACCTTTCCACCACGCATCCTTCTCAGCCGGAAAACTGGCAGGGTTTGGAGGCCAGGGTAGGTAAGCGGCTGTGGAGATGGACGGGACTGCTCCAGTGCCTCTCCGTGCAGGGGAGGGCGCTGGTGGTCAACCAATTGGTCCTGTCCATGCTCCAGCACCGGCTCAACACCCTGAGCCCAGCCCCAGGGCTCCCTGCCTGGCTGCAGAGTGTAGCTTTGGAGTTCTGGATTTTTGCCAGGATTTGCTGGCCCCGCTCGGTCACATGGTGCTGCCGGACCCCCTCCCTGCACTGCAGCTGCTGGAGTTAGCAAGCTGGAAGCTGCAGTGGCAAACAGCAGGGAGCACGGCTGCTTTGCACCAGGCGTCTCTGACAGACGTCCCCCCAGGCCACGACAGAGAAGAAGCCCCGAGCTTTCCCCCTGCCTCCGCAGTCTGGTAGGCAGAGAATGGGGAGGATGGGAGGTTCCCTGAGCCACACGAGCCAGTTTGGCCATCCCTGGACTAGATGATCCTGATGGTCCTTTCTGGCCTGGAAGGCTATGGGAGCTCAGAGGTCTGGCTGCTTGGGTTTTCCTTTGGCCCCATTTTTCTCCATGCTGAGAGAGGGCACACGGACACTCAGCACCTAGCTCCACCCAGGTCACTGCTCTGGCTGGGTCCTGGCACACAGTGAGCGCCGTGTGAGGGCTCACCAACCATTTAAAGGGATACCGCCCAAGTCCTGCACATGGCAAGGACTTTTGGGCATGTCCCAGCAACTGGAACTGCTGCTACAGCAACGTCATCCCTGGATGGGAGTCACTCATAGCCTGCGCTGGAAGCAAGCTTCTCGGCTGCATTTCGCCTAGGGGCTGTGACCTCCAACATTCAGTGTCTTCGGGGTCAGAAGGACAGGAAAAAGCCCCCTGCAGATGTGCCCGGAAGGAGTGATCCAGCCCCTGCCCAGACACATTCATTTAACCCTCCCCTCCTGTCCCCTGCTATCCTAGCCCTGGTCAGCCCTCCAACACACAGCCCCGCTGAAGTCCCTTGCTCCCAATCCACAGCCCCCTCTGCCATTCCAGGCCCGGCATCCAATATGCAATGACAGCTGTCCTGGTCCAATATCTCAGTGCTGGCTGGTGATGGGAAAACGGCCGAAGCTTGAGAGGAGAGGTACCCCATGTCCACCAGTGGGCGAGGAACATCGCTGCTCTGGTCACGGTTCACATCCACTTGGCCCAAGTGGAAGTCACTTGCACAAGGGCGATGGGGGCTCAAGCCCTGTGGCTTCAAAACTTCGGAGAAATGTTCCCATCATCCAAAAATTACCATGCCCTGCCCCCACCAACACTTCAAGCGATGGGGGGGGAACGGCCTGGAAAGTCAAAAAGCGGCAAACGGGCCCCCCGTGACACCCCCTAACAGTAAACTAGGGAGTCTGCCCACTTCGCATGTAAGGAATGAAGCATTGACTGGCTCCTCCTGCTCTCCTGTGATAAGCAAATCTGGTGGGACGCCCCCCGCCCCCGTGATGAGAAACACCCGGACCAGCATCCCTGCTCTCCGGTCGTGCCAATTCAGCGTCCCAACGGCGCATGCTCTCCTTGGACAGGGGAAGCTTAAAAAGGAGAAGCAGGCCATGAATTGGGAAGGCGGGGTGTGTGTGTGTGTGTGTGTGAGGGGAATTTGCCCAAGAAGAGAGGCTGCTATGGAGCCCAGAAGCCAGGGCAGCCCAGCCCAAGGCAGTGACTGGTCTTCCCCGCCCCTCCCCCCTGTCCTCCGGTTTAGGGCAGATAGACACAGGGCTGTTCTCCACCAGGGTCCCATAGCTGGACCTGAGGAGCATGTTCTGCCCATGTTCTGCCCTGAGGCCCCATCCTCCTGCCCACTCTGCCCTGATGCTGTTTGGGGCTCACTCAGCTCCAGCTGGCAGCCTGGAGCTCAGGCCCGTGGGTAGCCAGGGGTGGTGCTTGGCCCGGCTGGGGCACGGAGGTAAGGGCTCCTGCAGCCCCTAGGGGAGTCCTAGGGGCTCCGGTGGGAGGAACCTCAGGCTAACGGGTGGGCCTGGTGGGCTAGACTCCCTGAAGGGGGTGCTCACCCGCTGCCCACGCAGCCAGCCCACTCTACAGCCGGTGTGGGCGTTATCGGCCAGCTGCTCACACTCAGCAGCAAGCCCGCTGTGAAAAGTGGGGACTGTCGAAATCTGTAGTGAGCCCCACAGCACTCCTGCCCGTGGGGACTGACAGAAAACACTGGCTGCCCGTTGAAGGCACGTGGCATTCATTTTTCACCATGCTATGTCCTTTGCTAGCCCAAACCCAATTCCGAATACACCCCAGTGACTTGACTCCCCTGCGGCTGCCCAGCCCGGAACCCCAGAAAGGGCAGTTCGCCCACTTCTTTCTTGGCCCTGGATCACTGTGCAGGATGCGCCGGCCGGGAACTCTCGAGCAGAGGGGAAAGGACCTTTCAACGCTCGTTATTCCAATGCAAGGCCCAGCACGGGGGGCTGGCTCAGGCTTGGGGTTATTGTTCTTTTCTTTCAATCCTTCTCATAAACGTCTTTCCACATCAAGGCCCGAGGCGAGTCAGAGCTACTGGAAATGCAGGGCAGGGTTTGCTCTTCAGGGAGAAGGGTCCGGGGAAGCGGCGATGCTGGAGGGGAAAAGGGCCTGGAGTGTCTGAAAACTCGCTTCCCGTCAGCAGTCAGGCGAGGTTAGTAGCAGACGCATTATAGGCCCCACTGGGGCCCAGCCGTGAGAGGGGCTGACAACCAGGGGGAAGGGGAGATGAGGGCTCAAGAACTGAGCAGATGGACGGAAAGGGACCGATTCCCCTCCCCTCCTCTGTGTGAGCGCTGGGGATGGAGTGGTTAGCGCTGCACATCTATGGCTCTCTGGGGCTGGCACGCCCAGAGACATCTCCTCCTGCTGACTATTGCACTGGGGGCAGGGCTGGCACCTCTTGGGCTTTTGTGATCATACCAGCTGGCTCGGATCTGTGGCTCGGGCATTTCTCGGGGCACGGTGTCCTGGCGTCTGTGCCAGGCCGTTGGGCATTACCCAGGGCCTCAGCATCCTCCTGACCATGGTGCCAAGTGGCTTGACTTGCCAGGAGCCCAGGATAATTGCTCCAGTGTTGTTTGGATGAGCTGGGGGACTGTGCCCATGGATCAGCTGGTGGAGGCTGGCAGCAGGCTGAGAGGCACAGCCCGGAACTCAGCACCCCCGAGAAGGAAGGGCTTTAAGCCGCCTTCGCTGAGTTCATGCCCTCCGGTTCCCAGACTGCTCTGGGACTGAAACAGGCCCGGTGGAACCTCCACAACCCACCCCAAGGGTGTCAGGGCCACCGAACAATCCCCCACATGCTGCAACGGGGCCTGCGCAGGACCACGAATGCCTGCAATAGGGGAATTCTGCCCCAGGCAGCTCGGAGGCGGTACAGCCTCTATCCCCCTCCACAACAGCGTGTGAGACGAGAGCCCTTCCTGAGCCCTTGGATTGGTCCTCGGTGGGTCCTGCTCTAGGAAGCTAACGGGGACCAGATGACGTGAGGAGTGGAACAGGGGTGGGATTCCCAGCTTGTCGCTGCTGAGCTGAAATCCACGATGAGGCATTTCAGAGGCAGGCGATCCCCCTCCTCGTTCTGCCTGGAAAATCAATCCTTTTCCATCGCTGGCTGGGGTGTAACGAGATTGCAGTCTCTGGGCCTTTGTCTCCCCAGCCCCCTCGTCTGCCAGGAGCCCCAGCGCAGAATGGCCTTCTACGATGATTTCTCTAAAATCTAATCTCGGCCTCAGACTTCGTAAATAATACGCTCTGCTGCTGAGCCAAGGGGAGGAGTAGAAGTGACTTTGGCAGGTCGGGGCCTGGGGCAGCAAGCATGAGCAGGTGCACGAGGGTGGGAGCATATGTGCCCAAGCGTGATGTGGCATGCAAGGTTGTGTGCACCTGCACAAGCATCTGTGCAGGGGTGAGTGGAAGTGCAATGTTGTGTGGACCTGCACAAGCACCTGTGCGGGGGTGTGTGGATGTGCATAAGCACGGACAAGTGGGCACGCTAGGATGTGAGGGTGTGAGCAGACTTGCAAAGGTGAGATAATCTGTGCAAGGGCACAAGCAGGTGTTCAGGAGTGTGAGCTCATGGGTTCATGTGGACATGTGTGCGGGCAAGTGCTGTGTATGGACTCATATGTATGTAAGGTGTGGATCTCAGCTTCTGTACTGCAGAGGGGGGGTGATTATGTGTGTGATCATGTCCCTGGGGGGGTGTATACATGTGAGCAAGCCCTGGGTGGAGTGCAGGTGTGTGAGCAGATGCAGGATTGTGCATGCACATGCAGGACTGTTTGTGCAAAGGTGTGAGTAGTTGGGGTTGATTTTGAATTATGATTATGTGTGTGTATGCGCACATGTAGAGAATTGAGGTAGAAACCATGCATTATCCGACCATGTTCCCATCATCTCTGCCAATACCTGGCTGGTCAGAGAAAGAAACTAACCCCAGCGCTGAGCCAATCTGTGTCGTGGGGGGAATTCCTTCCTAACCTTCTGCCCTGAAGCCCGAGAGCTGGTTGCTCACCTCTCCTCACACGGAGCTAATGATCGGAACGTTAGCCAGCCCTTTCTAAACCCAGCCACAGTCACTGGCAAGATATCCTGTAGCAGGGAGTCCCAAGGGTTGGCTGGATGCTACATATTTCCTAGACTAGATGACCCTGGCGGTCCCGTCTAACCCTATGATTCTATATCATATTGCCCTTTAATTTAGTGTAACCAAGTAGCCCCAGGCTCTTGGATCATGGGACTGGCTACGAAAGAGGAGCAGATGAATCTGAATGGCTGAATGAATGACGGGGTGTGCGGCTGTATGGAGGTGATGGACCTGAGTGGGTGGCAGTGAGCACATCCTGGATGTGTCTGCCTTGTGTCTGTTGGAGTGGAAGTGTGTGTAAGGGGATGTGTTGGGCCATGGGTGTGTTTGTGTGTCTCGGGGGGGATGTACATGTGTGAGACTGGATGGGAGAATACAGGCTTGCAGATGCTGGGAGTGTATGTCTAAGGCTGTGTGTGGGTGTATGGGGGGGTGCACGTGTCTTGGGGAGAGGCACATGCATGTGTTGGCATGTGTCCTACAGAGCTCAGGTCTGTAATGCAGTATACGGCCTTTGGTCTGAACCCTCCCTTCCCGCCCACACAGCTCATTACACAGATAGAACTGCCTACCCCCACATCATCCCCCCAGATTTCCCTTTGGCAACATCCAGCCTCCTCTCCATCCCAGCGAGCTCCTAGCTTGGCAGAAGTGTGTGGGGAGAGGCCATGTGCAGAAAGACATGGGGTGACAGCATGGGATTTTGAGTGGTTCTGACTCCCATGACCGATAGCGTGGCCTGTGGCTTTGATTTCCTGGGCTTACGGGCTCCCAGGGCAGCCAGACGTAATGTCATGGTTTGATATTTATTGTGCTGGTTTCCTATCGCTTGTAGAAAACGGGGCCCGATCGCTGTTGCTAACCGTCAGCATTCGGGAGCAGAGGCACGCTTGTAGGAGTGACCTTCAGGCCTTTACATTCCAGGAGCGATAAACTGCTCCCTGCCCCTGCGGAGCCCTTCCATGGCTTCCCTGTTCCCTCTGGCTACGAGCGCCTGGGGCCTTCTGTGTCGGCCCTTTCCCGGCTGCTGCTGCCTTCAGGCACCTGCTGGCAGCTCCCACTCGCTGCACTGGGAACAGTAAAAAGAACAGGGGCCCTCGTGGCACCTTAGAGACTAACACATTTATCTGAACAGTGAGTCTCCAGGCACAAACTCTGGGGGCATCTTTTAGTGCTCAGGTATTCGACAGGCCAGATTAATGTGAGTCACTGCGCAGCACAGATACGGGAACCTAGGACCCGCCCGACTGGATCAGACCCTGGCTCCATTTGTTTAGGCTCCTGTCTCTGAAAGGGACCCCTGCCAGCTGCTTTCGAGGAAAGGGCAGTTAGAGGGTGACCTGTCCCCTGGGGATGTTCCCTCCTGACCCTCAGCATTAGCACTCCACTCATGCCCTGAAGCAGGAGGGTTCAGCTCCATTCCAAGAGACCTGGGTTTGGATCTTAGCTGGTTTATGGCCTCCCTGAGCCCCTCCGTCCCATGGCAGAGCCCAAAGTCATTTCCCGTCAGCCCCCTTGAGAGAGGATGCAGAGTTAGGTGGATGGGGGGCAAGGAGTCTCGATGTATTCTCATACCAAGGCAAACGTCATGTGCCCTCCCAGAACAGGGCACGGTCTGTTCTCATTCACCTGTGTTCCCACTGAACACCAAATCCACAGACTGTCTGCACCGACCTGACATGTGCTGTTACACTGCACTCCTCCCCCGGGACTGATGCTTACACGCGCACACACACACACACACACACACACACACCGCAAACATACTGTACATGCACAATCCATACACACACACTCCACACACACACATACAGACTGCACACACACACACCACAGACATACTATACATGCACGATCCATACACACACGGCGCACACATATTCTACACACACACACACTACACACGCAAACTCCACACACACCCACATATACGCACTACAGACATACTGTACATGTACAATCCATACACATACGGCACATACATACTCTACACACACACACACAAATGTACTTTACATGCACAGTCCATATGGGACATGGCATATACATTACACGCACACACACACACGCACACTCACACACACACAGCTCCTCATGCACGTGCTGGCAAACATCTCCCCCCTTTGATCTCAGCACCCTTCATTCAGCCTCCCTCCCTCTGCCCCACACTGCTTGACAGGCTGCAAGTCTCTGCCCCTCACAGTCCCCCCTGGTGTGAGAGCTGGACAATCACCCGCACAAGGATCCCTGCAAGATTGAACTTTAGCATTCAGTGCCTGAGACGCTGCTTCCAAGACCCTGCCTCTAAACTCCCCCCGAGGCTTCCCACCCCTCACCCTCCCAGACCCTTGCTCCTGTTGTGTCTGGCATTCAAAAGCACTTCCCTTGGTACCCAGCATATCCGTTTAATTTTCATTGTGATAGGCTGGCCGGGGCCAGACTGCAGCCTCCTCCTCACGCTCTGGCCTTGTTTCAATTTTATGGGCTTTTTCTTGCTATAAATATGTTTTTGAGAGCCCCATTCATCAGGTTCTGCAGCTATTGAGTCAGAGGCTCCAGTGCGGCCATGACAGGTTGAAATTGACTTGTATGATATTAGAATTGCTATTGATTCCTTCGGCACCTTGCAACGTGCTAAGCTTCATGACCTGGAGCCAGGGCCCGGCTTGCCTTTTTCCTCCTTTTCTTTCCCTAGTCCACCTGCATCAGAACCGGCTCTCCCGCTTGTGCATGGCCAAGACCCTTGCTGGTTCCGAACAGGCCTGACCCACTGATGGTTCTGATGAGGAAGCTGAATCGGTGCTTTCTAAGCTGCTAAAGACCAGATCAGTTCCGAGCCCGTTAGATGCTTTTGGATCAGATCCAGGACTCTGTCCAGTGAGATCGTGACTTCAGGCAATTGAAGCAGGTGCCCCTTAACTTGGTTCTCTCTCCCACCAGCCAGGGGCACTCCCTGGGTGGATCCCCACATACACTGAAACGTTTATGGATCAGAACTTGGCACGACCCGCATGGCAAGCTTTGAAGCCCTCGTCCCTGGTTCTGTCTGCTGAGCAGGGCTGCACTGTACAGCTCCACCCACCTCCCAGGACCTGCTGGAGGTGGGATGCTGAGTTTTGGGGGGGTAGCTTAGCAGGGAGCCAATGAGACATTCCCCAACCCTGCACCCTGGCTTTGGATCAATGCTGATGTCTCACTGCAGAGATGTATAGACGGGCCCTTCCCCCTGCCCCATTGAACTCAGACACCCAGAGACACTGCAGGCACAGAGAGACACCAGAGGAGCTGAGCAGCCCCATGCACAGAGCTCAGCAGCCCCTTCCATGGCTGTGGAATCCAGGCCAGGCCATAAGGAGATCCCATGTGGTGACATTAGACAGCGCAGGCTGGGAGCTACAGAGGCAGAGAGAGCCCCAAGGTGTGTCAGTGTCCCCTGGAGCCTTGACGCAGGCAGAGAAGAGTTTTGCAGGAGAAATCAGTCCCCCAGCCCTCCCAGCAGGAGGAAAGGAGGGATACCAGTTGCAAGGGGGAAGCAATGGATGGTACCACCCCAGCACCAACAGCTGGAGCTGCACAGTCAGATACAGGGGAAGTAAATATACGGCAAGCAAACCAACCCCGTGGGAAACCTCCCTGCGGATTCCGGGTTTGGGGTGAGGTTGCTGGGCCGCAGTGCATTCCCTAGCCATTCCCCCACTCCCCCAGCCAGCGCCGGAGACTGGGAGGGGTGTTTTGACTGTATTTCAAAATCAGTCTTGAGGAGCACAGATTTAAAACCAGGGCTGGAGGTCCCGCCAGCCCCTCCACTGCTCTCTCCCCGGGCAAACAGGAACATGGGCCTCTCCCGGGGCGAATCCTCAATGAGGATGCATGCGGTGGAGAAACCTGTGGGCTCCAAAGGGTTAATCTAAGCCACTCCTTTGAAAGGCAGACGCCGAGGGTCGATAGCTTGACAATAACAATCCACAGCTCTCTCGGTTCTGTCCAAGGAGCCTCGTTTATTAATGCAGCCACAGCGCAGCCCGGGCAGTGGGGCTGTATTATTGGCCCCATGACAGAGATGTGGGGAGCTAAGATTAAATGCCTGCTTCTTTAAACAGCTGAGAACGCCCCTGTGGGTGTAGAACTGTTATCGCGGGCGGGGGGCTCTGTCCCCTCTGTTCTTCCCTGGTGATGTTTTCCCTCATCTAAAATAAAAGCCAGTTCAGACTGACAGTGTGTGTTTTGCTCTTTGCAGATAGAAAGAGGGCAGAGGTACCTTCCACGGTGTTAGGGGGCGGTACCCTATTCAAACATGGCCAGAAGGGGAAAGTTTGCATTTGCTGTTCAAGATTTACAGAGCTTTACAGACTGGAAGTTCTTTGGGGCAGGGACCAGTGTTTGTGTGGCTTCAGTGTTTGTGCAGCACCTGGCACAACGTGGCCCTGGGGCATGGCCGGCAACACTGGGAAATGCAGATTCAGTGAGACGGACCCATTTTGCAGAAAGAGACCTGTCTGGACACACCTGGTCACATGACTCTCGCTCCAGCCCCGTGAATCCTTGGTTATCTATATGAAGTGGAACAGCTCCCACGGGAAAGCTTGGTTCTATAGCTTGGTGCTTAGGGTGCTCCCTTGGGGTGCCCCGATTAAGCCAGAGCAGGCGTTTCAGCTGGGCTGTCCTACATAGGGTGACCAGACAGCAAGTGTGAAAAATTGGGATGGGGTGGGGGGTAATAGGAGCCTATATAAGAAAAAGACCCAAAAATCGGGACATCTGGTCACCCTAGTCCTGCATTGCAGGTGAGCAGGCTGACACGGGGCCGTGGGAACAGAGTTTGTTCTTTGCCCAGCGTTTCCAAAGCTCTCGGTTTCATTCCCCTGCAGGGCCAGTGCCAGGATATTTCGCGTCTTAGGAGAAACTTCCACCTTGCATCCCCTGTCTTGAGGCGCACCCACCCCACCCTCGCGGTCGCCGCACCCCCCACCCTCCGCCTTGAGGTGCCCCCCTTGCAGCAGCTCCCCACCCCACTCCCCCACCCCAAGGCACCCCCTCCGTCACTGCTTCACTTCTCCCACCTCCCAGGCTTGTGGCGCCTACGCTGATTGGCACCACAAGCCTGGGAGGCCGGAGAAGTGAAGCAGCCACGGCGTGCTCGGGGAGGAGGCGGGACAGGGGTGAGCAGGGGCAGGGAGTTCCCCTGAGTGTCGCCCCGCCCCCTCCTTACTTGCTGCAGGCAGCCCTCCCCGCGCTTCCCTGCCCCGGCTCCCTCCCCCTAAATGCCAGCAGTGATTGGGGCGGATGAAGATCCAGCCTCCGGTCACTGCCAAAGAAAATGGCGCCCCTCCAAATCCTAGTGCCCTAAACAACTGCCTAGGTCACCTAAATGGTTGCATCGGCCCTGTTCCCATGCAGACCAAAACTATCCCAACACCTCAACATTTTTCATGAAATGGAATTCTTGTTTTCCAGCCAGCCCCGTTCTGTAGCATTTTAACAAAGAAAACAGCACACTCCTCTGCGAAGGTATCTGTCTATTCAATGCGACCCCCCACCCATCCAGCTGTTGGAGGTGTCTGCAGCGTGCCAATTATCACGGGAGCTGGGTGCCAGGTGTGCCACTGACAGGTAGACCTGTTCAGAGTTAAAAACAGCTATTGATGATCATTTATTTCCCTGATTGATAGGAAAAATTGAGCAATAATTTATGGGACTTGTATTCTTTGACCCTCTGTGAAGCTGGGGAAATGGTGAACTAAATGGCTCACAAACAATTTATTTGTCAGCTTATGAGAACAAATTCATACAATCACTTATGCGTGACTGGTCCAGCCAGCTCTGCTTATGAACTCGAGCCAACTGCCAGCTATTAGAGATCAGGATGGGACCCGCTGGGGGATGGGGAGAAGCAGATTCTCCTACTGTGGGGGTTCTTGGTGCTGGCCACTGTCAGAGATTGGATACCAAGCTAGATGGACCTTGGGTCTGAGCCAGTCCAGCCATTCCTATGCGAGCCGGATCTATTGGGGGCAGAGGGGTCAAAACTGGACTCCTGCTACAGCTGTTGTGCTCATACACTTCTGTGCAGAGAGGCAGTATGGTGTAGGGGATAGAGCACTCTAGTAGGACCTAACTAGGGTTACTACCCACCTGGTTCTCACCCGGACAGTCCGGGGTTTCAGCCTGTGTGTGCAGATGCCATTTGACCAGCCCTGATGTCCAGTTTTCTGGATCTTTGGCAACCCTACGCAGGAGGAAGGAGGCATCCCAGCAGCAAGAGCTGCTGCCAACACCACGGCTGGGGTCAGGCTGCTTGTGTGGCTTGCAGTGGCAGAAGGCATGTGGGGTGTGGCCTTGGGGGAAGAGAAGGTGAAGGGAGTGGGGCCTAGTGAAGGGGTGGGACTTGGGGGAAGAGAAGATGAAGGAGGCAGAGCCTGGTGAAGGGGTGGGGACTTGGGGGAAGAGGTGAGGCAGGGGTGGGGTCTTGCGGGTCTGGTTAACAGCCATGAGAAAGGTGGCGATCTTAACCGAGTCCCAGCTCTGGCACTGACCCACTGGGTGGCCTGAGGTGATCTATTTCTTCTCCTGCTCTTTGTCTATTTAGGTTGCAAGGTCATTTCGTCTCTTACAAGGAGAGTGCGCCCGGGATTCTGAGAACATCTGAAGCAAACCTCAAAAAGCCTACTGCTGCCAGATTTGGATCTGAACCAAGGCCATAAGGGAAAGTTCAGATCCTGAGATAGGAGGAGGGGGAGAAAAGTCTGAATCTGGTAGGCTCCGTACCATGCAGAATACCCCACAGCGACACAAGGCCGGAGTCCTGGTGGTTCCCAGTTGTTCTGCACTGAAGGGGCCTGCAAAGAACACGGATTGAAGGTTTCAGGATGAGGCAGCAGACTGCGCGAAGAGCAGGGGAGGAAAGGAACAGTCTACTAAGTGCAAAGCAAATTTCAGCCCTCGTGACAGGGATCCCCTGAGAAAGGCAGCTGGGGAGCCGCTGTGAGCCCCCGAGGCCTGTGCCTTTAAGGTAGTTAAAGCCATGACTGAACAGCTGGGAGACAGACTGCACCAATCAGCAAGAATCCAGCCCTAAGTAAGTCTTAAAGAGGGAGCGTTTTGCAAGATCATCCCTCGAACGTTATAACAGCCAAGCTGGTCCAAAAGGCACGTGTGACTACTAACCCGGCTGGCTGCACTCAACAGTTACCTGGCCCAGCTGCTTTACTGGCGCTAGGGAAAAGTCAAGACAGGTTAGAAAAGAGGAAGGGACTGGTGGGGGTGGAGTGGCCGTTACACACCAGACCACATTCATGGCCAGGGTAAAGGGGCACAAACTCCTGGTTTCCAGTGGGCTGATGCCAGAAGCAGATCTAAGCCACATGTCGTCTCTGGAGCAAAATGCTGCCAAATCCCCCTCCACACACACACCACCTCAGTTGGGGATGGAGCCCTGCTGGCCCAGCCAACAGCAGGAGAAGTTGAGCTGGTCTGAACTGGGAGTCAGCCTCTGCCAGCCCCCCTCCAGTCTGGCTGAACTGCAGAACGAGCTGGGAGTGAACTTTTCACTGTGCAAAGTGTTTGAAATGCTACTCAGAGCCAGGCCGTACACGCGTGCTGGCGTTTCTATAGCGGGGGAGGACCTGATGGGTGGGCTGGCTGGGGAAGAGAGACACATCCACACTCCTTTGCCAGGTCTCACTCTCACAAGATCCATTTGCCCTTGGTCTGGGAGTTCCCAGTACAGACCCCCATCTGGATCTGAGTTCGGTGGGGTCTAGTCTGCGGGGGGAAAGGTTCCTGGGGGGCAAAGTCCAGCAGTCGTGTTTTCTCCAGGCTAGTTCACGGGGCCCTAGTTTTCTGAGCAATTGGAGGTGGGGCTGGCACCGCGGAGAGGGACAGGCACATACCTGAGGCGAAGGGGCCGCTGGAGAGAGCTTGTTTCCATTCCAGAAACTCACTGCAGCTTCAGAAGCCACTTACCAAGCGTCTTTAAGGAAAGAGATGCTGGGGCCACCTGTTCGGCTTCACATGGAACTTGCTGAGCCATGGCAGTCTGGAGCTGTATAATTGTTAGTATTTGTATTGAGTGGGCACTCAGGAGCTCCAGTCATGGACCAGACTCCCACTGTGCTCGGCCCTGTACAAACCCAGAACAAAAAGCTGCTCCCTGCCCCCAAAGGCTCCCAATCTGAGAAAACTGGACCCCAAGCTAGCGTTCCAGCTGTCGTGTCCTGCTCTGGAGGAGAAGATGGAAAATAGGAGCAGAAAGAAGGAAATGTCCAACGGAGGGAAACCGTAAGTAATGGAGCGGAGAGAAGGAGAAGGAAAAGTTCAGATAAAAAGATAGGGCAGTGTAGCGGGGTGGACCCCTGCTCCTGCCCTGAAGGGGTAAAAACAGCCCTGGCTGCAGGGACATGAGCAGAGTACCTAAGTGGAGCATGGCTGGGGAAAGGCAGAGGAGCTGGAGAGCTCCAGCTTGGAAAGTCCCAGCTGCGGCCTAGCATAAGGCCAACAGGTCCTGGGGGTTGCAGAGGGCAGCCTAGGGGCAGGCCAAGGCAGCAGGTCCAAACCCAACCTTGCCAGTGATGAGTGGCTGATACTGCAGTCTGCCCCAGGGTGTGGGGCTAGACAATGACTGGCAGTAGCCTGATACTGAGGCGAGGTGGGGATAGAGGGCGGGGGTTCCCTGGGGAGGGGAGACCCTAAGATTGAGGGCTTACTGCCAGGGGGCAGCACCCCAGGTGAAAGGGCACCGGGTCCAGGGAGAAACACAGGGGCCAGAGGACAGGCAGATCACTGGCCTGCAGAGAGTGCTCCGGAGCTGGAATGAGCTAATTCCCAGAAGTCACCAGCAGGAGGCGCCGCAGGGGTGAGTCCGCACATCTACAGGCAGCCACTGGGCCCGACAAGCTTGGAGGGAAGGCCTCCCCCCGGCTGATGGGTCCAAGGCAGTGCCAAAACCAGGATCTCTGGATTCAGTTCCTAATCTATCACCAGTTCTCTGTATGACTTTCAGCAGCTCACGGACGAGGTGGTTCTCAAAAGAGCTCCATTTATTGGATGCCGAGTCCTTCTAAAAATCCGACCTCAGTTGGAATGCTGAAAATCTAGCCCTTAATTTCTCCTTGCCTCAGTTTCCCTGTCTGTGACATAGAGGGTTGATAATGCACCCCTACCTTGCAGGAGTGCAATGAAGAAAAAAATCTAGAAATGATTGTGGAGTGCTCAGGTCACACACTGATTGGGGCCAAAGTCCCTAAGAAACATGCATGACTTGGGCTGTGCATAGAACATTCACTTTTTCAATTGCATTAGTTTTGTGAACCCAAAAATTAATCTGCAAGACTGCTGCAGGCCCCTTCCTGGAGTCTGGGTTGTCTTTCATTTTCCATCTCTTGCAAATTGCCTGTGATGTATTGAAAACCGTAATAAAATTGTGATCTGTCACTTTAAATTCTCAGGGGTTTTCCTGGTCCTGCTTGTGGGCAGGTGTCTCTGTATGGAAGCATCTGATCAGAGTCAGTTCAGGAGACAGCCAGCGTATAGTAAGGTGAGCTGAGCTGTGCCATGCTGTATTAGGGAGCAGCCTGCTTTGTCTCTCTCTGATTTGGGGTTCTTGTTTGTTACTGTTGGGAATGTTAGGAAATAAAGTTGTTACACTGCAGCCTTCCACCCAGAGGATTTATGGTTTTAGCTAACTTCTCTGTGTGACGGCCTTGGACCATAACTAACTCCACCTGGTGGGAGTGTATTTCCACCCCTCCCTCTTCCTGCTCCCCACATCTCCAGCAGAGACGAGTCCAGAGTTCGACTGTGACAGCCAGGATGAATGAGAACTCAGCCGCAAGAGGCACGTGTCAGGGTGAGGGGTGTGGAGGAGGCAACCACAGAGGTCTTTGGCCTCATCACCCAGAGGATTTATGGTTTTAGCTAACTTCTCTGTGTGACGGCCTTGGACCATAACTAACTCCACCTGGTGGGAGTGTATTTCCACCCCTCCCTATTCCTGCTCCCCACATCTCCAGCAGAGACGAGTCCAGAGTTCGACTGTGACAGCCAGGATGAATGAGAACTCAGCCGCAAGAGGCACGTGTCAGGGTGAGGGGTGTGGAGGAGGCAACCACAGAGGTCTTTGGCCTCATCACCTATAACCAAACCATGACAAGGGAAACCAGAGGGGGCGGGACACTCTGCAGGAGGTTCCTTTCAGGGCAAATTTACTGGGACACAAAGGTTTGGTCAAGTAGAAGAATCAGAATTGAAAGAAAGTGCTTGGAGGGGAGGAAAGGAAAGCCCAGGAGAAAGGGAGAGGAACGAACTCTAATATCTGTGCTGCTACCAGCATGTTTTCCCCTTGAGTAGGGATGGATGAGCCAGCTCCAATACAGATGGGCCTGCATCTCAGAGAGAGAATGGCAACAGGCACCGGAAACAAGTTTTGGGGCACTGCATTGTCATCCAAATCTTGGATTTCAAACCATAGAAGGGAAAAGTGGGCTATTCTAGGATGAGATTATAAAGCTACTGCTCCCCTCCGAAAGAAATAAAGAAGGTGTTTGGATCTTTTATTTTTCTCTCTTTTTTTTTTTTTTAGAGTGTATCAAAAATAATCCATTGAAACATTTGGTCAGTGAAAAATGGCTTTTCCACTGAAAGAAACATTTTGCACTCCAGTTGAAATGTTCTATTTGGGGATCTCCCCACCGAACATCCCTTTTCCCATGGAAATAAAGCGAGAGAAAGGGGGGACAACGTAAAGAAACACACCTTGAACATTTTTCAGTTTTCATGTAATCAAAATGAAGCATCTGATCCGAGTCAGTTCGGGAGACAGCCAGCGTAGAAATGCCATGAAAAATATTGACAAAAATTACAATTTTGGAATTTTCGTTTTGTTTGGGATGCTTCATGGAAAATATGTCCTTTGGAACAATCTGTCTCTCTCTGGAGGTGTGTAGATTACCTGTAACCCATTCCTACTCTCGTTGTTTATGTGTATTGCAGCAGCATACAGGAGCCCTACTCACGGGCCAGGACCCCATTATTCTAGATGGGCTACAAACAGAGGGCAAAAAGACAGTCCCTGCCCCAGAGATCTTAACAGGAGTGAAATTGACCAGGGTTAAGTGTCTATGAACAGGGTTGAGCCATTGGACCAACCTGAGATCAAGAAGGAATTTTCTCTCCAAATAGTTTCTAAGCTTCCCTCCTGCCAGCCTGAGAACCGAGATACTGGTTTACTCCTATCTCACCTGCCTCGTCCTCTGCCCTAGGGTCAGTCGGCAACCCCACTCCGTGGGGGCCATGAAAAGTCAATCACTTGCACCCTGACCAATCGAGATGCCTGCAATTGGTGGCCATGGAGAAACAGTGGCTGAGGGTACATCTACATATATACACACACACACAGGTGTAATTTCCAGCAGTGCGGCCCAGAGCAGGGGGCAAGTGGGGCAATTTGCCCCAGACCCCAAAGGGGCCCCGCCAGTCCTGGCCTGGTGGCAGTCTGGGTCTTTGGCGGCGGAGTGGCCTTTCAGTCTCTCCGCGTCTTCGGCAGCATTTCGGCAGCGGGGGACCCTTCGGTGCTGCTGAAGGTGTGGAGTGACTAAAGGACCCCCCACCGCTGAAGACCCGGGCCACCGCTGGGTGAGTACAAGCGCCACATCTCCCCCACTTTGTCCCAGGCCCCCTGAATCCTCTGGGCGGCCCTGATTTCCAGCTCAGGCAAACATACCTGCATTAGTTCTAATCGAGCTAGTGTGCTGAACAGCAGCAGTGGGATGCCCAAGGTGAGCAGCTAGAGAATCAGACAGGAGCGTAATCAGGTAGCTCGCCCATCCCGCTACACTGCTACTTTTAGCCACTAGCACAATCCAAGCTAGCGCGGGTGTGGCTCCCAAGCTGGGCATGCTCCATCAGTGGATATGGGAGAAGTGAAGGACCGTTACACACACTTCACCTCCTGTGTAGACATACACTCAGCTGATCCGGACAGTGGCCAGATGACAACGAAAAGGAAGCAGCCCCATGTGTGTCTGTCTCCAGGAGCAACGTTATGGATGAACAAAAAAGAGACCTGGATCTGAAAACAGTTTATTTGGAGTCAGGACTGGTTATTGATCAAGGGAGAAACATGCGCGTCCTCCGCGCTGACCCAGGATTAATTTATGTTTGTCTGAAGAAAGCTAATTAAGTCTGTTTGAGAGAAAGTTAACTTTAATGCCGTGATCTAGCTGGTATTAAGCAGCTGCCAGAGAGATGTGGAAGCAGCTGTTTGAAGGGCCTGATCCTGCTTTACCTGCTTATCGTCATTTTGTGCTTACGATTTATTGCATAAAGAGACTCAAAGGGGGAATGAGTGTGTGCGTGTGTGATGTCAGCCTCTAGTGGGGCACACAGAGAAGATAAATAACTCACTGCTGCTGCTAATGGGCTAGCAGGGATCCCTTCTAACTCCAGTGGCCGAGCCTGTGTTTTGGGAGCTGACGGTTGGGTCTCTTCTCTGCAAGCCCCCATGGGTTCGAGATGCTGTCCTGAGGTCACACACACACACACAGGGAGTCTGTAAGGGCCACTCGACACGCAGACACAGCCTGCAATCGTGAAATCAGCTTGAATTCCCACCTTCTGGTGCACATCTCTGTGTGGCCTCTTATTGCACAAGAAAAACATTCTATTTTGATTTAACTTAAGTAAAAAACCCATGAAAGCAAACTCAATGGAGGGCCCCCTGGGTCTGAAGGAGGGGTTCCCACACGCAGGCTGCAACCGACGTAACTAAGTGCGAATTCAAGTCAATTCAGTTATTTTCAGTGCAAGTTTGTGTGTCGATTAACCCTAACGAAGCCAAGTCCCAATTCATCTTGGATCCCATTTTGCAACCCTGAGGACCACTAGCCCATGCATGGAGGGTGTCATCGACATCAGTGAGGCTATCCACGTAGCGTGAGCGAGAACTGGGTCCTCAGGTCTCCAGCATCTTAAACTCCATCCAGGATCGCTCTAACCTTCTGGACCATGGGCTTGCTACACCCCCTGCAAACAGCACAGTATACCATGCAGACAGTGGCACTGCCCCCCCACCCCCGGTCTTCTGGGACAGTCCTAGCTAACCCCTGGCCCGGATAGGTGTGGCAAGGTCCAGCTCCGGAAGGAAAAGCCCCATCCTCAGCACAATGGGTGCAAATAGATCAAAGGGGGTCAAAGTTAGAGTAAGGGGCCTGGGGTCCTTTCACATCCACAATCTTCTCCCTTGCCTCCAAATCTGCCCCAGAGTCTGCAAATGACTTGCCCCAGGCCATGCAGTGTCAGAGCCACAAACAAAACCCGGGAGCCCTGATGCTGTCCCCTTCCCTGCTCTACCCGCCAGCGGCCTACGGCCCATGCACCCACTGTCGGGAGGAAGGAGAGTTCTTTCCAGCGCATGGGGTTTGCAGACAGCAGTGCTCCGGCCAGTTTCTGTGTGACACTGGGGCACCCGCCCCAATCAGTGCAAAGTCCCAGACTATCGGTCTTTGTCTCACCCCGCTGTGGGCTTTGCTCAGCTCCCAGCAGGTTCCAGTGGCTTGATTCCTTGCACTGCGCAGCATCATGGATGGTCCAATTACCACATCCAGGACACTCCTCCACTTAGAGCAGAGGTCCCCAGACTGAGGGGTGCGCTTCCCTACAGGGGCGAGGAGGAACATTCGGGGGACATGGAGAGTCTAGGCCAGCCTCCACAGGGGACAGGAAGGGAGTGCCCCCCAGCCCCACCCCCAGCCAAGCCCTGGCCCCACGCCTGACCCCATCCCCAGCCTTAGTGCGGCTTTGCTCTCGCTCCTGCCCCCAACCTTGGCCCTTGGCTGGGGCGCCATTCATAGACTCATAGGTCAGAAGGGACCAATCTGATCATCTAGTCTGACCTCCTGCACAAGGCAGGCCACAGAACCCCACCCATCCAATTTTATAACAATTCCCGGCGCCAACCCTGGTCCCACTCCCAGCCCCGCCCCTTAGCCTCAGCCCCCTTACCCCTGTCCCTCCTCTCCCCCCAGGAACCGCAGGCTCACTCTCGGCTCGGGGGGCACAGACGGGGTAAGGGGATAAGGGGGAGTGTAACCCTCAAAAGTTTGGGGACCACTGGCTTAGAGATTATACATGCTCCCTATTACCATAGTATATGAGCGCCCCACACCCTTTAACCTCATCCGACCTCTGTGCGGCATGGCCGTGCTATTACCCCCACAGGCAGGCTAAATGACCTGCTCTAGGACACCCAGGCAAGCTGTGGCAAAGCAAGGAATTGAAGGCAGGTCTCAGGCCTTAACCACTGGGCCTTCCTCCATCTCACCGGGGCCTGCTCTTGCCCCTTGGAACTCAAGGGGCTGTTAGCCGCAGAGAGCAAGAATCCAGTCACAGAGGGAGCTGTCAGAGTCAAGCTCGCGCCCGCTTTCCACAAATGCTGTGTTTGTTTAACCCAGCAAGGAACAGCCCAAGCCGCAGCTTCGGCAGGGCGTGCAACAGGTCCTCGCTTAGCCCATACCCAGCATTCCTGAGCCCGTCCAGCTCTCTCTGAAGGCTGCCGCTACTCTACATTGGAGCTATAATTGACGTAAGTAATGAGCATATGAGTTTATAAAGAGTTCCCCAGAGCTAATAAAGGCTGAGGCCAGAGCCCACGGCATTCACTCAGTGCAATACCCAGGGCTGTTTGGAAGTTACTTACTGCTGCCATCAATTATCCCCATTATTCCCCTCCACAAATATTTTATTTATAATTAAAAGTGAACCGGGTCTTGTCAGTTGCATTTGGTAAAAGCCTTGAGACAGGCTGGGTTGTTTCATTGCTATTTCCATGACAGCTGCCAGTCAAGGATGAACATGGACTTGTCTGGGGAGGGGGGGAGGAAAAAGGAGGACGGGTGACGGTGAAGCTGTGTTTTGAGCAGTGACCATCAGTTACCAGTATTATGGAGTGTTCTCCTAAGGCCGAACTCTTACTCAGAGGAAGGATGGTTCAGGGGTTCAGGGTCTAGCTTCTGAGACCTTAATTCACTTCCCTGCTCTGCCCCACACTCTGTGGGTGACCTTGGGCAAGTCACTCAGGCACTGTGTGGCTCAGTTTCCCACCTGTACTTTGGGGATGGCAGCACTGCACAGGCTGAGTACGTTAAAGACGGTGAGGAGCTGATGGGGACCAGCTTAGCACCTTAGACAGACCAAATTTTGCACCCACTAAAAGCTTTCGAGATGGACAGGAAAGTGAATCCTGGGGAAAATACGTATTTGTGATACAGTAACTCCTTGCTTAATACTGTAGTTACGTTCCTGAAGAATGCAACTTTAAGCAAAACGATGTTAAGCGAATCCAATTTCTCCATAAGAATTAATGGAAATGGGGAGGGGGTTAGGTTCCAGGGAAATTCTTTTCACCAGACAAAAAACTATATGTGATATAGATATACTCACAGTATACGTTTTAAACAAACAGTTTAATACTATTCACAGCTGTGATAATTGTGAAGCTTGGCTGAGGTGGTGGAGTCAGAGGGTGGGATATTTCCCAGGGAATGCCTTACTGCTAAAGGATGAACTAGCTCTCGGCTGAGCCCTCAAGGGTGAACACAGTGTTGTTAATGTAGCCTCTCGCACAAGGCGGCACGAACACGAGGGAGGGGAGACAGCATAGCAGACAGAGACAGACACACACTCTGTGTGTGGGAAAGAGAGGAGACGCACACTGCCCCTTTAAGTAAGCTGACCCACTCTTAAGTGTATTGTCTTTTTAAGTGGTTCAGGAAGTTGAGACAGCAGCTGCTGCCCCAGGCTCTCTCTGTCTCTCTCCCTCCGTGTCCCCTCCCTGCTCTATATGGAGAAGGGGTAAGCAGGGTGCAGAAGTAGGGGGGAGGGGTACACCCTGACATTAGCCCCCCTTTTCCCCCCTGCACAGTAAGCAGGAGTCTCTGGGAGCAGCTCCAAGGCAGAGGGCAGGAGCAGCACATGGCAGTGGGGGAAGGGACAGCTGAACTGCCAGCAATTGATAACCTGCTGGGTGGCTGCAGCACAGGGAACTTAGGGGAGCGGGGAGCTGATGGGGTCTGCCAATCCACCCTGGCTACAAGCCCCCACCAGCTAGCTGCAACGGGCTGCTCTTCCTGCAAGCAGTGGGCAAAGCAGGCAGCTGCCAAACGACGACGTTGGAAGGGAGCATTGCACAACTTTAAACGAGCATGTTCCCTAATTGATCAGCAACGTAACAACGAAACATTAACCAGGACGACTTTAAGTGAGGAGTTACTGTACGCCAGGTGAGCAAACCCAGCATGCACGTGTCTGAGCGATGCTGGGAAGGGAGCAGCCGGGATGGTGACTATCCAAGCAGCAGATGACGGGACGCTAGTGGGTTCCTCCAGCGACCTCACCAGGACAGTGCCAGTTGCCACGTTTGTCTCCCACGTCTTGCGCTGGTTTAGCACTCGCAGGACACCACACGAGTCAGACCTTGCAATGGGACGGAGGCTGCAGTGCCAAGCGATGGTGTGTAGGGTGGGGGAATTCACAGCTGTTTGACGGCAGCAAGGCAGGAAGCACTGGGGGGTAGGTGGAGGAGCAGGTTAGGTGGAGTGGGGGGAGGGGAGCTTGGCTGCCGGTGGTGCAGAGCACCCACTAATTTTTCCATGTGGGTGCTCCAGCCCCGGAGCACCCACAGAGCCAGTGCCTATGGTGGATAGTCCTCCTGGATAGGTGGGGGGTGGGAACAATTCCTGTTCCTGGGTTCCTAAGTTCAGAGCAAACATTTTCAAAGTTATAAAGCAAAACTTGCATGTTTCCTTATAGCCTGGAATACAGACATTACCGGTGAGATTAATGCAGGCAGCAACTTCCAAGTATTTTATAGAGTCTGAACACTAAATCCATTCTTATAAGACTAATACCTAGTTTGAACAAAGCCAGCATACAGGTGAACTGGTCTGGTTTCCCACTATGAGTTTGTCAGTTCTTAGCTAACGCCTATGGCCTGGGCCAGGGCAGGCACTGGGTTTACCAGCATCATTGTTGAGAAGGAAGATTCTGCCCTCTCATGCAACAGCCAATTCTCCTCATGATGCCTTAGGCAGAAGAGAATCCAACTCACTCTCCCCTGCCTCAGTCAGGCCCATGAGGAGCAAAACCACCATGCAGCAGAGCACGCAGAAGAGGTGACTTGAAGACACGCTGGTCTTTGAGTAGAAGGCAGCATCTTGGATGGGAGACAGTATGGTCTAGTGCCTAGAGCATGCCCAAGGGATCAGGAGACGCAGGTTCTGTTCCTGGCTTGGGCCATGATCTTGAGCTGGTCCCTTCCTCCCACACTTTATCTGGCTGGTCTATTTACACTGGAAACTCTTTGGATTAGGGTTATGTAGACGTACAGCTCCTGGCACAACAGGGCCCAGCTATCGGTTATTACCATACTACACCTAATAATCATTCTTTAGTGCCACCTGCTTTTCCAGTTCTACAGTCCTGGCACATCCAAAACACCCCCAGTCACACCTATGGTCTGGTCTACTCTGCAGACCTATATCAGTAGAACTACGTCGCTCACCGGTGAGGAAAAAAACTCTGAGTGATGTCATTATACCAACCTATGCACCCCATGTAGACAGTGCTACTCCACAGGATAGCTTCTTCCACCAACATAGCTATCACCACTCGGGGAGCTAGATTAACCACGCCGATGGGAGAGTTCTCGCCCGTCGACTTACAGTGTCTTCATGTGTAGACGTGCCCTATCTCTGGACCTTCTAGGGACGTTGCAAGTCCAGTCTGTATTACTAGGTGCAATGGGGGGGTGGAACTAGGTAGAGGGCAATCATTCGTTATTTCCGAGGGCCAGGAGAACAATTAGATGGGTCCACTTTGTTCTTAAGCGGGCAAATATTTTGTACTAAGAGTAAATGCGCAGAGAGCTCTACAGATCTCTGGAGGAAAGAGAAAGACCAGGACTGCCTTTTATCATGTGTTTATACAGCACCCAGCACCGTGGGCCCCGATCTTGGCTTGGGGCATATGGATGCTACAGGAGCACAGATGGGAAACTAACAGCAGTCCTGTTCTTTACATGTATTCTCTCCATATATGTGTCATGCTTAGAGAATAGGGCAGAGGCTGATCTCATTGATCCCAGCGTGGCCCAATTCAGTTGCCTTTCATGGAGTTACTCCTGATTTACACCCACAGGATAGGGCCAGGTCTGGATCTGATTTACCCAGGTGAATTATGGTGGATTTGTACCAGCGTAAGGGCCCTGATTCTGATCAAGCCCATAAACCAGAACCAAATTCTGCCCTCCAACCTAGCCAGGTAAATCCGGGATAACCCCATTGAGCGGCGGAGGAGGGGCTCCCAGGTTTAACTCACAGGCAGGCGATTTATGGGCATGTTAAGCGGATTATGATGAAATGGTGACTGGGTGGGCACGGAGATGCATTCCGGGGAATGTCCCAAGCACAGCCTCGTCATCCAGAGAGACGAGCAACATCCATCGAGTCAACAAAAAATCTCCCACCAACTCCATCTCCTCTTCCCCCTTAAAGCAAACATCTTCATTACAGCTCGGAGTTGTTTAAATAAATGAATTAATATTGACAAACCATCAGCGAGGCTAATAAATGATTAGTTAAAGGCATACATACATCACATTACGGTTAGCACTAGCTGGGGCTTAATTACTTGTGGAGAGGATCCCATTAGAGAAGGTGCTAGATTGCCTTCTCCCTCTGCAGCTCTTAGCCCCCACCCGCCTGCCCCTAACCCTTAGGGCCTCCAGGCCTGGCTCTTTGCCCCCTTGTGGATTTCTCTCACACGTTAAAACAGCATCAGCCTAGCCAAATCTCACCCCTCTGCAGAGCAGTTCGAACAGCTTGCGCCCAGCCGAGTGCAGCTGGGAGACGTACCTGCAGCGCCTCCTGCAGGAGGCATCAGCCAAGAGGACAAGGGGGCCTTTAAAGCATCTCCCATGCTGAAGGAGTATCCGTGCTTGAGGGAGCTGGGACCCTTTCACCAGTTCAAGTCCAACTGGGCCGTTTTCAATATTGGGCTGTATTGGTAGGAGCATTGCCAGCAGATCGAGGGAAGTGATTATTCCCCTCTGTTTGGCACTGGTGAGGCCTGGAGTATCGTGTCCAGCTTTGGGCCCCCCACTACAGAAGGGAGGCGGACAAATTGGAGAAAGTCCAGCGGAGGGCAAGGAAAATGATCTGGGGGTTGGAGCACATGACTTATGAGGAGAGGCTGAGGGAACTGGGCGGCGCCGCCAGCCACCGGTGCTCCAGGCTGAAAGGTTCCATAGTTGGAACTTGAAGGGACACTGTCAAAATAACAACCACACATTACAAAGGGAAGTCCCTTGCCTGTGCTACTAACAGTATTAGTCAATAATTATTAAACTGGACGGGAGATGAATAAACTAGCCCGCCTCTCACGGGGGTTACGATTTGTTTCCTTATGACTAACTTATTATTCTTATTAGAGGTGGTCAAAATGGTTCACGTTTTGGGGTTTTTTTTGTTTTTTTGGAGAAATTTTTCAGTGGGGAAATCAAATTTCAACCAGGAAAACCCCAGCACCCGGAAAAATTTCTGTGAAAAATGTTCTCAAGCTATTTCCATTTTCTCAAATTCGAGGGGGAGGGGAGGAGTAAATATGTTTTGAGATTTTTTTTGCTGTTGTTTTTTTTCCAGCTAGATCTGATGATGCTGGTTGTTACTGACCCTCACTGCTCAGTAGCAAGACTAGGGTGGTATTAAGGGCCCTGTGCAGAGATTGCCTTGGGTGGCATGCCTCCTTCCTTTCTGTTTCACTGACGGGGGCAGGAGCATGTTATGAATAATCCCTAGCTCATACATGGTGTTTTTCATCCATAGACTCAAAGAGTTTTACAAAGGGGAGGTCAGTATCATTCTCCACATTTTACAGGTGGGGAAACAGAGGCACAGGTGGGTGATATGACTTGTCCAAGATCACTAGAACCCAGGAGTCCTGAGGCCCTGTCCTGTGCTCTGACCACAAGGAAACACTACCTGATAATTAATAGATCAAGCCCTTACCTATGCAGAGCCAGCTTTACGTACCCATGCAAAATTTCCCCATGGACATCAAGGGGGTTGTCAGGCTGCCCTGCAGTGGCTCAAGAGTACGAGTCCCAGCCTCTGGGCAGAGTGTTAGGAACCAGGGCACAATCCCCACATCGGTGGTGAGTTCTATACTTAGATTTCACTAACCAGTTATCAAGTGTAAACGGCTCAGGTGCTGTAGCAGCATTAATTTGGAGTGTCCCTTTGGGTGCTCCAGTCTGTCCTGCCACCCAGGGGAGTCTGCCGGCCCTTGACACCACGAATCGCAGCAATATTCAGGTTACTCCCAGTCCCAAAGGACCAGTCACTTACCCCAGGTCCGTGGCGCTTTATACCTCACACCAAGGGCAACCCTTGTAGCCAATCCTATAATAAACTCCCTACAGATTTTAAATTTGCATTAAAGCTAATGTTAAAAAATTACATAGTACACAGGTTAAGAAAAGAGTTTACTATATGGGGGAAAGAGAGTTGTGCACAAGGTTAAAGCAGGTAAACAGAGATACAAACGAGTTCCAGTCTTAAGTTTCAAAAGGTAATAGAAGCATCTACGATAAGCAAGTTCTAAGTGTCCTTTAGGGCTAACCCAGGCCAAGCATCGGGGTTCTCTTGCTTATGCCTAGGAAACCTTGCTCCCCGAGTGCGAGCACCGGAGATACAGCGCCTTCTTCTAAAGGGTTTTTATTCGCTTCGCCCCATGTGCTCTGAGCTGCAAACTCAGCTGAAGAGAGGAATTCACTTGCAAGGCTCACTTCACGGGCAGGGGAGAGTAAACAGCAAAGTATTTTGTCCTCTTTAATGTTCTGCACAGTCCATCTGCTGTGCTGGCCCTTCCATGTCAGGCAGGACAGAACATCTGCTGGAGACCACACGAGTTAACTTCTCTCTCCTGTCTGGTATTTTACCCAGTTACAGAGGCTCACGGTGCAAATGCTCAAATGTTCCCTTACGCTATGGGACATAGACGTGATGTGTGAGATTAACACCGGCAGCGACTCACCAGTATTCCATAAAGTCTTAACACCAAACACATTCTTAGCATCCGAATCCCTTCTTTCACAATACTAACCCAGACCGATTCCAGCTCTGCGTTTGCAGCTAAGTGGAGACACAGGGACCCTGGCATGCGCCGGCCCCTGGTCTGCCAGCATCACAGGGGTGTTTTGCCTAAGGTCCCAGTCTGACAATGTTCCCACTTATGCTATTCTAAAGTTAGTCACGTGGGTATTGTGTTTGCAAGACTGGGTCCTCAGTCAGCACCGTAAGAGAGAGACCCCTTGGTTATGCCATGCAATCTGACCCTGCCAACACATCTGACCAAGCATGATGTGGACACTCTCACTGGCTCAACACTGGGGGCAGCTTAGTATGGAGTCAGGAGATGCAGGTTCTGTTCCTGGTTTTGCGGCCAACCTGCTGTGTGACTTCACATCCCCTCTCTCTCCTCTCCTGTCCCTTGCCTGTTCTGTGTGTGTACAGCGCCCTGCACGCAGCTGCAGTGTCGGTAGCTGCGGCTATCAGGCAAATTATAACCAGCAAAACTACCCAGCGTGTTCAGAGGTCGGGCTCTTTGTTTGCCTGACTGTAAGCTACCAAGATCTATGTGGGTGGTGATAAAAGACACTGACAAATAAAATAGGCCATAAATAATAATAACAATGTCATAAAAATTTCAGATCTATTGAAAACCGGCCCCCTCTCTAAATATTGAATTGCTGTATTATTTACACCGCTGCTGATTTTCTGTAAATATTTAATGCAGGATAGATTTCTTTTAAAGCACAAATCTGAACAAATTCCACATTTAAAAATCCATTGCACAGCACAACATAACATCCTGCCAACCTCACCCACACAAGTCATTCTGCTGCCGTCACCTGGGGCCTAGTCCGCAGCCCATTGGACTGCCTCTGGGAGTGAGCCACCCAGCCCCAGTCTGCAGACTTGTGCCAGCAGGACTCATGCTACCAGAGGATGTGGATCAGGCTGGAGCTTGGGGTCTCAAGGCAGTGCAGACATACCCTTAAAGTTAATAGAAAGACTCCGATTGACTTCACTGGGCTTTGGATCAGGCCCTAAGCACTCAGATGCTATGGCAGTGGGGGCTGTTTAGATAGACAGATAGATAGAGGGGGTGTATGGGTGTAGATAGATAGATGGGGTGTATGGGTGTAGATAGATAGATGGGGTGTATGGGGATAGATAGATGGATAGATGGGTTGTATGGGTATAAGATAGATAGATAGAGTGTATGGGGATGGATAGATAGATAGAGGGGGTGTATGGGTGTAGATAGATAGATGGGGTGTATGGGGATAAATAGATAGATAGATAGAGGGGGTGTATGGGGATAGATAGATGGGTTGTATGGGTATAAGATAGATAGATAGATGGATAGATAGATAGATAGATAGATAGATAGATAGATAGATAGATAGATAGATAGATAGATAGATAGATAGATAGAGTGTATGGGGATAGACAGATAGATAGAGGGGGTGTATGGGTGTAGATAGATAGATGGGGTGTATGGGGATAGATAGATAGAGGGGGTGTATGGGGATAGATAGATGGATAGATGGGTTGTATGGGTATTAGATAGATAGATAGATAGATAGATAGATAGATAGATAGATAGATAGATAGATAGATAGATAGATAGATAGATAGAGTGTATGGGGATGGATAGATAGATAGATTAGTCTGAGTTAAGTAATGCCATTTCAGACCCCTGTGCCCCTGCAGAACCCCATTCACATCAGGGATCCACTCGGATGGAACAACTTGTAAGACAAGGGCCTAAATCTATTCAGTTCCACTGATGTTGTCCATACATCAACATATATATTAGCATCTATTGTCTCATGCAATATCTTTTATATTTTGTTTTCTGCATTGCTCTGTGGACATGCCCAAAAAGAAAATCCACTGACGTATGAACCCCGTTTAATTCTGTTTAGAATCATAACGCACAATATGGTAACTGATCCAGCTAACACACGTGATAAATGGGACCATTCATACTACTAGCAGTTGGAAAACATATTTCCACATAAGTTAAAGATCCACCCACAGGCAAACACATCACCTTGCCAGGGCAGAGTTCTTCTTAAAACTCTTCTGTGCCATGATGACTATAAAAAGCTTGACAGTGGTTAAGCTGCTGATGTGCTCAGAGCACAGCCTATCACGCTGAGCAGCGTCATCTCACTGTTTCCTTGAGGTTCCCCATCTGCCTGTATCCCTCTGTTGGCTCTTGCCTTATACTGAGATTGGAAGCTCACTGGGGCAGGGACCATCTTTTGTTCTGTGTTTGCACAGCCCCTAGCACAACAAGGTCCTGCTCCATGACCAGAGCATCTAGCTGCTACTGCAATAAAACGAAAGAAGAATTATTAATAATTAAGTCTGTGAATCAGTCACAGAGGTCACGGCTTCCGTGACTTTCCGTGACCTCCGTGAATTTTGCAGCATTGGTCCGGCTGACCCAGGACCACCCCAGCAGCTGGGGAAGCCCCAGGGCCAGCCACACCGGCCGCTGCTCTGGCAGCCCCAAGCAGCTGGTCCCCGGTGCTTCCCTGGAGCAGTGGGCTGGGACCAACGGTGGTGGTGGCAGGGCCCCAGGCCGCCCTCTGCCCAGATAAGCAGCAGCAGGGCCCCAGGCTGCCCCATGTCTGAACTAGTGGCAGCGGTGGGGCCCCGAGCCACCCACCAGCAGTGGCAGGGGGCCCCAGGCCGCATACACCCCACAGCGGCAGGGGCTCTGGGCCACCCCTCCCAGCAGGGGGTCCCGGGCTGCATACACCCCACAGTGGCAGGGGGCCCTGAGCCACCCACAGCGGCAGCGGGGCCCCTGGCTGTCCCGCCAAGTTCCTCAGCAGAAGTGTCACCCCATGCTGCTCCCCCCACCCCAGCAGCAGTCATCAGGAGCACCCCCCTCCCAGCAGGTAAGATTTAGTCACAGGTATTTTTAGTACAAGTCATGGACAGGTCACGAGGCCATGACTTTTCGTGACCTGGCCATGACTTGTACTAAAAATACCCATGACTAAAACTTCGCCTTATTAATAATAATAACTCAGTCCTGGAACGCTGCCTCCTCCAAACAACTGCCTTAATGTGAATTATACCCGGCATATATTACTGTGTGTGGCAGGAGATGGTACGTGAGCGAAAGGAACAGTGATCACTCTAATAAAATAATATAATCATTTATAATAATTATTTCCTAGCAGTGTGACCTTCCCATCCTGTGCACCCAAAACAGCCATTGACACTTTAACAGATCACTCTTGTTATAGTGTGGATGGTAACACCCATTGTTTCATGTTCTCGGTGTATATATATCTTCCTACTGTATTTTCCACTGCAGTGGGTTTTAGCCCACAAAAGCTTGTGCTCAAATAAATGTGCTAGTCTCTAAGGCACCACAAGTGCTCTTCGTTCTTTCTGCTGATACAGACTAACACAGCTGCTACTCTGAAATCTATCTGGGGACTGAGACCCTTGGAGCCGGGGCTGTCCCTTCCTGAAGAGTTGGAAAGCGGCTAAGACACCACAGCTTAAGTATGAAGGCTGGTGGTGATGGTGACTGAAGGAAATCAGGAGAAGCCTCTGAATAAGCTGCTGCCACCAAGAACCCTGACGCCAGAGCTGGGCCCTAAGCAACGAACTCAGGGCAGGCCACCAAGTCAAAGCAAGCAGAAGAGTGAAATTGCTGTAGTGACCCGTTGGTTTCATGACGCGCGCTGCGGCACATTTAGCCCAGCCAGCACCACTGTCGGCTTTGTCTACACAAAGAAGTTGCGTGCATTTAACTTAAATCGGTTTTAAAATCTATACAGGTTAACGGGTGCTTCAACTAAATCAATTCAAAAGCCAATTTAAATTAAATCGGGTTTCGACAAGGAGCATGTAGACGAGGCCTTAGTGGTAGCTTCTTGCCCAGGGGTGCCATTTGCTGCCCAGGGGTTCTCAAACTGGGGGTCAGGACCCCTCAGGGGGTCATGAGGTTATTACATGGGGGGTCATGAGCTGTCAGCCTCCACCCCAAGCCCCGCTTTGCCTCCAGCATTTATAATGGTGTTAAATATATTTAAAATTGTTTTTTAATTTATTAGGGGGATTGCACTCAGAGGTTTGCTATGTGAAAGGGATCACCAGTACAGAAGTCTGAGAACCACTGCCCTTCTTGATTCCCTTTCTGAGTGAGTTAGGACTTGTGATCCTGGGGAAATTGACCAGAATAAGCTATTCTACAATAGCCTTCCCAGAATAGCTGCACCAAGAAACACGCATAGGTTTAGCCAGATCCTTGACTTGAGTGTAGATTTTACCTACCTCCAGTGTCATAGAATCACAGATTATTAGGGTTGGAAGGAACCTCAGGAGATCATCTAGTCTAACTCCCTGCTCAAAGCAGGACCAATCCCCAAATGGCCCCTCAAGGATTGAACTCACAACTTGGGGTTTAGCAGGCCAATGCTCAAACAGCTGAGCTATCCCTCTCACCTTGGAGTAGACCCTAGGACAAAGGCTGAGGTGTACAGTGAGGTAGCTAAACTCGGTGTATGTTCCTGGCGTAGACAAAGCCCTGGGGAAGAAGCATGTGGAGGAGAGGGGGAGTCAGATGAAGCCGGTCTCTTAGCTACACTGGTGATAGCTATTAGACAATCTCCAGAGCTAACACACCGAGTCCTTCCTGCCAGAGCCGTCTGCGTCCTGCTACGGGGGCAGGAGCCAAATGGCCCGAAAGGAGGAAACGAAGATTAAAGGGGGCGAGCGCCAGGCGCGTGGCCATATGCATCTCGCTGTCGAGAGGTTTGTTAGCGCTAAAGAGGCCCTTTTATCCCTTTGCAAGGTGTGGTAATGTATCCCCTGCCGCCTTTCATCTCTGCCAGGCTGATTGATACTCAGAGCCCTAATGAGCCTGACGGGAAAAGTGGTCTGGGCTGGGGGAGGGGGAGTTTGAGAGAGACCCCACTCCAAAGGTTTCAAAACACTTTCTGCGATGCAGCTAATGAGAGGATCAAGGCAGCGAGAGAGGCAAGCGTGCAGGAGGGGAAGGGAGGGAAAGGAGGACAGAGGGGAAGGTAAGTAGGGGGGAGAGGAAGGAGAAAGTAGTAGATGAGGTGCAAGATCAGGTGGGGGGGCACTAAGAGAATACTGGGGACCGGGCAGCATAGCTGTGATGAGCTCCAAATGGCAGCTGCTAGTGTCTGGGCTGTCCCTTTCTGACTTCTGTCCCTCTCTTCATACCAGGAACCTCGCTTACCAAGATGCATGGAGGTTGCTGACATAAGGCTCCTATTGCTGGGGCACTCACCCAGGCGCATGCAGGCCATGGTGTGTCCCCCTCGCCTACGGCCATATCCCTCTCTTTTCCAAGGCCTGCCAGCATTACTTAGCACCGGGGCAGAACACCAAAGCTGACTCAAAGGGGAAAGAACAAATCAAGTCTCCCAACTGACAGGGGGAGAGACAACTCTGTGGTTTGAGCATTGGCCTGCTTAACCCAGGCTTGTGAGTTCAATCCTTGAGGGGGCAATTTGGGGATTGGTCCTGCTTTGAGTAGGGGGTTGGACTAGATGACCTCCTAAGGTCCCTCCCAACCCTTCCCCCTGCTTAGCTGGAGCAAAGTGCACTATGCTGCGCTAAAAGCCCTTCTTGGCTTGTGATGCACAGGAGAGTCAGACCCAGTCATGGTTTGGCCTCAAACTCTATGGAACATAGTGAATGGAGGGTGGGATGTGAGAGGCCTGGGCTGCCTGCAGGTTTTGTACTGGTATAACTATGCCAGTAAGTGCTGTGTAGTGATATAGTGTCACGCTGTGTGGCCTCAGGCTTACAGGCACGGAGGTGCCTTGGGTCTGTCTGGCTTATTCCCCTGCCCTACAGGACTCTGCTACACTGGCAGAAGCCCCTCTATACTGGTATGGCTGTCCAGACCAGGGCAAGTCACTGCACCAGTACAGTTAAAGGGGTGCCATTTGCTGCCCAGGCAAGCCAGTTCAGGCACAAGTGCATTTGGCTTTTAGTGAGATTTGTGCTCCTAAGTCATTTACGTGTGTTCAAAAATCACTTGCATCCTTGCCAAGGGGAAGGGGGTGCTAATGAGACCATGTGCACAGCATCTGGTACAATGGGTCCACAGCTAGGACTCCTGGGCAGGGCCGCCAAGAGCGGGTTCGGGCCCCAGTGAAAACATTTTTTCAGGGCCCCCCCACCCCACCCCAGCAAAGGCGGACCAGCTAAACAGGGTCGACACAACAGGGCCCCCGGGTCCCCTTCTGAACCGACAGGCCCTGATAATTTGTAATGGCTTCCACCCCTTCTCTCATTGGCCCTGCTCCTGAGGGCTACAGAAAAAATAAAAATAATAATAATTAATCGTCATAACTGCATGACGAGCCCGGAGACCAACATTTTGGAAGGGTGGAGGCAGAGGCACCCAGGTCGATGCAGAAGAGACGCGTGGAGAGACACTCCAACAAGATTGACGTTGTAGCGTCAAGCCATGACATGTGTCTGTATAGCCCTGGCACAATGGGCCCGTTTTCGGATGGGGCCTGTAGGCCCCGTACTAATAAATACACAAACACTGGTGCGAGAGGCAGACAGGCAGAAGGAGCAGACATGGGCAATGACTGCCTAGGAAGGGGCACTGCGGAAAGGGATTTGGGGGATCATAGTGGATCACAAGCTGAGTATGAGTCAACAGTGTAACATTGTGGCAAAAAAAGCAAACCTCATTCTGGGCTGTATTAGCAGGAGTGTTGTAAGCAAGACACGAGACGTGATTCTTCCACTCTGCTCCGTGCTGATTTGGCATCAACTGGTGTATCATGTCCAGTTCTGGGGGCCACATTTCAGGAAGGATGTGGGCAAATTGGAGAGAGTCCAGAGAAGAGCAACAAAAATGATGAAGGTCTAGAGAACATGCGCTGTGCCGGAAGTTTGAAAAAATGGGCTTGTTTAGTCTGGAAAAGAGAAGACTGAGAGGGGACATAATAGCAGTTTTCAAGTGTGTAAAAGGGTGTTACAAGAAGGAGGAAGAAAATTTGTTCTTCTTAACCTCTGAGGACAGGACAAGAAGCAATGGGCTTAAACTGCAGCAAGGAAAGTTTAGGTTGGACATTAGGAAAAACTTTCTGTCTGTCAGGGTGATTAAACACTGGAATAAATTGCCAAGGGAGGTTGTGGAGTCTCCGCCACTGGAGATTTTTAAAAGCAGGTTAGACAAACACCTGTCAGGGATGGTCTAGATAATACTAAGTCCTGCCTTGAGTGCAGGGGACTGGACTAGATGACCTCTCGAGGTCCCTTCCAATCCTATGATTCTGTGCCTGGCTCTGACAAGTGGACTCTGTGTATTTAAAAAAAAACACATTTGAAATGAGGCAGGCGGCTGGGGTCGGGGGAAAAACTCTGCGTCTCTCGCTCTCTCTTTCAAAGCATGAAGGCGTCACCCCAGAGCTAAAAGGGTCAGCGTGGAGAGAAAACACCAGCACTCCTGCCGCCGTATTCCCAGCTGCATTAGCAGCCAATGTGCATCCCTCGCAGCACCCATCTCTGCAGGCGAGCTATTCAGCACTCCATTTGGGGAAGCGACACAGCAGGGGATGGGGGGCACAAGTGGGACAGGGTCGGGGAGTGAGGTTTGTAGAGATGGGCCAGGAGGGATGATCCGGAGCCTTGCAGTTCTCTTCCATCAGGTGTCTAATGGGGCCTCATTTCCCTCTTGGTTACACTGGTGTAAATCAGGAGTAATGCCAGAGGGGCCATGCTGGGATTGGTGAGAGGGGGAGCAGGCCCTGAAGCCCAAATTCAGTCCTTGGTACAACTCTCTGCTGACTTTAGAGGGGGAGGGCTGGGCTCAGCGCTTGGTGGTTCATTTTCTGGCCTCGATACTAAGTGGGTTCCTAACCCCATCCCCCTGTTCTGCAAGAGACAGGAAGAAGAGAAGCAGGAAGAGGGAGTGAGCTGTTACTTGGGAAGATCAGACATTTAAGGCAATCATAGGCATCGCTCTGACCCAGGGTGCTGACCTGCCTTATCCTCCTTTTCCTCCCCTCTTTCACAGCACCAGCCACCCCGATCCAAAAATCCATATTCCTCTCAGATCTCAGGAGAAAAGTACTTACAGGGCACTCCGATCGCTATCAACTGCCCCCCCCCATCTCCCTCCTCCTGGCTTTTCCTCCCACTGCTGATCCATTCCCATTTACACAGCCAAGGTCAGCTCGATGGCAGCAGAAGCACCTAATCAGCTGCGCGCCAAAAGCACACTGTTCAATGCCCTGCCAAAGGGTGAGGAGCAATGGGGTTGAGAGGCACCAGAGAGATCGTCGCCCGCCGGAGCGTGGGGAACCCCACCACTCTTCCAGGCCTGTGCCCGAGACAGGATCGGGCCCAGGGTTGCGGGGTCCCTGATTTTCAAAGCAGGCCTCCTTTATTTGTGAGTACCATGATGATGTAACCATAGTGTGTTCCATGCTTGTTCCTGGCCAGTAGGATGAGACCATTGGTCCAGCCTCCATCAGCTGGTAGCTGGTGCCTATGAGAAAAGCTGGGCAAAAAGAAAGGGCCATCCCATAATGCACCTGGGGCATGATTCTGCCCAGCACCTCCAGGAGGCGCAGTGCACCCAGCCACAGCCCGTTCAGATGTTTGGGATTCTGAACCATGCAGCTGCCTGGAGTTACCTGGGCAGCCAGAAGCCCCAGTGCAGTGTCCTGCCACCCTCCGGTCCCCCGAGCCAGGGGATCTAGGGTGGGGGATACAGAGCCAGCTTCATACACTGCTGTGGTTTTCTCTGGGCTGAGGGCCTATACAGAGGTGCTGTGCTGGAGGGTGACGGTACCTGAAACCAACTCCCAAGGTGGCATCTCCCTGCCTCCTGTCACTCCTGGGATGGATTTTTCAGGGACTGTCACAGTGACTCCTTCCCAGCCATGGCAGGGTTTGCCTCAATGCCTGGGATTTCCTAGGATTTGCATTTCCCGTCCCTCTGCCTCAGGGATGCAGTCCTCACGGCCACAAAAGTTTGTGCCTTGGCTGCTCATCATTCTGCTGGTTTAGCTGGCCGTTGGGGACACATCTGACTCCCTGCAGGACCTGGAGGCTGCTTCAGCTCACCCATCTTGCCAGATGAGGGACTCGGCCATGTATCTTTAAGCTCAGGATTGCACAACCTCACAGGATAGTCACCTCCCCTCTCCCTGACACAGTAACCCACAAACATAGAAAGCCAGAGAAGTGTGGGGCATCCTACATGCTATCTGCCTTAGTTACCTGCCCCCCAGTTCCCATAAGTGCCAAGCACCTCACAGTCTTTAATGCATTTATCCTTACAGCTATCAGGGAGGAAGGTGCTCAGAGCTCTGTGTTCCAGATGGCACAGAAGGGCTAAGGAACTTGCCCAAGGTCAAAAAGGGACCCTGTGGCAGAGCAGGGAGGGGGAACCCAAGGTCTTCCCTATGATAGATGAGTGCCCCAACCACTAAACAGGTCTTCCCCACATTGCAGGCAAGGCCCTTCTGCATCTCCTGGGCACTGAGGGTTTGCAGCCAGGCAGCAAAGTCCCAGCATCCTCCAGGAACAGTGCCCAGCTCTCTGGATCCAGGTCCTCAGGCATGCCAGCCGCCCGCACCAGGGGACGTTTCTGGTCTGACTGAGTCCTTACCACCCAGCCCAGGCTCCACTGACCCAGTCACATCATGAGAAAATCCACGTTTCTCCCCTTCAGTCACAAACGTTCCAGCTTCGCAAAGCGACAGTGCCTGGGGTTAAAGTTGGCCCCACCCCACCAGACCTCACCCCCCAGGGGCATCCCAGGGGCCTTCCACCTCCCTCTGAATCAGGCCACCCCAGGGAGCTCTCTTGTGCCATTCACTGCTGAGCTGTGGTGCCCACACCGTGTCCACTACCAATTCACTGAGAAGGCCTGGCCAAGGCTCCTGGGCTGCTGATGTCTCAGGAGCCTGCTGGATTCTCCTGAGATCCCGGCTCTGCTCCAGGGGCCACAGTCACGCTGATTCGAATGTTTATAACAGCAGCACCTGGAGACCCAGCCCACGGTCCGGGCCTCATTGGGGCTGGACAGTTTCCAAGCCAGACAAAGGGGAAATGACTTGCTCAAGCTCACTCAAGGGTAAGAAGAGAACCATGAGCCCGTAACCCACATGAGCACATGGACTGAAGCCCTCTCAGAATGAGGTGCATGGAGCATGGTGCTTTCTCCAGCACTTGGCCTGTCCTTGGGCATCTAGACTAACCCAGCTTTGGTGACTGAGGGCCAGGCATCCCCTCGTCTCTCTGTCGCTATCGCTTCTCAGGCTGGGACCCCATTAGGTCTTGAGTTGGGTTGTTGCTTTCAAGGGAGACTTGGAAAGATCGCCCGGGTGGTGCACAGGGTGCTGGTGAATCCGTTGGCAACGCTGCTGTTCCCTCCGATCACTGGCGTGGAGCTGGTTTTTTTGGCCGGTGGGTGCTCACTCCTCTCCACCCCCTTGCCCCTGTGCGAGCGGTGGGCAGGGCCTCGGGGGGAACAGACCAGGTGGGGGAGGGGCCTCAGGGCAGAGCAGTGGCAGGGCCTTGGGGCAGAGCAGTGGGCAGGGCCACAGGGGGCCACAAAGGATTAATCCACCTCGTGGGTTCTGAGCACCCCCTATTTTTTTCGGCAGGTGCTTGAATCCCAGAGCACCCACGGAGTCAGCGCCTACTCGTCTGAGTTAGTCCAAAACCAACATCCCAGCATGGAGCCAGGGACCCTGTGCTGAGATGCTGCCTTTTGGGTGCAATCTAAAATCCAACAGCCTGACTAGCTGTGGTGATTTAAGTTCCCATTTGCACTTTGCCTAAGAACAGGGCATCGTAGCAAAATTCCCACCTGGCTCTTTCTAGCCCACCTATCTAAGTTCCCTCAGCAGTTTCAACTAGAGATGATTTCCCCTGTTCATTCTCTACCCTGCAGTGTTGCTGTGGGCAGGTAAACAGCCCACTGCTCTCCACCCCAGAAGTGATTGCATTTCGGTGGCACATGTCATTAGTCAAGCGCTTCGGGTTGGAAAGGTGCTGTGCCGTGTGAGCCTTTTGTCTTTTCCTCTTTCCATATTGCTCTATTCCGTGCCCCATCTGGCGGTCTCAGCCTCCCCACACTCTGCCGATCGCTTTTGAACATGCTCATCTGTTTCTATTTCCAGGTATAATGGGCCATTGAGAACTGGGCCTCTTGCCTATACTGCTCTTGACAAACCGACCTTATCAGGGTTCCTGTCTCTTAGCTCCAGCCCATTTGTTTTCTTTCATGCCGGGCTCAGTCTGGAGCTGCCAGATTCCCTGAGCAAGACATACACAAAACCCCACAAAATTTAAGCTTCTCCAGAAATCCCCGAAAGAGGCTGTTGAGAAAGAAGCTTTTCTATCTTTCCGATCGCAGTGGCACTTAATTAGCCCTCACGCCAGAGAGACAAATGACACACAGATTCCTCTAACAGAAGTCAAGTGCTTTGCAACCAGGCACGAACTCCGCTGCTGGCCTCAGAGCTGCACCTACATATGCCAGCAATGGGTTTGGCTCAGGTCCCCAGACACTGGCTTCATCACTTGGAACCTTGCTCATGTCCTCCCTTCCAAACACTGAAAGCCGGGGAGAAGTTCTAGAGTTTACGTCGCACTTTCCCAAACGTGACCCTCGTGGCACCCCAGTGAGTATCCTTCTCACCATTTCAAAGATGGGGAAATGGAGGCAGAGACATGGAGTGGCTTGCACAAAGGCACAGAAGAAACCAGTGTTAGCACCAGGGTTAGAACTCAAGAGCATCTTGCTTAGGGTGACCAGACAACAAATGTGAAAAACCGGGATGGGGAGTGGGGGATAATAAGAGCCTATATAAGAAAAAGACCCAAAAATCAGGACAGTCCCTATAAAATTGTGACATTTGATCACCCTAATCTTGCTGCCAGGCCTGTGTGCAGATGGCTTGGTCTCTCCACTCTGTGTAGGTGTATACAGGTAGGAGTGGGAGCTGCACCCCTCCAGTGTTGATCATGCTATAGGCCACCAGACTCATTATAGTGATGCCCTAAAATCAAGATTCAAATCAGCACCTTGTGGAATCCCACTAATCTCCCCCAGGACTAAGGCTGTTCAACAGAGATGGCAGGGACCTCAGGAGGTCATCTGGTCCAACTCCATGCTTAAAGCAAGACCAATTCCCAGACAGATTTTTGCCCCAGATCCCTAAATGGCCCCCTCAAGGATTGAACTCACAACCCTGGGTTCAGCAGGCCAATGCTCAAATCACTGAGCTATCCTTCCCCTTGTGTCATTACTGAGGTTCCCAGCAGCCTCATCTCCCATGCCAAAAAAAATCACATCCAAAGGGCAAACCAATGTGGTCCTTCCCCCTCCAAGCCAACTCAGGGCTAAAGGAAAGGAGGCTCACCAGAGCCAGCTTCAAGGGCTGCTTTCCAGCTAGGTGTCTGTGGGAACCCTCCCTAGCTCGGAGACGGATCCATAGGGGCCAGGTTCAGCCTTGGCATAAGTTGGATACACCAGTGGCTCAAGTCCCTGGCACTGCACTGGGTCTGAATAGAATTGACAGGACACATATGAAATAGCTTAAAACCTGGCTAACTGATAGGTCTCCAGGCCCTGCCATGGGGGACAATTACCCAGGGTTCCAGGTGATTTAAAAGGGCCAGGGAGCCCTGGGCCCTTTTAAATCACCCAGGCAGGCCGCAGTGCAGGGGTGCTAGGTGCACGCTTGGTGCTACCAGTGGCGGTGAAGGCAGCCAGGCAGGCATGTGGAAACCCTGGCCGTGCCGGAAGGGGGTGCCAAGAGCTCCCTGGGCACCAGCCAGCGCAGGCGCAGCACTTCCCAAATGTCAGGCGGACAGCATCCATGTGGGCTGGGGGCCCATTCCCTGTTCTGGGCCTAGAATTGCTGTCGGTGGGCCTGTAGGTCTCCAACTGTAACTGGGAAACCATATTCAAGTGGGTGTGTTTCTAGTGGGGTCCCGGAGGGATCGCTCTTTGGCCCCTAAACTATCAAACGTGTTTATCAGTGACCTGGAAGAAAAGATAAAAGCATCACTGATAAAGTTTGCAGATGACACAAAGATTGGTGGAATGGTAAATAATGAAGAGGACAGGTCACTAATACAGCGTGATCTGGATTGCTTGATAAGCTGAGTGCAAGCAAACAATAGGCATTTGAATATGGGTAAATGTCGGCCGTACTTCCAAGATGGGGGATCTCTCCTGGGAAGCAGTGACTCTAAAAGAGATTCGGGGGTCCTTGTGGATAATCAGCTGAACATGAGCTCCCAGGGTAAGGCCATGGCCAAAAGGGCTAATGTGATCCTGGGATGCATAAACAGGGGAATCTTGAGTAGGTTACTTTACCTCTGTATCGGGCGCTGGTGCGACGACCACTGCTGGAATAGTGTGTCTGGTTGTGGTGCATACAATTCAAGAAGGATTGGTGAGGGTTCAAAGAAGAGCCACGAGAGTGATGCCTTATAGTGAGAGACTCAATGAGCTCAACCCATCTAGCTTAACAAAGAGAATTTAAAGGGTGACTTGATCACAGTTCATGAGTACCTATAAATTCACTTATTTGGGGAACAAATATTTGATAATGGGTTCTTCAGCCTACAGGTCTAACATGATCCAGTGGCTGGAAGTTGAAGCTGGACAAACTCACAGTGGAAATAAGGCATACATTTTTAACCAATGGAACAATTTACCAAGGGTTGTGATGGATTCTCCATCACTGGCAATTTTAAAATCAAAATTGGATTTTTTTCCCAAAAGCTCTGCCCTAGGAATGATTTTGGGGCAGGTCTCTGGCCTGTGCTAGGCAGGAGGTCAGACCAGATGATCACAAATGGTCCCTTTTGGCACTGGAATCTAGGAATTTGACCCTAGGCGACACCAGAGATCAGAATTGAACTCCCAGCATGCAGAATAATGAGCATTACAGCAGTGTTCCTCTGGACCCAGCCTATGAACCCACCCACCTTCCTTTCTCCACCTTGTTGCTCTTGACATTCAACATCTCCTATGGCTTTGCAGCCACGCTGGCATCACCAGATGAGATTTCTTGGCCTTTGTTGCCAGTCTGTGCTACTGTTAAAGCTTCACCTTCACCCCTGCTGCAGCAGCTCAAGGAGTTAAGAAATGACCCCAAGTGCTCGTGGTATCCCAGCCCAAATTGGGAGCTATCCAGCACTGATGGCTGTCCACTGTCAGACCAGTTCCCAGCAGCCACATCTCAACAATAATTTATTAGTAGTAACCCTTGACTGAGCTCGATTGTGCCAGGAGCTGCAGGCACAGGAAGACACGGTGCCAAAGGGCTTACGCACTAAATAGACAAGAGGTGGGAGGAGAAGTGACTTAGCCAAGGTCACCTGGCAGTTTAGCTGAGATTAGAACTTATGTCTTCTGAGTCCTCCTTTGGTGCCTTTCCCACTAGAGCACATTGCCTCAGGAATGCCTATGCACCTGGGAGGAACTGGCTGTTTTGTCAGTGGCAGCTGAGGCTCAAATGAGCCCACTCTACTCTGCCCCCTATGGGGGGGGTCCCCAGGGCAGGACAGAGGCAGCATGGGGGAAGCATGGCCCTGCCATCCTGTAGGACTCACAGGAGGTCTTCAGTCCCCAGGGCTGCCAGGCCAGTACCTCTCCTGAGAACAAAGGTCATGCTATGCCAGGAGAAACAGCCTGCCTCAGGGAAAACGTGAGACCTCGAACTCACAGCCCAGAGGCTGCCTGCTCGGCTGCCCCCTGCCAAGCAGTCTGGCCAAGATTGTGCCCCATTAGCTGTTTTCACCGCCTTTCCCACGAGGGGCATGGAGCTTCCTCCGCTCCGAACAAGGAGAGCTTCATTGATTTCCTCCTCTCATTTGACAAAGGGAACAGGGGGTGGGGGGGTGGAGTATTATTAGCAGCTTCTCCCTTTCAGGGCCAGTCAGACAGCACCTTTAAATAGATCGGAAGGAGTCCAAGCGCCTTGGGTTAATTGATTGGCCGAGTGGATAGGAGATCGTTCCCAGCTGCATATCGGAGATGCGCCAAAGAGCTGAGAGCGGCTATCTCCTTCCATCCATCACTTGTCCTTTGTTCCTTTGATTTCTTCATCGTCTCCTCTCCTTCCATCTCAGACTCTCCCTCTCAAGCTTTCTCCTTCCACTGGGGCCAGTTTCGCCCCCAGCCGCACTGCTGGCTCCAGAGGGAATGGTCCACCCGTGCATGTGAAAGCCACACACGGTCCCCTTGGACCTGCAGCTGGAGTCTGCCATGGCCTCTCTATGCAGGTCCCTTAGTGCCAAGGGCTTCTCCGGCTACCTGAGAATCGTCCCAGCTGACAGGGAATCTCTGAGTGGGGTACATAGGGTGGTAGCTCACCACTGCCCCCTCCCAGTTCCTGTCAGAGGGGCAGGTCCAAGGGAAGGGGGAGTGGCCAGAGCATTTCTACTCTCCAGCTATTCCCACCTGCCAGAATGACCCCGTGGGGCTATGAGCATGTAGCGGGGTGACCACCCGCTCCAGCCTGGAAAGGGTTAGAAAAGCCCCGCAGCGGGCAAGGTAAAACCCTGGCTGATTGGGGGAAGTGGCCGCAGCTGGGGCCATGCCCCAAACTGAGCAACAGGGCCTTTTATATGGTGGCCAGGGAAGCCTGGAGCAAACAGTCTCTCTCTGTTTGTAGAGGGAGATGGGCCTGCCTGCAGGGAGCTGGACACAAAGTACCTGAGTGGGGACAGGCAGAGAAGCTGGGGAGCTCCGGCCTGGAAAGCCCCAGGCTGCAGCCTAGCATTGGGCTAACAGGTACTTGGGGGTGCAGAGGGCAGCCCAGGGGTAGGCCAAAGCAGCAGGTCCAAACCCCTTTGCCTATGATGAGTGGCTGACACTGCAGTCTACCCCAGGGCTTGGGGCTAGATGATGACTGGCAGCAGCCATTACTGAGGTGAGGTGGGAATAGGGTGGAGGTTCCCTGGGGAGGGGAGACCCTAAGACTGAGGGGTTACTGTCAGGGGCAGTACCCCAGGTAAAAAGGCACTAGTCAGGGAGGGACACAGGGCCAGAGGACAGGTGGCTCACAGGCCTGCAGAGGGTGCTCCAGAGCTGGAACCGAGCTAATTCCCAGGAGTCACCAGCAGTAGGCACCGCAGGGGTGAGTCCGCACATCTACAGAGCAGCTAGGCATAAAACTAGAGCAGCCTTCAGGCTGCTCTATCTAGGAACCAGTCCCAGAGCCAGGGAGATGCAAAGGTAACATACAGCCACCTTTGCCCCGACCCTGCTCCTGCCCCAAACACCACTTGAGTGGGCCCAAGAATCAGGACCTTAGTAGCAGAAATGGGCTGGAGCCTGGCCTCCGGATCCAGACAACCCCAAATCTGGGTCTAAGCTTCTGAATGGGCCCTTTCCTCTCTAATGGGTTGAACCAAAGGATCCGACACAGACATGCCCAGGCTTGGATGCGTTTGCTTCTCAGTCTGAAATGTCCGTCTTGGGCCTTTCTCCTCAGACAGAACGTCCTAGTGACTGATCCTCAGGGCTCTTTGTCACAGACAAGCATCTAGTCCTGCTCCAGGGTACTTAAGGAGGATCTGCTGGACACCAGCACACACCCAAGGGCAGACTGCAGCTGGAGGAGATTGCCTTGTTGGATGATCTACATGAGATGTGGGTTCGGTTCAGAAACAAGCCACAACTTTCAGATCCAGAGGTGGGATTCTACCCTCTGCAGCCCCTGCATACCACTGCAGCAGCTGCAAAAGCCCCACAGCTAGCAAGGAGGGGAGAACTCCCCTGACAAAATCATGGAGAAAACGATCTGTGCCCTCCCTCTCCCAAATTTGTGGGGCCTGGAATTGGAATTAGATTTTTCAATTGTTTTTTTGGTTTTTGTCTTTTTTGCCCTGAACTGGGACAAAAAGTCAAAAAAATTGACCTACGTTGCAGATAGATGTTTGGAAACATCAAAAGGCCTTTGCTGAAAGGCGACATTTCAATGATGTCTAAACATTAGAACACAATCTAATGGTCAAAATGAAACGAAATGAAACAAGAAAGTCAGCCCCAGCTCCTCCATTTTGATTCCAGATCATTTTGGAACTATTCCGTTGGAAATCTCATAGCAATCGACACATTCCCGGGAAGCATTGCGACTTTGACAAAACAGCCTTTCCCAACAGGCAACCATTCCCTCAACAATTTCTCCCCCATCTCTCCAATGCTCCTCTCAGAGGCCCAGCACGGAACCTCACCCCAGAGCTGACTCATTTTCCTAAGGTTTGTGGCTGATTCGGCTTGATGATCAACCATCGTTCCTGAGCCCCCCAGCCAAGAATTGAGTGCCGGCCCCTCCTGTCAGTGTCAGTGGTAATCAAGCGCCCTCAGCACTTCATGGCTTCCTGAGCTCCCCGGTAAAGTTCAAGAGCAAACAGCCTGCTGGGCGTCTCTTGGTGAGGCTCCCATGATAGAGTGACTACGTTCCTTATCCAACATCTAATTCATTGTTTGTGCCACCAGAAGCCACCCATCAGAAGAAGCGTCTCATAGGATCAGGCCCTATATTAATAACCCAGGTCTCTTTTTATATTGGGATGCTATTGTGTGCTGCGAATGAAAGGTTAAGACAAGAAGAATCGAACGCAGTGGTTCTCAACCTCCGGTCTGCTGACCCCCGAGGGTTCGCAGATTATGTCTAAGGGGTCTGCAGAAGGTTTTCTTTCCCATAGAACAGCGGCTTTCAACCTGTGGTCCGCATACCCCTGTGAGTCCGCAGACTGTGTCTAAGATCTCCAGAGGAGTCAGTGCCTCCATTCAAAATTGTTTAGGGATCCACAAATGAAAAAAGGTTGAGAACCATTGACCTAGTGGTTAGAGTTGGCGGGGAGGGGACTGGGAGACAAGACTCCTAGGTTTGATTCCCATCCCTGCCCCTGACTTGCAAGTCATGTGACTGTTCTGTGCCTCAATTTCCCCATCTGTACCTATATCACAGTAGGGTGGGTTTTATTCCATGCCTCATGTATACTCCAATAGTGACTAGGCAGGATGGGCCGGGCCAAGCACAAAGTCTCATAAAGGGCATGCCCTGTCCCCAAAGAACCAAGGCATTGTCTACACGGCAAGATTTTTCAGTATAACCTAAGGAGAAAATTTACGCTGACACCTGTAGCAGACCCTTGTATTGATATAAGAAGCGGTCTTTTTTTCACTTCATCCTATGTCTCTTGGGAAGGAGTTTCAGCTCTACTGAAAAAAAGGCCATTTTACACCAGAATAAGCATGTCCACACGGGTGGTTGCACCAGAACTACTCGACCTGGGTGATTCCATTTTGTGGTGGATTTAGAAATATGGAAATCCAATTTCATTCTGGTTCGGAAACAGCACCAAAAATTTCAAAATTCTCCATGGAAGGTAAGCAAGGCAGGGGCTGGGAGTCGGGAGTCCTGGGTTCTATTCCTTGTGCTAGGAGGGCCCATTGTTCAGTGGTTATCCCTAGAATGCCCAGCTCTGAGGCAGTTCTGGTGGCCACCCCAGAATCACAAGCCCCATTCCCCAAAGGAATCACACGGGCCAACTTTTTTTTATCCTCCGGACAGTTGATTTTTCCCACACTGCACCTCAAACCAATGGCTGCAGCAGCCACATTTTGGGAGGGTGCTAGGAAGTCTGGGATACTGGTGGTTGGACTCCTGCCTGTGTAATGCAGTGTAGATGCTGGAGCTCCAGATTCGGATCCAGGGGTAAACAATTCCTAACCTGGGGGTACAAATGAGTGCAGATGCTCACGCCCTAAAACAACAAACCTGGGATCTGCTAACTTGAATTCTACTAGCCCTGGGCTTACACTACAACACAGACAGTCCCTGGGCAGGTCATGCCCACAGATCAGGTGCCAAGCAGAAACAGAGCAAAGAGCCAGTGCCAGAATGGTGTGATGGGGCCATATTAAAAAGTGACTTTAAAAATCACCTGTCTCCTTACTTTCCATGTCCATAGATGGGGCACAATGTTGGATGATTGTTGTGCTAGGGGAAATACTCAGTGTCTGAGTGTTGGGGCAGGGGGTGGAGTAGTTTGGGTGTGTCAGCATTCGTGTGTGTGTGTGTGTGTGTGTGTGTGTGTGTGTGTGTGTGTGTGTGTGTGTGTGAGAGAGAGAGAGAGAGAGAGAGAGAGAGAGAGAGAGAGAAAGATGTAATCTGTGTGTACTTCTCTGTGTGAAAGACATCTGTGATTTGTGTGTGGTGTGTGAGACAGGTATGGGGTCTGTGTGTATCTCTGTGTGTGTGAACCTCTCTGTGTGATCTGTGACATGTGTATCCATGTGCGTGTGTGCACCTGTCTGGAGGGTGGGGAGGGCGTAAGATCTGTGCTTTTGTTTTGTGCCTGGCTGAGAGATCAGCGATGTCTGTGTGTGGACATCCCTTAAGCCCTAAGCAATGTGTCGCTGTGACGGTACCTCCCATAAGGCTTTATGGAAATACCCTTAGAATGTGTTTTATGCTACCTATGCCATGTAGCATGTCTCCGTAAAGGTTATGATCTACTGAATGTATTCATCCTATTTGTATGCATGGATCATTTTTGTATTCGAAGTTATGAATGTTGGCTGTGTACTGGCTTGATTTCTAAATAACCTTAGTAGAGCATTTGGTCAGTTCCTGGAGAAAGGAATGTTGAAATTAAGTACCTAATCAAGAAACACTTAAAGGACAGTGGATCTTGGAATGCTCCAATCCACAGAAGAAATCTACTTGAGGATGTTCAAGGTAGCGTGTAAACAATGGATGCTACCTGTAAAAACTGTGAGTCATGCATGGACATGTGACTTGCCCAGGTGACTCCAAAACTCCATCTTGGAGTTGGACTTTGCATAGGAGAGAGGAGGGGGTCTCCACTCACAAGAGAAAGTCTATTTAAACCCCTGGGAGACCCCTCCATTTTGTCTTCAGCTCGCTAAAGAGAGAGCTTCTCCACCCCCCTAGGATACCTGAAAGAAATTGGCACAAAGGACAGTGACTGCAAGGGGTGTGAGTGATTGCTGGACCCAGGCTAAAAGGAGATTAGTCTGTAAAAGGGCGCATTCTGGAACTGGTGACGATCTTATCTGTATTCAGTTTGATTAGACATAGATTTGCGCATTTCATTTTATTTTGCTTGGTGACTTGCTTTGTTCTGTCTGTTATGACTTGGAACCACTTAAATCCTACTTTCTGTATTTAATAAAATCACTTTTTTCTTATTAATTAACTCAGAGTTTGTATTAATACCTGGGGGGGGGGCAAACAGCTGTGCATCTCTCTCTATCAGTGTTACAGAGGGTGAACAATTTATGGGTTTACCCTGTATAAGCTTTATGCAGGGTAAAATGGATTTATTTGGGTTTAGACTTCATTGGGAGCTGGGCATCTGAGTGTTAAAGACAGGAACACTTCTGTGAGCTGCTTTCAGGTAAACCTGCAGCTTTGAGGCAAGTAATTCAGACCCTGAGTCTGTGTTGGACCAGACGGGAGTGTCTGGCTCAGCAAGAGAGGGTGCTGGAGTCCCAGGCTGGCAGGGAAGGCAGGGGTAGAAGTAGTCTTGGCACATCAGGTGGCAGCTCCCAAGTGGGGTTCTATGATCTAACCCATCACAGTTGCTTCCAGCATTTTTAGGTCTGTAGCGCAATTTCTGGGACAAGCAGCGCTGGACGGGCAGCGGAATAGGCAGCAAAGTTAACTGGGGAACGGAGCAGGGTTTGCAGAGGTGCAGGGCTCTCTCTGAGTAAGCTATGCACTCCTTATCCCTGGGGCTGCCATACTTAGCCCTGCCCTGCTCGGTTTTTAGTAGCAGCTTCACATCAGCATCCTCACCGTTCAGGCCTCTTTAAAGCGTTTTGCGGGTGCAATGAATGTCTCCCTTTCTCTTTCCTGATGATGATAAAAGCTCTATGGAGGAAAGCCCAGACAGGAGCTAAGAAATGCGAAGCAGCATTTGGGAGATGTGTCTGTGTGTATGCACATGTGTCTCTCCTTCTGCATACATGTGCATGTATGTATGCCCCAGTCTGTCTTCAGGGCATGAGTATACGCGTGCTTGGGGGTGTCCTTGCACACAGGTGTGCAGATGAGGGTTTCTGCATGTACATGTCTCTTTCCCTTAGAGCACGTGCATGTAGCTATGTGCTCTGTGTGTATGCACTTCTGTGCGTGTATGTGAGAGAGATTTCTTTATTTTTCTCCTCTAAAGCAAAAACTAGACGCCTGATTGGAAGCAATCTCTCTCTCTCTCTCTTTCTCTCTCTCTTCCCAGGATCTCTGAGACCCGAGCCTAGTCCCATTCATCACTGAAGCAAAACTCCCATTGGGTTCCATGGGAACGGGACTGGGACCTTAGCTTGAGTTGAATTAGAATTTTCTGCATAGAGGAGCAGCGAACGAAACACACACTACATCCACTCTCACCTCCCGCAACCCTCCTGGCTTGGAAAACTCCCATGAAGGCTAGTGGTGGGTGGAACCTCTAGGTTCAGCCTGGACAAGCACTCAAAGTTCTGATCTTTCTCCAGGTCTCTTGAGGGACTGCAAACCTGCAGTACTCCTTGCTGTCCAGCCAGACCACGAATCCCCAAAGAATGCTCTCCCTTGGCCCATCTGCTTCCAGAAGGGCAGAGAGAGAATCGACACCAATTAGGAGAGCAAATACTCTTAAAAACATTTCAGCTCTAAGATTGAACCCAAGAGGTAGCCTGTCTTTCCTCTGAATCACTTTGTCCCTCCTCAGGAAAGGTCAAGGTGGCCAGAAATCAGAAGGTGGGAAGCAGAGAAAGAAGGCGTGAGTCACACCTGACTACAAGATGTTATAAGGCCCCGTAGCATCACATGGATAGGAGGGAAGAATAATTCCTTCCACTACTGGAATCAGTGGGTGAGGTGCTGTGCCCTGCGCTAACCAAGAGGTTGACTAGATGAGGGGTTCTCAAACGTCTTTGTACCATGACCCACTTCTGACAACAAAAATTGCTACATGACCCCAGGAGGGGGACCGAAGCCTGAGCTCACCTGAGCCCTGCCACCCTGGGTGGGAAGGGCAAAGCCCCAATGCCTGGGAAGTTGGGAGCTTCAGCCCCAAGCAGGGGACCTGTAATCTCAGCCCCACTGCCCAAGGCTGAAGCCCTCAGGCTTCGGACCCAGACATGGGGCTTGGGCTTTGGCTTCAGCCCCTGGCCCCAGGAAGTTTAAGCCAGCCATGGCGACCTCATTAAAATAGGGTCCCGACCCACCATTTGAGAACCACTGGACTAGACAATCGCAACCATCCCTTCCAGCCTTAACACCCATGAACAAGAAATCGAAACGCCGCCCTGAGGCCATACAGTTCTAAAGTGACCACTAGCGGCGGGAGCACTGTGGTGCCTGCTTTTCAGGGTTGCCAAGTGCACACACAACGCCCTCGGGCTTCAGCTGGCACTGCGAGACTCTGCATCCCTGCAAATCAGAGCCACAAGTCGGGCATCCACCAACCAAGTCACCCAGAATGACAGGCTTTTTTTTGGAAAATGCAGGCCTGAGGTTTTTAGTGAAGACACAGTTAAAAGGCCAGAGATACTGGAGGTAGCACTCCCTGGCCCCCTCCATTGAAGCACTTCCCTGCTTTGGGGGCAGGGGGAGGGCTTGACTGATATTGGTAAAGGGCTGGGAGAACCTTGGAGAAAGATTGATCAATATATTTCTTAATTATTGTTAATTATTTTTATTATTTGTAGTAGTAGTAGCAATATGAAGACAAGCCTCTTCAGAGTGTGAACTTCCTTTTTGCATAAACACGTGTGTGTGTTTTGTGTGTACACATGTGTAGATGCATGGGCTCGGGTGTGCATTTGGCCATGTCTGTGTGTGTGAGCGCCAGTCTGGGCATGCCTGTGAGTTTGTGTGCACACGTGTGCCCGTGGGTGTGCCTGTGTGTGTGTGCACGCATGTGTGTGTATATTTGGCCATGTCTGTGTGTGTGTGAGAATCGGCTGGGCATGCTTGTGACTTTGTGTGCACACGTGTGCCCATGGATGTGCCTGTGTGTGTGTGTGTGTGCGCACGTATGTGTATATTTGGCCATGTCTGTGTGTGTGAGAGAATCAGTCTGGGCATGCCTGTGAGTTTGTGTGCACGTGTGCCCATGGATGTGCCTGTGTGTGTGTGCGTGCACTTGCGTGTGTATTTGGGTTTGTGTGGGGTTGGGTTGTTTTGTTTCCATGGTGCTTTGTTTATGATTCCTTGTCCATCACTGGAGTGAAAAGCCAGGGAAGTGGCTAAAAGCCAGCTGAGAGCCTGGTGCAAGCCGCTCCTTGATGCCCTGGATATACTCTCCTCGCCATCATTTGAATTCAGATTATGATGTTTTTAATATTTGAATATGGAAGGGTGAGAAATCAATCATTGGTGTGAGTGTTTGGAGTTCAAAGAGCGCCTCCTGAGTCAATAACCCGGCGAGAATCAGGAGCGAAAGCAGGAAACTTAAACACACAGGCACAAAGAGAAGCCCAACTCATTTGTTTAATATTTCATGTGCTGGGGAATTGCGGGGGTCTGGGTACTGGGCAGGGGATGAGCCAGAGTCACACGGCACATGTCCACAGGCTCTTTAAAGCCCAGCTGGAGGCACAATGCAGCAGTGCCCCCTACCAGGGAGGCTCAGCCCTTGGAAGGGGCTGTAGTCCAGAGATTCACCAAGTGGAGGCTGGTGGGAGGATGTCTCCTGGGATCAGGTGCCCTCGCTTTCATTCTGAGGTCTGAAACCAAGTCCACTCACCCTGGACCGTCATGTTTCCGGGCCTGTAATAACTCACATGCCCACTGTGGATCTGGCCACAGCTACTTTTGGGGCCCATTGCGATCCCCCTAAAACACACACCCCTGCCACCTTCCAGGAACTCTGTGATGGCCATGAGGAGGAAGCTAGTTGTGTTTGCCAGGGAACAGCCAGAGGCCAGCACCAGCCAAACCATTGAGCAGACTCCTCCTTCCAGCACGTGGCACCTATCCACGACCACCGCTGAGACTCCAGCCAGGTCCCTGGAGAGGTTGGGTCACAGGTAGCAGCCCCACCTGGCTAGCACAGTTCCTTCCCACGTGGGTGTTGAGGTTTGTCAGCCACAAAGCAGAAGAGGAAGAATGGGTGGACAAAAAGGCTGCAAGGTACTCCAGAATCCCCCGTCCCGCTACGCTGTGCCCATGAAAGAAAGGTCAGCAGCCCAGGGAGGTGAGTAACAGACAAGAGAAGAGTGACGGTGGGTATATCTACAGTCCAATTAAAAACCCGTGGCTGCCCCATGCCAGCTGGCTCGATCCGCGGGGCTCTGTAATTGCAGTCTAGCCTGCCAGGCTCTAGGACCCTGCAAGGTGGGTCCAGCTGCTGCCCGCTCCTGGAAATCTACATTGCAATTGAACAGCCCCACAGCGCAAGCCCGAGTCAGCTGGCACAGGCCAGCAGCGGGTTTTTATCACTTGCCCTCTCTGGGCCTGTTTCCCCTCCACCCTTTGTCTATTGAGACTGCAAGATCCTCAGGGCAGGGGCCGGACCTCACCTTGCACAATGGAGCCCTCTCTGCTCTGGGCCTTCTAGTCAATTGCATAATACAATTGGATAACAACTACTCTCATACTTCACACCCCTCTCCCCCAAATTCCAGGGGACCTCTAATCACCCCAACCAGCCGGCCCTCGGTTTTTCATCTCACCCGGAAAAGGAACCCTCCAGCGGCGCGATGCTCTTCTGATGCCATTGGATGCTGCTGATCACTAACAAACACAGAAATAAGCCCAGCCCTGGTCACTTTCCGTCTTCAGAAAATGGCAGGTTTGGGGGGGAAGAAAATGGCTTTTACAACAAAAGGGAAATGTTCACAAGAAATGGTCATTTTTCTCAACTGTGGGAAGAGGCTGAGAAAAAGTAACCCCCAAATCTGAGGGGAGGGTTCAGTGACTGAAATTTTAAAGTTTTAAAGCAAAAATGCTCATTTTCCAGCTGTGAAAAGCGGGGGGGGGGGAAGGTTAGTTTTCAGTTTTTCCATGAAAACTCCCCCAAATATTGAGGAAAATGTTCATGGGAAATGGATAAAATTTCAGTTTCGTCAAAAATTGTCTCTAGGGAAAAAGAAAAATTCCCAACCACGTCTGCTGAGCAAACCATGGGCCCTGCCTCCGAGCGAGAATCCTACCTCGGGGCTCATCTCTGCAGACCTGAGACACCCCAGCCCACAACTGATTGGGAGCCTCGTCTTACTCGATTCTCACCTGCAGGCAGAAGATGATATACCAGGGCAGGCAGAAGTAGCCAATTGCCAGTCACTACACGTGGCACAGCTGATGGAAACCCATATCAGGTGCCACCAAATATTGGCGGGGCTCTTTGGGATACATGTTTGAATTTGAATATCACCAATACTCCTAAAAGCCAATGTCTCCATTCAGTTGCCCTGTCTACGGGATGTCAGATGATCATCTTCATTCACTACAAACTGGGCAACCAGTGACCTGGAGATAAATACATCCCAACCACCTATCCAGGGTAAGACCTCGGGCCTGCTTCTACGTAAACCGGCACCAGCTCCATCGGCCTCAGTGGTGTTTTGCCCATTTATACCATCAGAAAAATTGAGCCACATTGTCTCTTATTACCAGTCCCCAGAGTCATCCAGCCTCAAGTCAACAGGGGCCCAAACTACCCTGATCTGAACAGCTCCGACCTTGGGAGACGTCTCAAACGTGATGCCACATTCTCGTCACCATTTCCCAGTGTCTGGTATGTTTCTTAAAGCGCCGGCTCCTGGAAACATGTGAACATGATCATTCATATGCTGTAAGGAAAGTTTAACACTGGACTTGTCTTCCAAGGGGCATTCTGGAATCCCCATAACTGGATGGATGAACACCTGCTAGGGATAGTCTAGGATGACTAGGTCCCACCTCAGACAAGGGATGGACTAGATTCCTTCCTGCCCTCCATTTCCATGATTCTGTGAACACATCAGGATTTCAAGTTTCAATGGGTGGAGGGGCGGGGGGGAAAGAAAGTAAGTTTCAACCTCAGATTAAAGCTTGAGAGCTTGACCCAAGTACGACCCAAAGGCTCAAAACTCAGAAGGCAAATAAAAATAACACAAAATTGAGTTTTCATTTTTACAGTCTCATACTTTTTAAAGCCAGTCTCATATGTTAGAGCTGAACATGATTCCGACAGGGACTGCGTGTTTACAGGGCTATCAGCACAAGTGCTGACTTTTGGTGTTTCCAGTGGGTGTCCTTTCCACCCCTTCCCCCACGTGCGAGCAGTGGGCGAGCCCCTCGGCAGGGAAGAGGCCAAGTGGGGGCTGGGCCTGAGGGTGGGCAACGGGGCCCATGAGAGATTAATCCTGCCCTATGGGTGCTGAGCACCACATTTTTTTTTCCTGTGGGTGCTTGAGCACCCACAGAATCAGCACCTATCAGGGATATCCAGCGTTATTGCAGTTAGTGATGACAAATTTGAGAAGTGGTATTGAACCTCCTGCTTCAGGCCTCAAGCCAGTTTCGAACTATTAAAGTTCAGGATGAGACCTGATGTGCAGGCAAATTCTCCCCCATTTGCTCCTGCAGGGTTCTTATGCCTTCCTCCAAAGCATCTGGTGCAGGCCACTGTCGGAGACAGGACACCTGGTTAGATGGCCCTGGGATCTGATCCAGTCTGATGGTGCCAGCCTGCATCTTGTCACCATCGAAGATAGCGCTGGGTTGGAGAAGTGTCATTCCTTTGACTCCATGTCATCTCTGCCAAGCTTGGCCAATGCACCTCTCCCCCGGCACGCACGCACACACGGACGCGCTCCGAGAACACTCATTGAGCAATCGATATCTTTTTATGTTACATTAAAAAAAAATAAAAAGAAGCCGCACATTTAGCAGTGGCCCAATTGCTGATAATTGCCTCCAAGTGCAACGCCTCAATACCTGGCGGCTGCAGGACTGAAAGGCCTTTGTTTCCTGGTACAATCGCCAGCCGGGAGCAATCGCACCGGACACAAAAAGCAGCCTGTTGGAAAAAGCTGGGATTTCTCCCTAATTTCCTCACCACTTATCTGTGCTGAGTTCTATGCAAAGATCGAGATTTTCCTCCCCCTCGGCCAAGCAGCTTCCCCTCCCTTCTGTTCTCCCCCTCCCTTCGCCCCGTGCATCTGCGCTGGCAGCATTCTGCACTCCGCCGTGATATTGATTCGGCTCTCACTCAAAGAGGAGCGAGCCAGGGCATTGAGTGGTAGAAGCACCCCATTGTTGTCAAGGTCCAAGCCCTTCCCCAGCCTCCTTTGCTCCGGGAAGAAAGAGCGAAACGGTGCCCTCGAGGGGATCAGGAAGAGGGAACCTCAAATCCCCAGTCTGTGTCTCTGTGGCCTCCCTGACCCTCTCCCCTAAAAACAATCCTCTCCCCATATCCTGTCCCTCTCCAGTCTCCTTCCCGCCTCATCCTCTTCCCCCAGGCTGTCCACAGCTCCCAGCAGTGGAGAAAACACCAAGCGAAAACCTTGCTTTAAAAACAAAATGGAGGACAAGGGCCTGAAGCATCATGGGATTGCGCAGGAGCCCACCCCAGGCAGTGCCGCTGCTTAGGCACAGTGCTGAGGCTGCTTTCATGGCAACTTGAAAGGTGGCTTGAGAGCTGCTGGATAAGCAATTTCATTTGACCTTGCGCAGACTCCTGGCCTTTCGTGGCTATGTGCCACCTCCTCCCACACCCGCCTTCATTAGCTTTCCTGAGTCCGGCAAAGAGGGTCGAGACAGCCGAGAGAGGGGGAAACAATGAATGAAACTACCCACCCCAGATTTACTTCATGGGTCCTGAGGGTTCAGCATCGCCAGCACCCGCGCATCGAAAACATCACAATTCCAGCTCCCCCAAACTCACGAGATTGGCTTCAAAATCACAGGACTTTTACAAACAATGCATTTGGTGTTCAGTGATTCGCCCTCTGGGTGGGAGGCTTTTAGGGGCTCACGATTCCCAGCTTTTTCCCACAACCACAAGAGCTAGAAGAGGATTATTTTTTTAAACAGAAGCTGAGATGTTCATGTAACCCCAGGGTGCCAGGAAATGAGGATTTAAGACACACACGCATCCCCGCAAATGTGGCAAAAGTTTGCATCAACCTGCGGTGCCTCATTCTGCCTGGTGATATTAAGGTAGAGTAACAGAGGAAGAGGAGGGGCAATGGGAGGAGAGGAAGAGAGAGAACTACACTGTGGGACTGGGAATCTGGGTGCCAGCCCAGAAAAGCTGGTACTGTGCTGGCAACTGATGGGAGCACAGGATCTATCCCCAGTTTCTATCTGACACACATGCAGATAAAGGCCATGCCAGTCAGGCCAAGGCAATTTTGTCTTCTTGCTACACACACACACGCCCAAGTAGAGTGGCAGGCCCTGTTTGATGCGTATTACCAAGGCCCCTTGAATGCCCAACCAAGACCAGGACTTGTCCTGGTCGCTGCACAGACACACAGCGAGAGAATGGTCCCTGCCCTGGAGAGCTTCTAATCTCAGTAGGTGAAGGGCAAACAGAGGGCAAGTGGCTTGTTCAATACCAAACCCAGCCAGTGCCAGGGACCTGGTCTCTGGAGTCCCACAGCCTTATCCACTAGCCCAAGGGTAGGCAACCTATGGCATGGGTGCCAAAGCCGGCATGCGAGCTGATTTTCAGTGGCACTCACACTGCCTGGGTCCTGGCTCTGCATTTTAATTTAATTTTAAATGAAGCTTCTTAAACATTTTAAAACCGTATTTACTTGAAAAACAACAATAGTTTAGTTATATATTATAGACATATAGAAAGAGACCTTCTAAAAACATTAAAATGTATGACTGGCACGCGAAACCTTAAATTAGAGTGAATAAATGAAGACTTGGCACAGCACTTCTGAAAGGTTGTGACCCCTGCACTAGACCATGAGGCCACATCTCCAGTTGCCCCCACCCATGAGGCAGGCTAAGCGGGCTTGTAATGGGCCCATGCAGGGGAAACAGAGACAGGTGTTTCCAGGCTATATGCCCCAAAGGAGATATGAGCCTAGTGCTGGCTGAAAAGGCAGGTGCGGAGCTGGAATGATGGTCACCTCCTTGGCTGACATGCCAAGGACAGAACCAGACACCTTCATCTCTCATCGTAGGCGCTGCTACAGCTTGAGCAAAGCTCCTAACCGGGGCTGTGAAACACCCACACTCACACACACGGAGTTTAGTCTGGCCCTCCAGATGTTTTAATCCGGCCCTCTAGCTCCCGCCATGAAGTGGGGTCTGGGGCTTGCCCTGCTTCGGCACTCCAGCCAGGGAGTGGGGTCGGGGGCTTGCCCAGCTCCGGCACTCCAGCCAGGGAGCGGGGTCTGGGGCTTGCTCTGCTCTGGCGCTCCAGCCAGGGAGTGAGGTCTGGGGCTTGCCCAGCTCCAGCACTCCAGCCAGGGAGCGGAGCCAGGGACTTGCCTCACTCTGCATGGCTTCCTGGCTCCTATGCTGCCCCCAACCCAAGTGCCGCCCCCGCAGCTCCCATTGCCCACCCCCGGTTTAGCGGGTTACACTGGCATGCCCCTTCCTTTGGCTAAGCCCTTCTCCATCTCCTGCCTTCAATGCCTCCCCCCGTCCATCTCCTTTCCTTTTACTGTCTCCCCCTTTAAGAGATTTCAAAGCCACTCAGTTTCTAAGCCCAATTAGTCCAGCACCACATCCCGCCTGCACTTGGAGCATGGTCGGCTGGTCCCCCAAGCTGCCCAGATGGCTGGCTGCATTCAGCCGAAGAGCATGAAGGAAGGAGGGCCTAGGCAAGGGAAATCAATATGCTGGGTTTATCTCCCTGCCCGGTGGCGCAGAGAGCAGGTTTGGGGGCTTGCAATGTTTTCTTCTCAACCCTCATTATTCGAAAGGACCCTCTGGCAGGAAATCAGCATGGGGTGAATCCACTGCGGAGCCAAATCCTTCCCCACCAATCCGCCTTCTCGGAGACCAGTTCTGCACTGAGGCTTTGCAGCTAATCCCAACAGTTAGAGGAAGTTAGACAGTTCCCCCCTCCCCTCCAGCCATCTCTCCACTGCCCATGATGACGGGATTGTGTAAACTGCTTCCCTGATGGCAAAGGCCTCCTGAAATATGTGTGTGTGTGTGTGTGTGCATGGCATGTATCTGTGAGCATGTCTGTTCTTGCATGTGCAGCAAGCAGGCACATGCCTCATTGTCTGCAGGCATGTGTGTACAGGGACATGTGCCGGCACGTGTGTTTGTGGGTCTCCCCAGCATGTTCGTGGGTGCATGCATATGTGTGGGTGTATTCATGCCTGGGGCGTTTGTGCTGCCTGTGTTTGTTTCTGATTGACCTGCCTGTAAACGCCACTGTAAAAATTGATCTCTCCCTCCATTTTCCCCTCCCCTGTAAGATGGTGATAAGAGATCACGCGAAGAAATTAACGCCCTGCAAAGGAAGATGGAAATCTTTCTTCGTGCAGTACAGAGCTCCCTGCCAACGGAGGTCAGAGAGTCAAATCATCCCCACTTATTAATGTTACTTTCCTCCTCCCTAGGTCCTTGCTCTCAGGGGCCTCAGGCTGTTTACAGTCTGTAATTAAGGCCTCCCCACATCCCTTCTTTCCTCTGACACTACAAGTACAATGGCAGACTTCCTTGGGGTCCGTCTCCCCTGCAATCAGACATGTGAGTGCAGCAAGTGTGGACACCCCTAAGCTAACTTTGATCTGTCTGGCTTGAATAACAATAGCAGTGGAGAAGCAGCAGCAGGAGATTCAACACCCAGCCTGCTCCAGGACCTAGGTTCTTCCTCGGACTATTAGCCAATACTGGCACGACTTCATTGCTATTGGTACTCGCACTAGCTGGATCAAAGCTTGATCTGGTAGATCTAAACATGCTGCAACCACACCTCCCAGCAGCAGGATAGACACCCTTAGAGACGGGCAACAGAGTCAATGGGCCACTGCCCCACTTTGCAGCGTGAGATGGGGGCACAGGCAGAAAGAAAGACTGCAGGCAGGCAATTCACAATGCACCAGGGGCTGACGGGGCGTTTGGGATTTGCTTGGGCGTTATTCTGTGAAAATTTCCAAGATTTCAGCGGGAACAAATTGTCCCAATTCAGGACAAAAAGTCAAAATCTTGAAAATGTGGGTGAACTGAAAAGCTGACAAAAGAATCAATTCAGGTCAATCATAATGTTTTCTTGTGATGTTGACCCTCTTTTATTTTAAATAAGAATTTTTTTCTTTCGCTCTAATTAGTTTAAATTCCAAAGTAAAAAGTTGTTTCTATCCAGAGAGCTGGAATCTTTTGTTTGGAAAATTTTAAAACGAAACATTCTGGAGATTTCAAAACATTCTTTCAAACATTCTTAAAGTGGAGAAATCTGCCTCAACGGACCCTTTCCTGTAAAAAGTTTTGTTTGCAATGGGAGCCACATTTTTGCATGAGAACGTTTCACAGCAAAATTCCTGACCCGCTTCGTTACTGGGCTTGGGCTGTTTCTGTCTGTTGCATTGGCATCAGAGGGGCCCCTCCCAAATGCAGTCATTAACATTGTGTCTCTGTTCCAACCATGAGACCAGCCTGTGTATCAAGAAGCAGAGGCGCAACCAGCTACAGTATCTCAGTACCTTGACGGAATTTATCCTCTCAACATCCCTATGAGGTAGGCAAAGAACATAAGAACAGCCGTACCAGGTCAGACCAAAGGTCCATCTAGCCCAGTATCTGTCTGCCGACAGTGGCCAATGCCAGGTGCCCCAGAGGGAGTGAAGCTAACAGGTAATGATCAAGTGATCTCTCTACTGCCATCCATCTCCACCCTCTGATGAACAGAGGCTAGGGACACCATTCTTTACCCATCCTGGCTAATAGCCATTTATGGACTTAGCCACCTTGAATTTATCCAGTTCCCTTTTAAACATTGTTACAGCCCCAGCCTTCACAACCTCCTCAGGTAAGGAGTTCCACAAGTTGACTATGCGCTGTGTGAAGAAGAACTTCCTTTTATTTGTTTTAAACCTGCTACCTATTAATTTCATTTGGTGGCCCCTAGTTCTTGTATTATGGGAATAAGTAAATAACTTTTCCCTATCTACTTTCTCCACATCACTCATGATTTTATATACCTCTATCATATCCCCCCTTAGTCTCCTCTTTTCCAAGCTGAAGAGGCCTAGCCTCTTTAATCTTTCCTCATATGGGACCCTCTCCAAACCCCTAATCATTTTAGTTGCCCTTTTCTGAACCTTTTCTAGTGCTAGAATATCTTTTTTGAGGTGAGGAGACCACATCTGTACACAACTGTACAAAGCTGTAATCCCCTTCTGTAAGAGGCACAGAGAAATTAAGTAACTTGCCCGGGGCAAACAGGGAGACTGTGACAAAGGGACATGTCCCCCAGTCTCCAAAGTCTGAGGTCAGCACCCTAATTTGTGGACCACCCTTCCTCAGGAAGATCTTTGTCCCAGTACAACCCTATAGCATCTCTGCTCAATAGGAGCTAGTTGTATCCTTCGGTCAGAGAATGGGGCCCCTTGATTTAAGATGAGCTGGATAAGAAGAAGGGAAATCAACTCACATGCTTCAAGGCATGAGATCTTCACAGGGATCAGGAAGGAAATCCCCTAAACCCAGGCCAGGAGCATTTCTGAGGGATGGATCTCAACATCCTTGGAAGCATCAAGCATAGAGCACCGCAGGAGGTTGGCTACACCGTGGGTGTCTGAGCCACTACAGTAAATCCCTTAGCCCTTTAAATCAGCCTTATGAAACTGACTAACCAACCCAGGCATAAAACCTGCTTGCCTGTTCTTTGCCATGGTGATAAAAAACAATACAAAATATTTTACTCACCAGTCCAAAAAAAAAAAAAAGAGAGAGAGAGAAATGCAGTCTAAGGCAGACAGAATTGCTCAGAGCAGCTGAGCATTATTACATGTATTATGGTAGCATCTCAAGGCCTCTGTTGGCTAGCTGCTGCGTGTACAAATAGCGAGAGACAGTCTGTGCCCCAAAGAAGGTCCAGTCTAAGCCCCAAAGAAGGTCCGGTCTAAGCAGGCTTGAGTAGGGAGGGAACACAGGCAAAGTGACTCAGACAAGGTCACACCGCAGGTCAGTGGCAGGGCTGGGACTAGATGCCACCTTTTCTGATACCCACACCCAGGCCACAGCCTCTGGAGCACATGGGGCAACCTCACAGCGTTCTCGTGTTTGCCTTCCCGGGATCTTCCCGAAAGCTGCCCAATCTCTGTGCTACCCCAGCCTCCTTTTAATCAGCAGCTCATGGGCAAGCCCAGCGCACAGGCTTCCTCCCCCCACTGCATACGGCCTGTCCTGTGATCCCTCTCTGCCCACAACGCTCCACCTCTCGTGGGCATGCACACCAGGTGCCAGGGCGAAGGTACCATTTAACTGACAAGCCACAAACCCTTCCTAACCCAAAACCTCTGCGGGGAGCTGGCTTACAAGAAGAAGTGCGCCGGCTTCCCAGACAAGCCTCCCAATCCACAGCACACTTCCAGCCATACATAATCTAATATACGTTACCATAGCGCCAATCAATAACTCAGTAGGCTAGCTCCAAAATTATGCTCTTAAAGGGACAATGCACCTCTTTCCCTTCCCCATTTCAATCCATCCCCCAGTGGTTCCTGGTGCTGGGCTCCAGGGAAGTGACTCTTATTTCAAAAGCACCAGGCAATGCTCAGAACAATGGGACAACCAGAAGATCTGGTTCTGTTCTGGTAGCAATCCTCGACCGGCCTTGCTTTCCCAGCACGAATGCTCTGGGAAACTCTCTTTATACCAGGCAGCTTCAACGCTCTGAGCCTCAGGAGAGATCATGGTATCACTCGGCCTGTGCTGGGTCGGTTCTGGTCCTGCTGACACCACTTCAGATACAGCTGCTGGGGGAGAGGGAGCAAACTGTAATGCAATTCATTCTGACGAATGAAAGCACATGGCAATCCTTGCTCAATGCCCCATCGCTGACACACAATCCCGACAGAGACACACATGAAACCCCATCACACACCAACACCCCCTCACTGCCACACACCCGGCCAGTAACACATACACACAGCCCACCCAAACACATCGCATGCAAGCTGGGATCTCAGAGCCCCCACCCACTACCGGGTGAATCCCAGGCAGCGAAAGCCTCACTGACTTTTGTGATGATTTGTGCCCAGTTCTGAGTCATTTTAGTCCTCGTGGTTAAGGAGAAAAGCTTGAAAATGGGACCCCCTAAAGCCTCAAAAATCAGAAGACAAATCAAAACAGCCCAAAGGTTATTTTTTTAAATCTCGTGGTTTTTAAAGACCCGTCTCATGATTGCTGAGCATTCGGCATTGGCAATACTAAGGGAGAGATGCACATGCCCACAAAGCCAGGTGATGCTGTGACAGGATCCCAGTGCTAGCCGAGCCCTGAGCTATCAGACATTGCAACAGGGGGGTGTCAGCACTTCCTAACTGACCTGTCTCCTTCCACTTTCTCTGCGGCGTATGCTCCTGATGGATTCGTGGCTGGAACCTGGTGGTGTGCGAAAAGAAATCCTCACTCACGGGGGTGGGGAGGACAACACTTTATATTGACCCCTGGTTAGCCAAAAATTGACACATGCTTCGTTGTGTGCAGAGGGAGAAAGAAGAAAAAAGCATGGAAAAACTGGCAAGATTTCTCTGCAAAGTGAAATCACAGGCAGCAAAATCACATTCACATTGCTACTCGGATAGTGGAATTTGGTTATTTTTAATGGCAAAATAAATAAGAAATAAATAAGGCACCTGCTGCCAAAATGGACAAATTTTGATAGTGATCAACTCTCCTAAAGCAAAGGGACCATCTTGCACAAAGCTGTGGACTGTACCCAAAGGGACTGGCAAATGGCTCACTCGGGCAAGGACTCTATCATTCTCTGGATGCAGGAGTCAGGGGGCAGATTAGACCCATTCGTGATAGCTCGGTGAGCTGTTGTGTTAGGCTCTAGAATCTCACTTTCATTAAAAACAGAACAACAAACAACAAAAAATGTCATTAGCCCAAAGCGAAGAAAACCTTCCATCTGCCTGAAGCTGCAGGCAGCCTGAAACATGAACTCAGAGAGGTGTGACCTGCCCCACTGAACATTCACTCTGAAGCCTAATGGTGACATGCTCTACCATCAACCTTGTGAACTATTTCACTGCCAATGGAAGCATTCAAGGAAAAGGAGGGGCAATGGTACTGTGATGTTCTAATGAACCTGAGCAACCGGCAGAGATGGCAAATTGTTTTCCATCTTACCGGGACTAGAGAGAGTTTGGGAGGCTATCAATGGTTATTTTTGTCCAACCACATGGCCAGCAGTTGGGTCTGACTACCCTGCATCAACAGTAGTAGAACTCGCCCACCTGCTTTGAGGGATGAATGGTGGGCACCAAGGAAACATGAAAGACCAAATGCCTCTTGGCTGCTTTCTCCTCTTTGCTTACATGGCAGCCGCTTCAGGCTGAGCCGTGCCCCGAATGTACTGATCTTTCTAGCACTGAAGGGACAACTGGCTGGCAAATGTCAATTATTTTTGTGGGAATGTTTACATTTGGGGGATGGTTCAGAATTTCCCACAAGACGTTTCAGAGGAGCCAAAACCATACCCTGCAACTCTTTCCTGTTTCTGAAAACCATTTGCAATCCTGTTCCGTTCTCGCCTGAGAATTTATACCACAAACCGGAGTGAAAAACAATAACATTTTAACCAAAACCCAAAGATTTTTACCCCTTCCAAAATTTTCAGTGACAAAATGGAAAGTTTCTGCCAAAATAATAATTTGATGGGGGGAAAAATCCATTTTAGGTCAAAAAAAAACCCAAACCCCATTTTTTGATGGAAAAAAGTTTCACTGAAAATCATGGTGACTGGCTCTAAGGAAGGGTGAGTTCTGGGCTAGAGATGCCCATCATCATGCGGACAAGTTAAGAAACCCACTGAGCAACAGGCTGCTGGCATGGCAGAGCACAGCTTTCCCAGCAGCCGTGGGGGGAACTTTGCAGACCTGTCTGGGAATTGAGGATGACCCCCGGGGCTGCTCTGGAAACCCGGGATGATCAGGGGTCCCTAGCCACACGCGCAGCCTCAGGGCCAGGGAGAGTCTGTGGTTGCTCAGTGTGGGGCTGATTTCTGACTCCTCCCTCGTCCTTGCCACTCACACCCAGGGTCTGTCCAGATCCTGCCACATCCTCAACATCTCAGACCTGTCCCTTTCTCTCCATCCCCACAGCCATTGATTGGCATCCTCGTTGTATCCCATCTCCCCCACAGCAAGCTCCCCACAGACCCACCCACCGCCTCCCGTGCCAATCCATGTCGAATGCAGTCACTAGACCCATCGGTTTGACCATGTTGACTCCCCCGCCCCCTCTGTTACTTCCCATTTAAATAACTATCCCCCTCCTCCACAGCTCTCCATAAATAATATAACAGGGGTTCTCAAACTGGGGGTCGGGACCCCTCAGGGGGGTCACAAGGCTATAACATAGGGGGTCGTGAGCTGTCAACCTCCACCCCAAACCCTGCTTTGCTTCCAGCATTTATAATGGGTTAAATATATATACAAAAGTGCTTTTAATTTATAAGGGGGGGGGTCACACTCAGAGGCTTGCGTTGTGAAAGGGGTCACCAGTAAAAAAGTTTGAGAGCCATTTTAATATAATAACAAAAAATGGCCTAGCTCTTTTCATCAGGAGATCTCCAAGCATTTTACAAAGGAGGTCAACATCATTATTCCCATTTTACAGATGGGGAACCTGAGGCACAGAGCGATGAAGTGACTTGACCAAGGTCATCCAGCAGGCCAGTGTCTGAGCTGGAAATAAAACCTATTCCCAGTCCAGTGCTCTATCCACTAGGCCAAGCTGCTGCTCCCAGTTTAGCTTCTTGTGTCACTCCCCCACTCCGCCAGCATCCCTACCCTCATCCACCTATCAGTCAGGTTCTCAGCTGGTCCCTTCCAGGCCTGTCTCGGCACAGTTTAACATCCCTGAGCTCTGTCCCAAGGCGTCTCCCCACTCCTAAATTCTGCTCCTGTCTACACTGGCCAGTGTTGATTTGGAGAGAAAATCCCTTTGGTTGTTCCCCTTCCCTGCCCGCTGTCTAACTGTCCAGACCATGATCCCTTTGGGGCAGAGACCTCCTGTCTCAAATGTCTGGAAAGAGCCCAGCAGAAAACAAATAACTAATGCTGATAATAACCTCTGTCCCTGCAGATTTCAGCCTCTGGGCAGAACTCCCTGCAGCTCCCTGAGCCCCTGCCCTCCTCAAGCCCGCTGGGAGAGAACCAACTCAGAACTCCCTCCTGCTCACCACTCCTCCAAGCCAGAAAACCACCACTGGGAGGGAACTAGCTTTCTTGTCTCCCGGGAATATTTTCGAGAGTTCAAAATGTTTTTCTGCCTCGAATCAGCGTGAAACGTCAAGCTCCCACAGAGACAGCTTGTTCTCCAAGTCGGCCCAATCGAGGCATGTCATTTCAAAACTTTTTTGTTCCTGACATGTTTTTGAGTCGAGAGATTTGTCGGCCCTGACCCTGTTCCACAAATAGTTTCAGTTTTGGCGAATTGGCATTTTTTGACCCAGGTCGTCAAATGATTTGTCATAAAAACTGCCAGCTGGCTCTGTCCACAGCCCATCCGCTAATGTCTCTGGAAAGGACTCAGTCCAGAGACGCGAGATGGTCCATTGCCCACCCTACCCCCTGCTGCCCTGAGGCCTGGGACGCCCCCAGCCCACTTCCCAGGGATACGCCCCTTGCACCCGATCAGAGGAACTGAGCCAGTCCTGGGCATTGCACCTATCACTAACTAGAACATCAAGGCTGCATCCACGGAGGGGTAGCAGAATCCAGGGTCATTTTATAGTGACCTTTGGTGACCTTTGCCCCTTCACCCTCCCCACCCTACATAGGGGTTCCGCTCCCATTGCTCCCAACCTGTGAATGCCAAAGTGGTTCAGATCCCCGTCTTCCCCCCCCACCCCCCAATTTGCAACCTCTGTAAAGATACAGAAGCCAGGACGTCTCTGCCCTACTCCCACCACTCCTGTGCCCCCACCTGTCCCAAGCATCGCCAGCTGCAGCAGCTTGAGGGGCCTGGAGCCAGCCCCCCAAAGAGTGGCCGGGTCTCCGCAGCCTTGTCAGCCAGCCCTTCCTTCTTCCATTAATTCATTTCACACTCTCCGCATTGATTCTGCTCGGCTTTCTCTCCCCTCCTCCCCGCCGGTGCAGCTCTGCCGATGGGCAGCCAGGGCTGCCTGCTGCATGATCCATACAAACTCACTTACTCAGGGAAATCAATGGGCCAGAAAGAGCACACGCAGCACAGCACAGAGCCTGTCTGGGGATCGACCGCGCAGCAGGGAGACCCAGAGAACAGCACACGGAGTGCTGCCGGGGCTGGGCGCCCCATGGGGCAGGGAAGGGCACACGGCATCCAAGTGCTTTCCCCACGGGGCCTGATTCCCCCCCGGGGCCTGGCACAATTCGGGCCTGATCCTGCAACATGTTGGGCGCATTTCAGCAAGTGCCCTTGGCGTCGCTGGCAGAGGCTGGCCTCATAGCAGTTCAGGCCACACCCAGCACCGTCCAAGATCGGACCTTAAATCAGGAGTGTTTCCACTGAAGAAAAGATCCCCCAATGTGAGATCAGAATCAGGCCCAGAAACCACCTGTGAGTGGGCAAATGCTCCAAAACAGGCCAGTTTTCATCCTCCTTAAAAACTAAGTTTGGAAGGAGTTTAGTGAGAGAAACTAGGCCGCATTATAAGGGTTTACATGGATTTGCTGCAGCATAGGTGCATCTGTGGGGAAGCATGGTCTACTGGTTAGGGAGAAGGCAGCTGGGAGCCAGAACTCCTGGGTTCTATTCCTAGATCTGGGAGTGAGTTCCTCTAGAAGGAGACTAGGAGCCAGAGTTCCTGGGTTCTCTGCCACTGTGTGACCTTGAGTAAGTCACGTCACTGATGTGCCTCACGTTCATCCACAGTAGAATGGAAGAATCCCTCTGTCCCACTGGATTATTGAGGTTAAAGCACAACCCTGCCCAGTAAAGATTGCCTGGTGGGGTTCCAGAGTGAATGTGTCTCGGTGACACCAGATCAAAAGTGGTTGTTTTTAAAGAATAAAAAGATTTTGTTCCTCCATCTCAGCCCAAGCAATTAGCCAACATTCCGGGCCTTCCAGGTTGTTTCCGTTAGGAGAAATGGATGATGGAGTCAGGTGTTTCTGTAATGCAGTCCTGTCTATTTACAGATAACGTACAACACCCTTCTTCCCCAAACACAGGGGGAATCACACAGCAGTCTCACACAGCAGCAGATCGTTTCTTTGCTTACAGTTCCAAGCTTCATTCCAGCTAGTACTCTGCCCAAAAGCTCTCCCTTGGTGTTCCCTCAGGGTGACACTACAGGCACTTCTCTTGCTGTCTCTGGGGCTTCTGCTTAGTTTTGCTCCTGCCTTTACTGCTGGATTTTTCACTTCTGTTCCACATAGACACATACACAGTTGCAACCAAATCAAAACCCAGCCTTTGCATTTCCATTAAGTCTTTGGGTGGTGGCTTCTATTGTTTTAACAACCACAGGGACCCTTGATTGCTTCCTCATCTAGCCTGAATGGCAGGCAGCCAGCACCCCCATTAGCTTCAACCAAGTTTCACCCAATCTCCAGCATAACAACAATATATTTTTTCAGCTTCCAGTTCCAGATAGTCCCCCTGGACTCTGAGAGTTAAGCTGGGCTTTTTCCGGCATCATCATCTGCAATAAAAATTCCACAGGCCAATTTCCGCCCTTGGTGACATATGCTCAGTCCCATTAACTGCAGCAGATTCTCACCTCCATCCCAACTGCGTTATCACCAATGTGGTCACAGAAGGCAGGATTTGGCCGGTCGGTCAGAGCTGACAATTCTGGTGCTGATTTAAGAGGAGGAGACTACAGAGCCTGGTCCAGCACATCTGCTTCTGTCATTTCTCACTGCACACCGGGGCACGCACGGTGCAGGACCATCCCAAGGGACGCAGAGCGAGAGCATCAGGGTTCCGGAACGGGGAGTTGCCCCATCTCTTTGCCCCCTGCCTTCAGCTGAGCTGCTGCCACTTCTTGCATTGATGCTGGGTGAAAGCCCACCAACACCCTGACTTTGCAAGGGGTTCAAATCACTCAGACCCTCTCCGGGCTCTCAGCCACTGAAGTAGGGGCAAAAATCTCATTGGCTTCAGCCGGAGCAGGAGTGGGCTTTGGGTCTCCAACACTGGTTAGCTGATTAGCGCGGGCTGCCTTTTTGCCTTGTTTAAATAAAACAGGGGGCCCGATCCCGCTACCGATGCACCTGCTGAGAAACACCTTAAACCTGCAAGCTATCTCGCTGATTTCTGGAGGAAGGCAGCATGGCCTAATGGAACACACCTGATCCCAGGGCCTCGGGAGACCTGGGTTCTTTGCCAAGCTCTGCCACCAGTGCATTGGTGAGCTTGGGCAAGTCACTTCCTGTGCCCATGGGTGGTGAGTAGTATAGTCTGGGGAAGGCTGTGTCTGCCCAAACAGCCTAACATGGTCCTGTCCACGCTCCAACCCCAGACCCCCTTGTGCCTGCTTCCAGTTCCAGCTCTTCTATGGGTGAGAGGCTGGGGCCAATGCTCACAAGGCCCAGGGCTGGGGTCACTGGGACTGGGGCCACGCTACACCACCTGGCGCTGTGGGACTGCACCACCTGCCTGGCACTCTGGGTGGGGTGCTCCTGTTGTGCCACCCACCTGGTGCTCTGGGGCTAGGGGGGCCACCAGCCATGGGGGGGGGGCTGTGCTCTGGGCTCCGGCAAGGGAGAAGGGATGGAAGGGGACCTGGGGGAGGGGCCGGGGGCTAGCCTCCCCCAATGGCTCATTCACCTGCTGCCCATTCCTGTGCCTCAGTTTCCCCACCTGTGAACCAGTGATAACAATACTGGCCCCACTTCGTAAAGCACTTTGAGATTTAAGGAGTATAAGAACTAGGTTTTAGGATGATTAATTGCAGAGCCCAGGTGCCACATGGCGCACACAGGGCCAGGTTTTCCATAGTGTTCTGCTCCATTTGTGACACTGATTTTCAAAAGAACTCAGCCCTCAACACGATTCCACTAACTTAGCTACTTTGTGGGGAGGGGGGCTCCCTGGGACAAGGAGCCCCTCTGAAAACCTGTATGATTGTTGGCATTCCCAGCCGCAATCGTTAACGATCCATCTTGCCCTGAGACCGCTCCTTCCGGGCTGGAAGGAAATCCTTGGGTTTCCTTCTTGGGTCATGGTAATAAATCCACCTTCCAGCCCCCAGATGCACTGGACTGGATTCTCGTTTACATTCTGCTCTGCCAACCTGAAGGCAGAGAAGGGAGGGCAAATTTAAGGCTCCTCTTTGCTGCCAGACTGGCCTGAGTGTAAATGAGAGTTTGACCCCGTATTCGAACAGATCCGACCCTGCAAACATTACCAGGCTTTCTAGCTGCACTGAAGTCAAGGACATGGGGGTAGGAGGCCCCGCACTCATAGGAAGGGTTTGGAGGCCTAGCCCCTGTGTGGGCACTGTCTCGCGTCCCTAGTTTGAAAGTCCTCTCCCCTGAGAAGGGATTGTGCCTTCCTCTCTACTTCACGCTGCTCCAGACAAACGAGGGACCCTTGTGGGAAAGGGACCACAGATCACACTGGGATAGAGAAGAAACCTGGCTAGGCTAGAGAGGGATTGCTTAGTGGTTTGAGCATTGGCCTGCTAAACCCAAGGTTGTGAGTTCAATCCTTGAGGGGGCCATTTGGATATTTAGTTGGGATTGGTCCTGCTTTGAGCAGGGGGTTGGACTAGATGCCTCCTGAGGTCCCTTCCAACCCTGATATTCTATGATTGACACAGGGTTGGATGTATTCCTGGAGGTCTCGTCATATGAGATACTCAGTCTTCAATTCCTGGAGACTCTGGGACAATCCTGGAAGGTTGGCAAGCCTACCCAGCCGCGCCAGAGCCTGTGGCATGTATTTAGTCCTTGCCTAGTTTTCTATCTATAGCAATCCCAATGCAGGGAGTGGGAGAGAACAATAACGTGGCTGAAGACACATGCATAGCGTCAGCCCTAATAACAAATGCTGGAAGTTCCCTGGTTTGTGGGTAACCCAGTCTGGTACGCAGGAGACTCAGAGAGCAGCAGGCAGGAAGTTTTCCTAGCTGACCCCTCGCTCTGAGATCAGTGTGGTTCAGCGCTGGAGACGCAGCGTCTCTTCTTCCCAGACTTCAACCTCAAACCTAAGCGGTGGGTTGAGGGGAGAAAGCCGGGAGGAGGGGAAGGCAGGTTTTGCTTTATCTTTCGCTGGAGGGCACAGCTCAGTGCCAGGAGCATCAGAAATGGCGAGAGTCCTGAGCACCATCCAGCACTTGCCCAATCATCCTTCTGCAGCAAACACATAGTCTCTTTGGGTTCACTTTGTGCATGTGACCATAGAAACGAAGGCCCTCTCTGCCTGGGGTGACCCCTAAAGAGGCTATAAGAGAAGGGCTTTGCCTTGGTGTCCCTTGGCCAAACTCTCCATTCTTTCCACTGCTGTTCCATGCACGTGACCAATGGCCTCCAGCTCACAGGTATTTTGCATTTTGCATACCTTGCCCAAATTCTCCCTTCTCTTCACCGTTGTTCCGTGAACACGACAATGCCCTCCACCCCAGAAGCAGCTGCATTTCAGTGCTGCCGTTTGCACCTGGTTTGTGAAACACTTTAGGGTCGAAGGTGCTGCATAAGTTGCCACTTCCCAGGGCCTCCTTTACACCAGCCGCATCAGATGTGTGACGCTGCCATTGTATCAGGGTAAAACACCCCAGACCAGAGCACTCCACAACCCAGAGGGGTCAGACTAGCCCATGCATATGCAGCTACCCTGCAAATAGAAGTTCAAGAGTAATCAGGAGAGAAGTAGCCTCCTCGGAAAGGAAACCAGGGGGAAGGAAAGCACTGCTTCCAGATCCACCCCTGGTCTACACCACAAAGTTATGCTTCCAGGGATTTCTAGAGATGGCTGCCTTCTTTCTTCCTCCGCGTTAGGACACTTTCCCACGCCATTTTGCCATGAGTTTGGCTGGCACCTTTGCAGTAAACAGGCTAGTGCCATATGGGCCAGGGTGGCTTCGGTCTCCAGGAGCAGCTGTGCTCTCTGTGCATTTGTGAGTCTCACGACCGAGATATCAGCTAAAACCTCTTGTGGAAAACAGGGCCAGTGCTCAGTGCCTTTGCCCTGTACTCATATCCATGGAACTGGGTCCAAAATTGTATAGCTTCCTGCAACCCAAAATCCTTCCCCGGCAGGCTGTACTCACCGGTGCTGGGGCTGGAGAGCGGTGCTGTGCAGAGGTGCTCCAAGTTCAAGTGCCAATAAGCATTTCTTATTAGAAGAGTTTATGGGAACGAGGGAAGGGAGTTTTGAAACTTAGCTTTCCCTTAGGACTTTACATCCAATGGTACATCCGTCTGTTTTTATCAGCTGCTTCTAGCGTGGTGGCCTCCAGGGGGGACATCTGACCCTAATGTGGAGAAAGAAGAGGACTAGGGAGAACGTGTTCTGTGAGATTGTACAAGACAGTGCTGCACTGGTTGTGAACAAAGAGCTTAGAAGGCCAATATGACCAAGCATGGAGAAAGACAGAGAGAACAACAACAAAAAAAAGGTCCAGGAGTCCCACCAAGAGAGGGAAACGCATCAGGACATAATGGGGCTTCACAGGCCGCAGACCCAAAAGCTGCAGACCCTGTCTGACCTACAGGTCCAAAAATCCCAGATTCTCCATCCTTTGCAGTCCTGGAAGAACTCCATGGTAGCAGCTCCCTACATACCACACAGCATCACAGGCTGAATTGTTGCCCCCATCACTCTATGCTGGGGGATAGAAGGCAAAACCACAGCGTCACAGACACCTACCTGTGAGATCCACAACTGGTGGGTGTGTGTAGCCACAAGGGATAAGTTTGTACACTGAAATGGACAGAAAAGTTTACTCCCTTTTCAATTCTAAAGTTCCAACCTGTTGATTTCTGTTAAAAGTGTGTCTTACATTTCCTGTGGGGTTTTGTGCATTGTTTTTCTGCACACTTTTCCTCACTCAATAAAGTTATATTTCTGGAAAATCAAATAGTTTGTATTAGTTCACAAGAGGTATTGCAAAACGCAGAATGGCATAATGCAAAATGCGCACCAAACACCACTATAATCCATAGGTTCAGGAGAACACCCAGTCATATTTACCAACGTACAGCCAAGCACTACACAGTTGTTAGCAGCACGCAAAGTTCCAGGCCCAGAGAACACGCCAGCACAGAACACTCCTGGGGCTGCCTGTTAAAGACTCTTTCAAAGGCTCCTTCACCTGCACAGCTCCACACTGGGCTATTGCAATTGCCCTTGCGTCTGGCTGTTCAAAGTCAGCAGAAAGCTACTCCACCTGCACCCTGGCAGCAGCTTTGCCTCACAGATATTACACAGGACAAAGCAGTCAGCTATAGCCATTGGGATGTTTTTCTCACTGAGATCCAAGCTAGTGAGTGAACACCGCCAGCATCCCTTCAGCCTACCAAAAGCACATTCCACTAGTCATTCGCTGCCTGCTGAATGTTGAATCCTCCCCTGGTGCTATCAAGATAGCCATCATACAGTTTCATGAGCCAGGGAAGGAAAAGGTAGGCTGGGTCCCTGTGACAGGGAATGAGGCCCTCAGCTCCTTCTTCTACAAATGGCTCTAACACCTCTGGTTTGTAAACCCTGAGGTGCAGTTTATTTGTCTTAGCTCAACCACGGCCTCTTTACAGTCCCATGCAGCCGCTCTATTCATGGTGCCATACAAACATCACCTCCTTTTGCCAGAGAAATGAGAGCGCAGAGATCTCCCTTTGCCCTGGTCCTGTTGGCCTTTCTCTTTCCTGCCTTCCTGTTCGCCATTCTACTCTTGCAGTTAATGGGCTAACTAGCTCCTTAGCTCCCTGCAGTCCAGGCTGATCTAGTAATTACCCCCAGCTTCCCTCAATCAGACCCGTCTCTGGGAAACTAATTGGACTTACAGTGACCAGAGTGCTGGCCCTCAGCGTTCTAAGATCACTACTGGCCTTTCAATATTGCCCATGGTAATCTGCCAGTCAGGAAAGAACGTCCCTGCTTGCAGCTTTCCGAACAAGTCCTGTGTTTTTAAAGATTTAAGCTCCGCACACCTTCCCTCCCAGCCCACACTGAGATCAGTGACACGTCCCTGGTCACCTACGTGTGTCTGTATAGAAGAGGAACCCTTTCTGGGAATGTTCTCTGGGGCCAGGTGCCAAAGCAGGGGCACACATGCCTGTAAGACCCCATGTGTCTAGAGCCCCCCAGCAGCAGCAGGAGCCAGATTATACCCCACTGCCCATGACCCGTTGTGGACACAGACTACGGGATTGGGACGTCCTGCCTTAAGGGGTCTGACAGGCAGCAGTCTGTCCTGATTGGCTCCCCTCCCTACATAAATCCAAGGGGCGTTCCAGGAATCATACAGGTAATAGTGTGGATCTTCTGTAGCTGCCATGCCCATTCCTGCTCCTTGTTCCTGAGCTCCTGGCTTTGACCTTGGCGTGACTGCAACTTTCCCACCCTACTCTAATTCTGACTCTTGGTTTTGACCCTGGCCTGAGACTTCCTCTGCTACTCCCAACCTCAGGTTTGCCCTGACTGTGACCTTTGTTCCCAGCTGTCCTTGCTGGAAGCTGGACGGTTCCATTTCTTGCCCCACCATAGTTCGGGAACCCTACTGCTGCAAATCCATCCATTATGTCCCACATGTTGCTGAGAGTCACTGTCCTGTGCAGCAGGAGATGATTAATGGCCCTACACACTTACATGACAGCAGCTCCCACTGTGGATTTTCCAACTCCAAACTGATTTCCTGCTGCCCAGCAGCAATCCGGCATTGCAAGCTTCCAGGGTGCGAACGCCACTCACTTCTCAACTGCCAGCTCAGCTCTCATTCTGGTGTCCCTGCAATGAAAGGCCGGGGCGAGGTCGGTGCACTGATCCAGGTGTGCGGCTTTGCACACCCAAAAGTTCTGAGACACTCATCATCATCCCAAGCCAGCATGATGATGCGATCCCACCAGTCAGGGCTCATTCCTCGGGCCCAGAAACAGCACTCCACCGCCTGCTGCTGCTCCATGAATGCCCTCAACAAGCTTGATTTGTTCTTAACATGTCCCTTAACAAACTGTCCTCGAAGAAATCCTCATGTCCCCACATCATTGCAGTACTTCTTGTGGGTCTGCAAGTACAGGAGAATCGGCGTCTGCAGGCTCCGTGCTTCCCGCAGAGATGATGGAAACGGAAAAGTGACATGCTGGTTTGTGGGAATTTTTTTTTTAATATGCAAAAATTATGGGATATGGATGGTATTATGGGATGGAAAAAGTTGTGTGCTGGGAACTTGACCAGTAGCTCCCAGAGATCCTTGGATGAGGCATTTCTATCACAACACATTGTGAAAATTTCCCAGAAGGCATCGAGCTGGGTAGAGGCATGTGGTACACTGGGTGCACCCCACTTGGCAAAGACACACATTCCTCATGAGTACACACACCACCAATGCAAGCAGCCCAGTGTGCCCACACCCAAGCCCTATACAAACATGGGTGGCTGTCCACAGACGTAACTGGCGTTGCCTGAAGTTCATAGTGTAGGCATAGCCCCCGACTTCACTGCCACTTGCTACAACACACCGATAAGCAGTGGGGCTTTTATTCCTCTCAGCCCTGGCACTAGGAGGCGATGACACACACCCAACTCACAGGCAGACTCGCCAAGCCACTTGGTTCTGCAGCATTGGGCTGGATATTTCAGGAGAATGGACTTCTGAGTGAGATTTCTCTCCTTTCCTGTGCACAGTTGCCCAAGACAGGCCTGCTGGTGGCATGTCAGGGCAGCTGATCCCAGCTGCATAAATGCCTCTTCTGGGAAGAGAAGTCTGCTGTATCTCTACTGGGACAGGCCTGCCCACCCAACAGCACCAGCAAATAAGTTCCAGCCCTTCTGGGTAGACGGGGCCAAACTTTGACACGCAAGTCATGGGAGGGTCTGGCCCCTGAGCTGCAGCTGGGGTGGGGGTGTGGCAGGAAACCCAGGAGCGAGGCGGGGATGTGTGAGATGAATGGGAAGCGTGTAGGGTGACCAGACAGCAAATGTGAAAAATCGGGACAGGGGGTGGGGGGTAATAGGAGCCTATATAAGAAAAAGATCCAAAAATCGGGACTGTTCCTATAAAATTGGGAGATCTGGTCACCCTAGAAGTGTGTCTTATTCCCAGTGGGGAATTTTTTTTCCTGCTGCACCGTCCCGGAGAAGCCCGTACAAGAAGGGATTTGCCCTGGCATCCTTTGTGCAGAATCTTCTTTCTCTCCACCATTGCTCTGTGCACAAGAGTGAAGCCCTCCACCCCAGAGGCAGCCACTGTCCCAGCCCCACCTCGAGACTCAGCTCTCCCCTGCCCTGCCCCTGGGAACCGTCACTGTCACCCGCGCAAAGTGAGTGTGAACCGCCGCCCCATCAGGCAGGTGGTGATTTGCACCTGCTTAGCTCGGGTGGAAATGACTGCATGAGAGGGGGAGCTGTGGATAACCAGGCCCCAGGGGTGGCGTTTGCGGCCTGTCCCTGCACAGCACCCATCCTGTGCTTGGCATCACTGGGGAGCAGAGAAGGAGCCTGGGGCACCAGGGGTGCGGCTCATAGAAATCAGGGACCCAAGGGAACCACTGCTGGGACAAATCTCTTTTGTTAGTAAAGGAGATTCCCCTCCCTCCCCCAGTCACCAACACTCATTAACTTCCCCCCAACCCCATTAGCTACTCATGCCCCGCCCCTGTTCCTTATCACCATGTGATTCTTTAATGAGTTTCTTCTGGGGGAGGGAAAACTGAGGCAGGAATCTGTGCTCCCCCTCCCCTTCCCCATTGGGTATCGATTGACTGAGGCCTCCGGCCCCTCCCCTCTCCATCCGTGGTCTGGCAGCAGCAGCCTGGTGACTCTCAGTGGCCGGACACAGTAACACCAGGGAAGGAGAGGGATGGGGGGAAGTGTTCAGGAACAATCAGGTGGCCCCAGCCCACACCTGCTGGGCGTGGCAGGATTGCCAGGGATGGGGACGTATCCTGGCACCCGGCGGGACAGAACCAGGTCAGGGGCAGGATGAGCTGGCGACAGAAAAGCGGCTCGGCAGAGTGAATCCAGCCGAGTTGGCACCAGCTGCCCAGACAGCAGGATCTGGCCTGTTGGCATTGGGCACGGCACCACCGCAGCTGGGGGCCCCCCTCCCAAGCACTCAGTGTGCCCACAGGACAGGGCAGCCAGAGCTGGGACTGGCTCCCACAAAACCTCCAGGGGCTTTGCAGAATCAGAGCAGAGGGCCACTCAGAGCGGGAGCCTGTTTCCTCTGAGCCCCCAACTCGGGGCGGGGAGCGAAACTGCTCTGGGGTGGGCGCCTCTCTCTAGTGAATGAAACGTGGCTGGTTTCTTCTTTGCTGCACGTTTTATGGCTCTGCTGCTTTCCCGCACGCTCTGGCCCTTCCGTTCTTCCCTTCATTTTGCCTCGGTCTCTGGTTCTTTCTCCCTCCCCCTTTCCCACCTTGCAGCTCATTGCTGGTCCTGGCCAGCCCGGAGAGGGCCCTCTGCATAGCAATGAGATTGATTGACCCCCGTGACCCCGGCCGGGGAAAGGGCTTCTGCCAGGTCCCGCAGGTCGCTACGATGCTGACCATCAGTGGTTGCTATGGCGATGTCGCCATTCCCTGGGGGGCCTGTCCGGGAGTGTGCGGGGGCTGGTCAGCATGTCAGGCCAAGTGCATTAGTGGGGCAGGTGGAAGGGTGGGCGTAAATTCCAGGCCCCAGCCCCACCCCATAGGACTGGCCTCCACTGGGAGAGGGCAAGAGAAGGGTTGGAAGGGGGGACGGCAAGTCAAGTCTGAAACCTGGCTTTGCACAGAGAGACACGGAGAGATGGACAGAGCCCACGGGAGAGCGAGAAAGAGGGAGAGAGAAACAGAGAAATTACATCTGCACAGAGCTGGCCCTTTGAAATGGGTGAGGAGTGAACTGCAGCCCTGTGAGGCCACCAGCTCCAGCTGCCTTTAACCACCAGCCCCTGCCCTAACGGGCACCAGCCACTGACTGTGCAGGCGCAGGCTGGGTGGTGCTGTCTAGTGGGTAGGGCACCATGCTTGGACACAGGGGACCTGGGGTCTATTCCCAGATCTGCTGGGTGAATGGGGATGGATCTTTTCTAGCCCCTTGGGGGATTCCAAAGCACTTTGCAAACATTCATTAATTTCCACGCACGCACACTGCCCCCGGATGAGGATCACTGTGTTATCCCTATTGTATTGATGGGGAAACTGAAGCATGATGCAATGAAATGTCTGCCCTGCTTCTCTGGTATTGCTGGCAATAAAACCCAACTCCCCTGTGTTAACCTCTAAGCCCCGTTGCGTTTCTTCCTCTGTCTCCAGCACAGAGTAGGGGGGCAGGGGTTTCCTTAACATTTGCACTGAGCTGAACACAAGCCAGCAGCTGCCTCCAGCAGAGAGAGAGCAAACTTCTAGACATGCAAAGACAGTTGCAGATCCACATAGGCAGCCAAGAATTCCCATGCCCGTTACACTGAAGCTGAGTCTGGTGGCTGGTCTCCATCAGAGGTGGAAAGCCAAGTTTTCGGCACCCAACGTCTATTGTGATGCCTGATTCAGATGGTTAACCGAGACCTCCTGTGCTCGTGTCGCTGGTGGACGGAGCCACATCTGAGCCGAGCGGAGCAGCTCCTGTATTCACCTGCCTAGGCCTTAAGCCTCCCAGGGCTTTTAGTAAAAACGGAAGGAGAGGAAAAGCGAAAACCCACACTGGAATTTGGAAGCAGTCCTCTCTTCCAACCCTGGGGAGAAGGGAGCAAGTGGGGCGCCTCTCCCTCATTCATCTGTGGGTCAGTGCAGCAGGATTCACCCACAATAAGGCCTGGATCGATCCCTGTCTCCTGGCGCTAACTGGCTCCGTCGTGACTGTGTAGGGCTCCCCTGGCTCCCCCATGCTCCAGCCTCCTCCTCTTTCCAGGACTCTTTTCTTTCTTAAACGCTTTGCTAACATCTGGTGCCCCAGCTTCACCCCTGTGACCTTTCCGCCTGACCTCCCACCACAACCTTCCCATTCGAGCCTCCCCTGGGTAGGAACTGAGCTGTTTGGAGTGAGATCATTAGGATCCACCTTATTCACCGGCGCCTGGCTGCCACAAGCCACTCGCTGCTGTGGGCAGAGCTGGGGTCAGCAGAGGCATGGGACTCATTCAGCACCAGGGTGCCTGCAGGCTCAGCCTCTCCCCGCAAGGGGGCGCTGTGGAGAATGGGGCAGGAATGTTGGCTGTGGGGCAGCTCCCAGTGACTCCAGTCCCAGCCTCGCCCAGGAGGGGGTGCTGGAGAGAGCACTGGGTGTCTCCCAGCTATTCCACATAACTTGTCAGGGGCATTATCCCTGGTAAGCAGGGTGATGGGGTGTATGAACCCCGCCTGGGCTAACCCCAGCTTATGTGCAGCCTGAGCCCAATTGGATCACCGGCAGCACCTGAAGGGGGGTTAGGCCGAACTGATGATCAAACCCAGCTGGGGAGAAGAAGGAAGGAGCAGAGGGCTTTGTGAAAAAGACCAGGGAGGTGACCTGGGTGAGGAAGTGCTTCCACTGGTGGGGATAAAGGCTGAGAACAGGCTGGGAGCTGCATTTAGAGGGGCCTGAGCCAGGAGGAGGCCTGGGGGGCCTTACGCTGAAAGAAGAGCAGGAACGTGAGGATGAGCCGGAGCCCTGAGGAAGGAGGGTGGGGACGAAGCCCCAGAAGCTGAGAGTACCAGGGAAGGCTGCGAAAACCTGGATGCAGACAGCTGCAAGGGGACAGCCATGGGAGAGGGCGAGTCTTGCTGCAGCGGGCGCCACTCGGGGCTGAGCACGAAGTAGCACCAAGGAGGTGGGAGGAGGGGTTCTCGCCTTGGTGAGCCTAAAATGGGGTTTGGTAAAGTGCTGGGGCTTCATCACGTACTCGACGTTGATCACCCCGGATGAGGAGTCATGGGGCTTAGTATCCCCTAGGATGAGGAGCTGAAGAGACCAAACTGGGGAATCCCAGTCCAAATACCCCCGGGAGGGTGGGGCCTGAGCCGGTGCTTGGCCAGAGGGCTGAGTTGCAAGAAGAGGCAGACCACCACCACCACCGGGAGGCACTAGGGAAGGCAGCGCTGCTAAGCCACACGCTGCTGCACCCACAGTAAGTCCACCCTCCTATGTGCAGCTGGAGAAACTGAGGCACAGGTCAGCCAGTGAGTCAATGGCAGAGCCAGGAAGAGAACCCAGGTGTCCTGACACTAAGTGCCCCACTGAGACCTTCAGGCCGTGCTGAGCTGGCTGCCTGCTGCTATTTAACCACGTACTCCAATTACTCAGGATGCCCAGCTTGGACACGAGCTACAGATGGGTTCAGACTGGAGTCATTTTGCAGCTCCCTTGAGCCCTGAACTCCAGGGCGATCCCATAAAAGAGCAGCTGGCTCCAACCCAGACGTTGGTTTGGGGGATTGGCAAAACCCCGGCAGCCCTGACTCTGCCGGACACGGCATGGCCCCCGGGCTCCCAGCAGGCCCCATCACACACAGGGAGCAGAGCCCCATGTGCAACAGGGAACACAGGCCTGGGCAAGGATGCATTGAGTGCTCAGGGCCCTGCACCCTCTCCCCTTCCAGTGGGCCACAAAGGGGTGTCTGGGTCCTGTCCTCCCATGTGCATGGTGGCCCGGGGCATGTGCCCGACGACAGGGTGAAAGCGACACTGCCTGTGCCACAGACATGTCAAGACGCGGCTCCCTGGAGAGCTGCAGCTGCTCTGCCTTATGGTGGATGGCTGGAGAGCAAGGGGGCTGGTGCAGGGCAGGGGGGCAGGCACTGTGAATGGGGCAGTGAGCATGGGGATGGAGAGCGGGTGCTCTGGGCAGGGAGCCAGCACTGTGGATGGGGTGTGGATGAAAAGCGGGTGCTCTGGGCAGGGGGCCGGCACTGTGAATGGGGTGGGGCTGGAAAGCGGGTGCTCTGGGCAGGGCATTCCCAGGTGACAGCCTTTGTGGGCTGGATGGTCCCCGCTGGAGGCTGTTGGACTGAGCCGGAGGGCAGCCAGGGGATTCCAGCTTCTCCATGGGACGGGAGAATGCGCTGGGGCTCTGGGATAAATAGCTCCAGGCTGAGGTGTGTGGCACAGGGCCGGTGACTGCGCTGGCCGAGCAGTGGACAGTGCAGGGGTCCGACCGGCCTAAAACTCCTCATGGGCAAAACGGCTCCCGGGATTGGACCTGCGTCACAGCAACAGTCTGGGCTTGTGCAGCAGGTCCCCCGGCCCCTGGGCCAGCTCAGATCCATGCCCCACAAACAGGGCATCAGCCACAAAGCATCCAGATCCCAGGACGGGGAGGGGGGCGGCAGGGAAATCTACCTGTGCTTTACGCGGTACATCCCGGTCCCTACACCAACAGCATTAGCCCAGGCACCAGGGCAGAGCCGGTTGCAGCTGGAGTGCAGGAGGGGGGCAGGCTGCTCATGCCAGCCCCCATGAGGCCTGGCAGAGCCAGCCCCTACTGCTATAAGTCCTTGGGCAAGCGTCCCGTGGGGATGGGATGGGCCCCCGTCCAGCCGTGGGGTGCACGACTGTCCCTGCCCAATGCAGGCAGGGGGCAAAGCACTGGGAAAGATGCCTAGAGATGGGGGTGAGGAGAGACGGGAGCTGGGGGCCGAGGGGGCGCAAGCTGGAGAAGCCGGGGTGGAGGCATCAGGTGCCTATTTCTGGGGTCCCACTGCCCCCTAGTGGGTGATCCACACATTGGGACCTTCACGGCACAGTATTTGCTCTGTGACCCCTTTGTTCCTGGGGCTGAGCCCCCCACCCCCATGCTCCCACCCTCTAACCATCTGCCCTCTGCTAGTGGGAAAGGCGGGTCAGGGCTCGGGGGGGGCAATCCTCGGGCACACTCAATCCCTCCCCAGGCCAGGGCGGGTGGTGGGGTCAGCCGCCTGGTTGGCGCTGCCTGGCTGAAGGCTGGGTCTCAGGGCGGCACGGCCCTGTGGGCGCACAGTTCCCCACTGGCAGAGCTCTCTCAGCCCCCAGCATCCCCACCCCAGCCCTAAGGAGACTGAGAGAGTCACTTCCTGGGGTCGAGGCAGGGATCTGGATGCCCAGGGCAGGGGGGAGGGTGACACAGAGATGTGGGTGCCAGGATGGGGCTGGCAGCATCTCAGGGATCCGGATGCCCGGGACATGGAGGGGAGGGCACATGGCCCCTTCTAAAGGGCTGGGGGAAATCAGAGCTGAAGGCTGAAGGGAAACGAGCCTCGGCCGGGGAGGATTGGGATGGGGAGAAGCAGAGGGAGTGGGTGGGCCTGGCTCCTCCCCTGGGAGAAGCCCCAGCACTGGGTTATGTGTGAATTGCATAGAAATAAACCAGAGCCCAAAGGGGAAAGTTTCCAGGGCTCTGGAGTGGGGGAGCCCTCAGGAGGCTCTGAAGTGGGGAGACAGAGGCAGGGGCCGCAGAGCCAGCAAGGGGCAGCAGCTGACGCTGTTCCAGTGAGGAATTCTCAGCCTCCGGAGGGGCAGGAAGCTGCAGTGCTCCCCGGAGCCGATCACGCCCAGACCAGCCCCACCCTGCAGGGCTCCATCTCCAGGCAGCCTGGCGAGCGCTGCATCGGTCCTGGGAAAGGGACCCGGCCCTGTCCATCCTGCCTCCCTCCTAGTAACACAGCTCTGACCCTGAGCTCTGGTTCCTAGAGTCTGCTGCCAGCTCTGACCCTTAGCCTCTGACCTCCTTCCCTACTTACTCCTGCTCCAACCGCTAGGCATGACTGCCCATACTCCAGTCTCTGACACCCCCCTGCCCATGGCTGAGCTCTCACCACCCAAGGCCAGTGTGATGGGCCCTTTGTGGGACTCTGGTCCAACCAGGACTGTCCCTGCTCCCCCCCTGCACACCCAGCCTATTCCTGCCATGGGCTTCGGCTGCCTCTGGACAGTGCAGGCCCAGGATTTGAGCAGGGGATGCCCAGCAGCAGCAACACACCCTGCTCTCAGCCCCACACCAAACAGGAACCTCTCCCTCCTCCTAGGGGCCCCACTCTCCTTTCCCTTCCAGCTGCAGCAGCATCGGGGGCCTGCTCAGACAACGACTGTTGACAGGAAAATGTGCAAACGTGAGATGAGTGTGAATTAGTGCAAACAGGCTCCTGATCTAACTCCAGGCTGGGTTAGGTCAGGCCCAGGAAACAAGACAAGTGAGATGGGAAACCAGTGAGCAAAATGGATGTGTCGGAAATTACACCTAATTAGTGGATAAACTAATGAGGAGCTGGGTTGTTTCCCTCCCCCCCCCCTTTTGGGGTCCTCCAAAGAACAAGACGGTGGGGAGAAAAATTGGCTATGGGAGGCGACCTTCACCATCCTGGCTACATGCACTGACTTTGTGATTTCCTGGGGGGGGGCTTGACCCCTGCTCTGCCCAAGGCCCCCCCACCATTCCAGCCCTTCCTCCAACTTCCCCCCCGCCCTGCCTCTTCCCGCCCTGTTCTGCCCCCTCCCCCAAGCATGCCCCGGCCCTGCTCCTCCTGCTTCTTCCCCCCAGGGCCTCCTGCATGCCGCTGAACAGCTGATCACTGGTGGGTGGGAGCCAGGAGGCACGGGGGGGTGGAGGTGGAGGAACTGATTGGCGGGGCTGCCGCTGGGTGTTGAGGTTTTTTCCCCATGGGTGCTCCAGCCGCGGAGTCAGTGCCTTCCATCCTGGTTGCCTCCTCAACCCGGATCCCCTGGGGCTCTGGACCTTCAGCATCCTGAGAGCCGTCCTAACTGGACCAGGCCAGAGTGAAAGATGCAGACAACACTCCCACCGGCTCAAGCTGAATTCCAAACACCATCTGGAATGTGAAACTTCTCCTCCCCCCGTCCCCACCCAACACATGCTCGGAGCGTCGTTTTCCTTCCTCACTTTATTTCTCCTCTTTCCGCTCTCTCTCCTTTTGCCTTCTGACTAATAAAAGCCGGGCTTAGCCAGCCAAGGCGGCATCTTTTGCAACACTGCTGTGACCCGAAGGAGGCAAATCAAAGCAATGCCCTAAATAGCCCAATGCCGGTGCAAATTTGCCGGGCCTGGGAGCAGCTGATCAGAGCGGGAGCAGGGCCCGTATTTTTCCAGCAAGGCCGTTGCAAGTGAAAGTCGGTCCCTGAGCCCAGGAGCTGCATTTTCTATCTTTGCCATTCTTTTCACTCCCCCTTCTGTGCATGGTTCTTTCATCTCCTTAGGAAGTGGGATCAGACTTTACAGCAGCAGCAGCAGCAGCTCTGACCACCTCAGCTGACTTCTCTTTTCCCCTAAGAGGATAGTTATTGCCATTTAAATGACTTTTCCTTCTACAGCAGCATTTCTCAAACTGGGGGTCCCAACCCAAATGGGGATCACAAGCCTATTGTAGGGGGTCAGAATATTGCCACCCTTCCTTCTGCGCAGCCTTCAGAGTTGGGTGGCTGGAGAGCAGCAGATGCTGGCCGAGTGCCCAGCTCTGAAGGCAGCGCCGCAGCCAGCAGCAGCACAGAAGTAAGGAGGGCATGGGATGGTATTGCCACCCGACCTTCTGTGGTGCTGCTGGCAGCGTTGCTGCCCTCAGAGCTGGGTAACATAGTATGGGAGGTGGGGGTCACCACAGTCTGCAATATTTTCAAAGAAGGTCCCAGCAAACAAAGTTTGAGCACCCCTTTCTAAAGGCTCTCTACAGCTCAAGGCAATAGGGACTGCATTAAAATGACCCCCTTAAACTGTATATTTCCAAGGCTTTCCTTGTTTTGCCTTTTCTGTATCTTGAACAAAAGATGAAGAGAATTTTAATGGGGTTCTTGCCATGGTGCTAAGCAGGCTGAAGTCTCTGTAGAGCAAACCTCGTTTGAATGTTGCCCCGATTCAGGATCACGTTAACACCTTGCAGTGAGGATGTGAAGGGGCTGCGGTGACTGGAGATGACAGGGTGGGATAGCTCAGCCAGTAAGCCTCCCCTGGAGCACTCGGCCTTCCCCGTGGGAGCTCCCCTTAGACAGGCCTCTAGCGCAGGCATGTGCAGAGGGACAGGGAATTCTTCATCGAACCCCGTCCCATAGGGAGCAGGCTGAGAACTGTCCCAGAGCCAAGTGGGCAGGGTGATCAAACTGGACTTTCAATGGTTATACCAGGCCAGGACTTGTTCACAAAATAATCACCACCCTGGATCAGACACAGGGTGCGTCTGGCTGAGTACCCTGGCTCAGATAGCGACCAGTACCAGCTGTGCTAGAAGCCTCATTGTGTAGTGCAGGGTTGTTGTGCGCCGTTAACCCGCTGCTGCATTCCACCCCAGAGGTGGCTGCAGTTCAGTGGTGGGATCCATGATTCCTAGATACACTTCATAAAGCAGATTCCTCTGGTTCCGATCTGACTAGCTGTTGCTCTCTGAGGCCTATTACTTTTTAAAGAAGAAATAGCGGCAGGGAACACAAATTCTGCCCAAGCCTGGTGTAAGGAGCACACTGGCCCTCAGCAGAGCGATCAGATGTGGTCAGCCCAAGCAGCAGCCCCAGAGGCTGTGCAGTGGTGCCCCCTTGGGGGGCTGTGAGGTTACTGCTGGCAGGGGAGGAGCAAGGGGATGGATCAACTAGGAGGAATCATAGAATCATAGAAGTGGAAGGGACCTCGAGAGGTCATCTAGTCCAGTCCCTTGCACTCAAGGCAGGCCTCAGTATTCTCTAGACCATCCCTGACAAGTGTTTGTCCAACCTGCTCTTAAAAATCTCCAGTGATGGAGATTCCACAAGCTCCCTAGGCAATTTATTCCAGTGCTTCACCACCCTGACAGTAAGGAAGTTTTTCCTAATGTCCAACCTAAACCTCCCTTGCTGCAATTTAAGCCCATTGCTTCTTGTCCTGTTCTCAGAGGTTAAGAACAATTCTTCTCCCTGCTCCTTGTAACAACCTGCAAATGCCAGCAAAACTGCCTGCTCCTGGGGGCAGGAGGAGACCACAAGGACAGGCACCCTGGGTAAAAGGCTCATTGGTATCCCTGCAAGGAAGTCAAGCAGACAAGAACTCCCCCGGTGACACCCTTTTCTTTCCCCTGGCTGGGCATCCCCTGGGTGCTAACAGGCTGTCATGCTACAGAGAGACAGTCCAGGCTCCTTGGTCCCCGGGCCGGCAGGCCTGTCGCTGCAAGATCGCAGCACTGGGGTACATAACGAAGTTGGAGTGGAGGGGGGTTGGAGGCAAGTGGGGACTGTGTTTCTGTGTCTACACTGGCAGCTGGGTGGGGGCACATGATTTCCAGCCAGAGGCGATGTATCCACACTGGCTCTCGTGCAGCTAACATGCTAGAAATGGAACGTAACCCCAGCCACGCCAGGAGTGGGAAGGGCTCAGCGCCTGAGGACATGCGCAGCTGAGACCACAGGGGTGCATGCAGGACAGAGCAAGTATGTTTCTTTGACCCGGGAATCCCAGCTCCAAGAGCAGACGTACCCTAAAAGCCCCAGCCACTGGCCCTTTAAGGGGAGGTGCAGCCCCCAGCCTATACGGGGACATCTGCACTGCAGTCAAAGACCGGCAGCTCCACTGGCTCGGGCTTGAGGGGCAGACATTTGGGCTGGAGCTGGGCTCTCGAACCCGCCCCCTGGCAGGGTCCCAGAGTCCAGGCTCTAGCCCGAGCCTGAATGTCTGCACTGCAGTTTTGCAGCCCAAGCCCCATGGCACCTGACCTGGGCGTTTAATGACCGTGTAGATGGACCCAGGAGTAGGACGAGGTGAAGGATGCAGGGTGCCATTCTCGAGGAGAGCCACCAGGTGGTGCCACAAGCCAATCCCCTGGCATGGAGTCAGGGCAGATCCAGCTTCTCTCTGGCCAGGGGACAGAGCCGGACTCCCTGCTACATTCAAACCCTTCCCCATCGCCCTCTGCACCCAGAGAGGGGCCATCCCTGCAGGGGTCTCAGCCCAGCGCCCGAACCACAAAACCCGGCAGCACAGCTGGCATGGCCCAGGGCCCATGGTGGGGAGCACCAAGCTGGAAGCTCAACCTTCATGGGGTCATAGAAATGTGGGGCTGGAAGAGACCACGAGAGGTCTCCAGTCCAGCCCCCTGCGCTGAGGCAGGACCAAGTGACCCACCTAGACCAGCCCTGACAGGGATTTGTCCAGCCTGGTCTTAAAAATCTCCAGTGACAGGGATTCCACAACCTCCCTGGGGAACCTGGTCCAGAGCTTCACTTTCCTGACAGTCACAGAGTTTTTCCTAAGATCTAACCGAAAATCTCCCTCGCTGCAGATGAAGCCCATTGCTTCTTGTCCTGCCTTCAGTGGACATGGAGAACATTTGATCACTGTCCTTTTTATAGCAGCCCTCAGCATACGGTTTTCAGGTCTCCCCTCAGTCTTCTCTTCTCAAGACTCAACAGGCCCAGTTTTCTTAACCTTTCCTCGCAGGTCAGGTTTTCGAAACCTTTCATCACTTCCGTTGCTCTCCTCCGGACTCTCCCCGATGTGTCCACAGCTTTCCTAAAGGGTGACACCCAGCACCGGACTCAGGGCTCCTGCTGGCCCACACCAGTGATATCCACCTCGGCCAGGTTCACAGATCATAGAATGAGATCTCCCGAGCCGTTCGGCTTCCAAGGCTGACCCGCTAATGAGCAGGGACCTCAAAGGGTCACAGTTAGGGTCAGCTGGTTGACGGGAGCAGAAGATGCTTATCTGACCCTTCTGGGAATTAGCCAGGTTTTCGGAGTGAGAGTACAGTCAAGAGATGGGAAAAAGAAACAGCTCTGACATGTACGTGTGTTGGCATATAGGGCCAGAGTGTCCAGATGTCAGGGCTAGATTTTAATGTGCTCAGCACCTGGGGACCTGATTTGCAACAGAGCTCAGCCTCCAAGGGGCCCACATGGGGGAACCAGCTCTTCTGAGAATCTGGGCCCTAGAAGCAAATGCCCCACTCAATTATATCCATGTAACCCCACTGGAGTCAGTAGGCCTGATCCTTTTTTCCCCTGGTAAAGGGAGGTAAATCAGGAGCAACGCCATTGATGTCCGTGGAATTGCAGTGGTGTAAATTCAGTGTAAGTGAGCCAAGGCGCCAGCCTTGACGGACAGCTGGGGGGAATATTCAGCTGGGACAGGCGAGCTGATTCCTATCCAATCGAATCCAGCCTGGAACCCAGCACTGGGTCTGAGCCCAAGGAAGGAGCCCTCTCTCTTGGCTCAAGACTGTTTAGTTAATTCTTTATCTTGGACTGGTCAGTTTCATGTGCCCCTGGTTCTGGCTGAAAAGCCCAGAGAGATTGCAAGGAAGAACCCAGACTTTAGGGAGCTTAACTGAACTGAATCCTTGAGCCTGATTCTGATCCCTCTCACCCTGGTGTAAGTCAGGACAGAGTAACTGCACTGAAGTGTCAGAAGCCACCACTGATCTCCAGGGCTGGTTTTCTGTGGAGTAAGGCGGTTGCCGGCTAATGGAGTCCTCGGGAGTGCTGGAGCAATGGAGGCTGGGCCCCTTAGTGCTGCTGCTAATGGCCCAGGGTGGGGAATCACTTGTCAGGCCTCCCTACATCTTCATGGTGCTGCATCGGGTGCAATCGGTCACCCCGGGGCTGAGCGGGTGTAAACACTCTAGCTGCTCTGGCAGCATGTCACACCCACCGCGCACTCCTGCATGCAGGACCAGGCGATGGAGAATCAACCCCACAGATGTAGCCTGAGATCGATTTCACCTCCGACGCGGTGTGGATTGCATGTACGCTGGGAACTGCCCAGTTGCAGCCTGACTCCAGCTCTGTCTTAGCCCTGCGGCTTGCAGCTCGCCCTCCCTTCTCACCCAGACAGCACGTGGGGGGCCCGGCGCAGACACTGCTCTTGGTTACACCTGTGGCTGCCGTCACTGAAGCCACAGAGGGTGAGCCACAGGCAGGGCTTGGCTTTGTGATTTGCAAGCCCTCAGTTCCACTTCCCTGTGTCCCACGCAGGGACCGTGTGCTCCCAGAGCCACAGGCTGCATTCAGTGATGAGGGTGGAAATCCAGAGTCGCCTCCCTGGAGTTAACTCCAGATTTATCCCTGGTGTCCCCAAGAGCAGGATCTGGCTCCGGAGACGTTTGGGGGAAACTTTCAGGAATGTTTCGTTTGGCTCACTTGGGTTCCTCCAAACTGGGAGCAGCTGGGAAGCGACACCCCCACACACCTCAAATGCTGGTCTGGGGACATTCCCGGAATGACGGTGGAATCCAGGGAGCATTAGAGATGGGGACGTTCCGAGATCCAGTATCCGGTGGGCAGCAGGCAGCTGGCGCACTGGTCCCCTAGAGACAGGGGTTACATCCCGCCTGCTGCTGCCTGTCTCAAACTCAGTCTGGGTGGAGGTGAATATAACTCCGCTGGAGGCCCAGAGCCGGAGGGGGAGTGTCACACTGGGGCCTCTCTCGAATGTTGCTCCACTGGCCTCACCCCACCCTCTGCAGGGGAAGCGCCAGCCACATTCACAAAGCACCGCACCTGGTTGGGGGCCTGGCAGAAGTTTCCATCTCACCAGCCTCGCTCCTGGATGCGGCTGCGATGCCATGACAACAAGAAGGGATCTGAGCCCTCTGGAGCATCTAACTACCTACAGTCGCCAACCTCTATTACTGGGGGTGGTGTCAGTGGGCCTCTGAGCCTTCCCTGCACCAAACCATCCTGCCATGGAGACAGATGGAACCCGCCATCCCCAAAATAAAATATCTGGAGTCAGGTGCCAATTTGTTTCCAAGAGCAGCACGGTCTAGTGGTTCTAGCACAGGGCTGAGGCCCAGGCACTGCTGAATTCCATGGATGGCCTTGGACGAGTGACTCCCCTCCACCACCCCCACTGCCTCAGTTTCCCCATTTATAACATAGAGGTGGGCAAAGTGATATTGGGGACTGTGTCTTTAAGGGCTGAGCCTCCCAGGCAGAGAGTCTGGGCAAGAAGCTGTGAAGCTCTTGTTGTGCACAGCCCGTTGGACTTGGAGAGAATAACTGAGATCTCAGGCGAGTGCCTGAAGCCCTGAGTGACCCCTGATGCCCACAAGTGGCACTCAGCCAGCAGGAGGGAGGGTAGTCAGAGCCAGCACCTTGGGCAGCCATTCATCCCAGCACAGCGCAGACACAGGGAGTGGGCTGTGACTCTCTGAACCTCAGCTGCCTAGTGGACACAAGAACAGCAGGGGGGCTGCGCTGACTCTGGCCCCTGGCATCAGGTTCTTACTTGAGCTCCCAGTCTCCCTCCTGCCCATTCCCCTGCCCCGTATGCCCAGCATGGGGGGATGCTTAGCACAGAAGCCAGCAGACTCTACGCAAGGGGCATCTCCTCTGGCCACCAGTGGCAGTTTGAAGGCCCCTTTGCCTCACTGACTCAGCTCCACCTGAATCTGGTGGCATTTCCCACACTCCTGCTTTCCCATGAAGTGCTGGGCCACGGGGGCTCAGACACCGCAGGATTGTTCAGGATTGGGAATTGGGTGCTGGGCAGGGAGCACAGAGCATCAGCCCATGTGCTCTGCACACAGGACACCAGCCAGTGCACCTGCCTTTCCTCCGGTCACATTGGATTGCTTTCACCGCAGCCTCTCCACAACAAACTGCGTCCCCTCCCTGCCTGTGCCCATCCTCTGTGCCTGGCTGGCTCACCGCGCTGGGGAGGGGACCCCTGGCAGCGCTGGCTGGCTATGGCCCCAATTTGGAGCCCCGGGATGGACATCCCCCGCCCCCGTTGCGGTTGGGCCCTGTGTAGTGGAAATAACAAGCGGTGACACCCCTGGCCAAGGAGCCGCCGGCAGAACAATGGCTGTGAACACACAGGACGCACGGTGCCACTCCCACCCCAGCACTGCCGCTGCAGAGCCTGACTCTAGCCACGCTGTGTCCTGGCGATACCCACTGATCCCCAATGCAAGGCACCGCTGCTGCCTATGTGGAAGGAGAGGGGTCCCTGTCGCATAGGGTGCAGGACCCCGGTGGGATTATGCGGTGCTGGTGATTAATGCCAAGACCACGCTCACATTTTCAAAGCACTTCGTTAATTACACCCTCGTTTCCTAACCAGGGATCTGGGATTCTGGGGGGCCGAGGGTTGTGCCCAAGGGGGCTCTGAAAGGCCATCCTCTGGGGCTGGGCATTGGCATGGCTTGTTGCTCCAGTGGGGAGCGCGAGAAGGAGAAAATGGCAGGCAAAGCAGTAGAGCTAGCAGGGTTCCTACTCCTTTAAAATAATGCAGCAAAATTAGCAGCTCTGCAGTCATTAATATGCAAAAATGCAAATCAGGAGGTAATTAAGCTGCAGCCCTCCGGAGGATATTTCCATCATAATGAATTCTATTGTCAGGGAAAGAGCAGCCAGGCGGATTTATGTTTCTTCCATGAATATAAAGTATGAACATCAAAGGCTTGTCCTTTCTGCCCGCTCTAACCATGCTGCCCGCAGTGTCACCCCAGTCCCTCCAGACCCACAGCCTGGGCTGCCCACCTATAGGTCAAAGTGAGAGCCAAGGAGCCAGGTACCTGCAACAGGGGAGAAAATATTTCCTCTGCCCCTCGGTACCGCATCCTCGCCAGCAAATCCATACAAACAGCCGGTGCTGTTCTTCGGGCAGCCGGTGCAGAACCTTCCAGAAAGGGACCACGCCCGCAAGAGGGAGGGCACAGGATTGTGGGGGTGGGGGATGTGTGCCCGGGTGTGTCTGTGACTGAGGAGGGAGAGGGCATGTAACCTCGCTCTTTGGAAGCTGGGGATTGAGATGGTTCTGACCAGGGTTCTCCTGCCGTTGCTGGGACCGGCCCTGGTGACCTGGGCGTCCCTGCCAGCCCCCTGCCCTCTGAGTACTTCTGGGGTGCGTGGGGGGGGAACACTATCTTGGGGTGCACCCGTGTCAAGAGTATGTGGAGTGGGTGTATGAAGGTTTTTACTGGGGGGAGGGAACGGGGCACACCTCCCTCTTATTCCCAGCAGGACGCACATTTGGGGACACCCCAAGCTCTGTGTGTCTGAGTCTTTACATCAAGGCTTGAGGTCGTCCTCAGCCTGGGGTCTGAGGCCTATCGCGGGAGTGGGGGGAGGCTCTGGGGCCTGCAGCGGGCAGGAGGTCTGACTAGCTGAGCATGATGGTCCCTGCCGGCCTTGACATCTGTAGGTCTAGGTCTGCTCTTGCACTGAGCATCCCAGGGCTCCTCTCCCAACAGTGGGGAAGGGGGTGCTCCCCAGCCCATGTGGACCGTCCCAGTCCCCCGCTCTGCTGCACAGTTCACCCCCCACCCACACCCCTTCTATGCTCGTGGGGCAGGTTGGTTCCCTGGATGCACATGGCAGCCAAATCTGGCTGCCTGGATCATAGAAGACAGAGCTGGAAAACACTCTCGAGGTGCCCCCAGCTAGGATCTCCATGGCTCTGCTTCAGCCCCAGCGCAGCCTGACGTATCCGGAGCCCTCGCTGCCATGGCCGACGTTGGCTGTGCTGCTGGCAGTGGATTTTCGGGATGTTGCTGAGGGCAGCTCATGGGCTCCAGGTTTCCAGGCCGTGGCACTGGGGAAGCAGGTAGGGAGTTTGGGCTGGCTCCTAGGTCGGACTGGGAAGCCACTGAGAAGCAGAAAAGAGCCAGCAGGGAAGCCAAGGAGCCCCGTTGCTGATGGGGCAGCGGCATGACCCAGCCCCGTGTTTCCAGATGTGCTCAGAGCAATTGGAAACTGCTGGAGGAAGTCCTCGGTGCAGCCTCAGGCACCCAGCAGTGGCTGGTACCAGCTCTCCCGGCCCTTTGTGGGGGCCAGGGTAGAGGAGAGAGGCGGTGCAGGACATGCACAGTGGCTGGTGCTAGCTTCGTGTCAGGTGTGAGCGGGGCAGGGAATGTCAGTGACAGAGCAATGCAGCCGGCACGGATCAGGCAGACAGTGCGTGTGCAAATCTATGGTGACCAACAGGCCACGGGGGAGCTGAGGGAAAGCAGGGTGGGAGATCCCCCAGCGGGGGACAGCCTCCTTTAGCTCACACCCTCCTGCCTGTCATCTTCCCCGTGGCCAAGATTCTCCATTTGCCCCATCCCCTCACTTAACCCCAGCTCAGGTAAGTCAAGTTGCTTTGCCACCTGCGATTGTTTTCTGATCAAGTCACACCCAATGTCTAAGTGACCCCGTTGTTCTGCTCACGGGGCCAATTCACCGCAGGGGCCCAACGGCAGAAAGGCTCCTGATTCTCGCTCAGGCTCATTGGTAACATCCCGAAAGGGCTGAATAACACATCATTCTCCGTACATCCGTGTCAAAGAGTCTGCCCAAGGACCATCCGGTAAGACCACCTTTAGGGCACCTGACTTTCTTCTCCGTATCTTCCTTTTTGCCCCCTGAAGGGTGGAGGAGCCGCAAGCACTCGTGTGACTCACTTGTAAGATGCGTCTCACATCCCACCTCTAGCGACTACGCCATACAGAGGATAACAGTCTACTGCTGCAGCCAGCGAAAGGGTTGACTCTTACAGCTCAAGGGGTTAGGCGGCGGGAGGAAGTCTGCAGTTTGGCGCTGGGTTCGAGCTCTGTTAGTGAGCCCTAACGAGGGGGGGATTATGCTCACAAGCACATTTGATGACACTTAGACCCTGATTTCCAGAGGTGCAGGGGTGACCCACGCCACATAAAGCAGAAGGAGGAGCTGCTGCAGCCTTGGGCCGGCTAGCTCAGGCCGTGGATGCTCCTGCTGTAAGATCTGAAGGTCTCTGGTTTAATCCCCACTGCTGATGACTCATCCTGGACAGAGGTGGATTAACGGTTCATAGGGCCCTGGGCCAGAGCAAGTGGGGAGCCCCTCCCACCCCTTCTGCCTACAGCCCTGCCAACGGCCCCACCCTGTTCTGTCCCCTGGTCCTGCCCCATTCCAGCCCCCACTGCAGCCCCACAGCCTGTTTGCTCCTTTCTCCCCCTCCCACAGCCCCCCCGTGGCTCTGCCCCTTTCCAACCCCCACTGCAGCCCCACAGCCTGTTTGCTCCTTTCTCCCCCCCCCACAGCCCCACCCTGTGGCCCTGCCCCTTTCCAACCCCCACTGCAGCCCCACAGCCTGTTTGCTCCTTTCTCCCCCCCCCACAGCCCCACCCTGTGGACCTGCCCCTTTCCAACCCCCACTGCAGCCCCGCAGCCTGTTTGCTCCTTTCTCTTCCCCCCCCACGTGCCCCAAAACTGGAGAAGCTCTGTCCCCCCCACCAGGGTCCTGGGGCTGAGTGGGGAATGAGAGCTCCTCCACCTCTGGGGCTGCAGCCAGGGTTCGTGTGCCAGGGCTTCTCCCACTGCCCCACGCTTCTGCCAGGGACCAGAGTCAGGGCACAGGGGTGCCCATTTTACCAGGGCACCCCAATTGGCCAAGGCCCCTGGGCACAGGCCCTCTTAGCCAATGCACCACTGACCCTGGACGTTATGTTCCCATAGGCTGGATTTGAAACTGTGGACTCTGCCTGAGCCATTCGCTGCCCCCGAAAGCAGCGATTCTCAACCTTTCCACGCTACTGTTTCTCTTGCAAGAGGCTGATTTGTCTTGCGTATCCCTCAGTTTCACCTCACTTGAAAACAACTTGCTCACAAAATCAGACACAAATGTAGGAAAGTGTCACAGAAACTATGACTGAACACCTGCTGACTTTCTCCTTTTTACCCTGTAATTATGAAATACATCAATTGGGGTAGAAACATTGTACCTACATGTCAGCGTGTAGCACACGGAGCAGTATAAACACGCCATTGTCTGGATGAAATTTTAGCGTAGGCTGACTTTGCTGATGCTTTTTACGCAGCCTGTTGTAAAACTAGGCAAATCTCTAGATGAGCTGATGGACCCCCTGGAAGAGCTCTGCCTACCCCCAGGGGTGCCCGTACCCCTTGTTGAGAACCACTGCCCTAACGCATGGTGGTTACAATGGTTTCTCAGCCACGTGTATCGCACCCATGTGTGCTGAAAATAGCCCTGCTTTTTCTGCCCTCGGGGCGTGGGCCCCTCGGCCTCAGCCCCTCAGCGTCATCAGCCGAGACGTAAACTCCAGCAGCCAGCTTCCTGGCTTCCCGTTTCATTCACAGAACCGGCCAGGGCCGAAAACAAACTGAAACGCACCCAAAAGGAACCAGTTGGCCGGGTGCCACCCTGCAGCTGCCGTCTCCTGTCGAAGCCTGGCATTTTTCAAATGTCAGGCAACGCAGAGCGGGGCCGCGAGACACCCCAGCTCTTACGGCCATGGAGAACCGCTTGTGGGGAGTAGCTGGGGGGGTGTCAGAGAGGGGTGCGTCAGGTGGGGGGAGGGGACACCCGCGAATCCTGCAGCTGTCACTGTCACAACTGAGGCGAAGGTGGCAGTGCTGGGGAGGAGGGGGAGGGCTGGTTTTGAGCCGGCTCTGTCTTAGAGCTTCTGTGGTCGAGGCACTAGACGAACTAAAAAAAAAAGAGAGAGAAAAAAAGCAGCAGGAAAGAAGGGCAAAGAGGAGCAGCTGCTGCTGAGAGCCGGGAGCTTTTCGTTCAAGCCGCAAAGTTCACACTTGCTCTGCTGATGGCGAGCAGACCCCCCCACCCCCACCCCAGCCAAGGGGAAAGACCAGGCATGGCCAGGGGTTGGAGTGGGGATCTGGGACGGTTCCCTTCCCTTCTGCTCTTTCAAGCGTGGCCAGAAAGACTCGTGGCCACAAATGAAAAGGCTTGTCAAAGCCACAGTCGCCCCTGAGAGCTAGAGGCCTGGGTGGGAAACCGCCTCGGTTGGGGGGGCAGATAAGAGGCACAAGTGTCCACGTGGATCTACCCCTGCCCCCCCCGAGGACACAATAGACAAGACCCCACGGGGATGAAGCAGGCAAGGAGGGGCGTCAGGGCCTTGGCAGGGAGTACCTGGGGATGTGCCGGCGTGTGATTCGTGCATCGCCCAGCGCTGCCTAGCCAGCCATGGGTCTCACCCCGCTTTCCAGCAGCAAGCCCCATTTCCCAGGCATGGGGTAGAAGCCGGGTCTGCCAGCTTCCAGCCCCCTGCCCTCACCCCAGAGACAAGTTGCTCTTAGGGAAGGAGGAGCCAGATGGGTGGGAACTTCGCTCACCAGCAGACCCCTGTCTGTCTGCTCCCCCCATGAGCTGTTGCTGGAGGAGCTGGCTAAGTCTAACGCCGACACTTGCAGGCCCTCAAGGCGCCGAGGCACAGAGGATGCAACATTTGGGTGACCATCATTGGCAGCAATGGGAGGTTGGGCCCCCGCATCCCCCCCACCCCAAGGTTGAGCACAGAGTAATGGGTGACTGGAGACCCCTGCCTGGCCAGGCAGCCTGTACTGGCTGGAGCAGTGGCCCAGAGATCCACGGTGCTAGTACCGATAAAACAGCTGTTCTCCTGGCAATGTCTAGGGGCTTCAACTCTAGATGATCCAACAGCCACACAAGGGCACCTATCCTCCAGAGTATCTGAAAACCTCCACGTCCTGACTGTATTTAACTTCCCCACACCCCTGTGAGCATTTTTACCCCCATTTTACAGATGGGGAACTGAGGCACAGACAGGCTAAGTGACATGCCCGCGGTCACACCACAAATCTGTGGCAAAGCAAGGACTTGTGCCCAGCACTCAGCTAGTGCCCTAACCACTGGGCCATGCTTCCTGCTGGCATATGGTATCTGGTAGCCCAGCGAATTTCACTGCCATGGAAGTGTGTGTTTGTGTCACTCTCTGCCCTGGGGTCAGTGGGATTTGAAGCACAAACCCTGGTACTTGACACAAGGAGCAAATCTGGCAGCTGTAATAGACTCTTATCCTCTTATGGGGACTATAGAGAGGAGGGAACAAAGAGCCACAATCTGCTCCTGCGGGTTACGCTTACAGAGTTTTGTGTGTATTATGATGTCCATACGTTGGGAAGTATGTGGGGGGGAGGGTATGTGTTTGTGTGTAACATTGCTCATGGGTGTGCGTATGTATTTGTGGCTGTGGCTGGAATGTGTCTTTGTGTTGGCGTGTGTGAGTGACTGTGTTGTGTGGGCAAGTGCAGGTTTCGCAGTTCTGGGTCCATGACTGGAGCCATGTGCAAGGGCATAGACGCTTTTGATTATGTGTGTGCTGCACAAACCAAGCAGCCTTGCAAACGCTACCTTAGCAGCTGTGCACATGGAGAGTACGCACTCACATGCATCCTGTGCCAATGCCCTGCGGAGGATCGCCCGGACTCAGGAACGTGGCAGCAGAGGGCATTGCCAAGTACCATCTGTGGCTGCAGGGCTGTGTTTCTGCAGCATCTCCCACACACACACACCTTTCCCCCTCCCCCACTCCGCTGCGATCAATGACGGCGATTCATCGGCGTCTTGGAAGTTATTTCATTTGTCACACGATTCCGGAGCCAAGTACGTCGCTCAAGTCTCAGATGGGGCTCAGGGGAGTGGAGGCTGGTGGGTCGCAAGCTAATCACAGAATCCCTCACAATCTGCCACCTACAGTTTTATCTGCTGTACATGGTGAGGACAAACCCTTCCTGCACCTTTGCCAGGGGCTGCTCCTAGGGCAATTGATCGCATACAGGGCAGCTGGCCCAATGCTTCCCCCACTGCTCCTACAATGCCCAGCTACTATGTGGATCATCTTCCCTCTCCACTCACTCACTTGTGCTGAGCGGCTGCAGGCAACAATGCATGAGCCAGACAGGACCCCGCTCGGCTGCCTGTGTAGTCACTGGTCAAGTGGTGTTGCCAAAGAAAATGAGTCAAGCCCGGGGCGTTAGCTGGGTCCGTGGGTCTGACTTAGTTGGGGAAGCTCTGAAGAAGCTGGGATGTCCCTATGAGCTTTTGCCCTCTCAAACCAGGGCTGCCTGGGGCCCCAGTAGTCAAGAATTTTGCTATTTCTCACTGAATTTGCCACTTCCCCATGTGCTGGTTGTTTGTCAGCACTACACACATCCTAGTCCATATTTCTGGAGAGGTCCCTGAGGGAGGGGTCAACTCTCAGTCCTGTCCCACACACTTCCTGGGTGATTTTCACACCTGTTGTGTGCCTCAGTTTCCCTGTCTCCCAGGGCTGTTGTAAGAATTAACATTTGTGGGATGCTCGCCTACTGCGCTGACAAGTGCCACAGAGACTAGTAATTAAGGGCTCTCAGATTCTAATCCGAGACCTGACATGGACTTTCTCCATGGCAATGGGCAAATCCCTGACATAGTCTGGGCCTCGGTTTCCCCATCTTTAAACCAGGGACAATGTCGGCTGCACAGGGCTGTCTGGAGGTTTAATTAACAGCGAGCCAACCACAGCGTTTTTCTCCGCAGGCCATCTTGCTGGAGTGTGGCAGTTTAAAATCTAACCAACTACTGCAAATGGGGAAATGGAGGCACAGAGAAACGCCTTGCTTAGGGACACGCTGTAAGTCCATGGGGCTGGAGGAAGGGCCCAGATCTTCTGGCTCATGTGCCGTAAAAACAAGACCCCCTCTGAGCTTAGGGTGCATTGGTGGCTCCGGCAGAGCCAGGCAGAAGATAAGGCTGTTGTATCCCTGTCACGGCCTTGTGCTCCTTGAGCCAGCCAAGCCTGGGAGTGCAGTGGGAGCAGGGCATGTTGCTCAGATCCAGAGGGAAGAGGTGCTCCATGCCACTCACCAGCAAGGGATCTATTGTGAGACCAGGGAATATCCTCTAGATCTCGTCAGATGGACAAATGGGTGCTGTGACATCCAGGGAGGGGCAGCAGTGCGAGCCGGTTGGGGGAACCCTCAGGGCCCTGAGCAGAGAGAGATTCTAAATCTCTGAGGGCAGGGCAGGAATTGCTGACAGGGCCGACAGGTAGGAGGGAATTGGCCTGGTTTTAAGCCAGACAGTCCTGTTTTTGTGTCGTTTGTCCCCCATCCAGTACTAGTAAAACAACAGACTTGGTTTTGTCCAGTATCATGCAAGGAGATCATAAGAACAGCCACAATGGTACAGATCAATGGTCCACCCGGTCCAGCATCCTGTCTGCCGACAGCGGCCAGGGCCAGCTGCTTCAGGGGCAATGACCAGAACAGGCCAATTATCTTCCAGTCCCAGCTTCTGGCAGTCAGTGATTTAGGGACACCCAGAGCATGGGGTGGCATCCCCATCCATCTTAGCTAATCGCCATTGATGGACTCATCCTTTAGGAACTGATCTCATTCTTTTTTGAACCCAGTTATACTTTTCACCTTCACAACATCCCCTAGCAAGGAGTTCCACAGGTTGACTGTGCATTGCGTGAAGAATATGCTATCTGGAAGAGCACATCACAATGCATGTGGGGTCACACTGGCAGGGAGTGGGGTCACAGTCAAGCTGGTGGGGATGGGGTCACGCTGGCAGGGGGTGGGGTCACAGTCAAGCTGGTGGGGGTGGGGTCACACTGGCAGGGAAGGGGGTCACTTTATGGAGGGGGGCCCATGCCATTCCCAGAAGTACCAGAAAGTCCCGTGCTGATGTGGCAGCTCCCCTTTCTCCTCCTGCTGCCTCCTAGGGGCCAACTCCCAAACCTACAGAGGGGCTTCCATTTCAAACAGACACAGAGCCAAAAGCCTGTCCCTGCTCCAAACAGCAAATGGCGGATAGGGATTCCCTGCTGAATACTAGGAGAAGAAAACCTGCAATGGGCCCCAGCCAGGGCCACAGCACAAGGAGACACCTGATTCCCCAGAGCGCCCCACGGGGGTCTCTACAGCAGGCGGGTGACTCGTCTCCAGCACCCGGCGGCACCTGACCCAAAGCACTGGGCTACTCGCTCGCCTTCCAGGGGACGAGCCCCGTGCGGGTGCCTCTCCCACAAAGGGCACACAGCTCCCAGAGGGAGCGAACCTGTGCCCAGCCAGGCCGAGCCCAGGCCACGAGGGGAGGCACGCGGGGCGCGTAGCCAAGCGAGGCGGCGGAAGCCGACAGTTGGGAGAGGAGTGCCCGTGTTTACATACAGTGACTTGCAGATCCTCCCCCCTCCCCACGCCAGCTCCTCTCTGAGGTTTGAGGTGACATCCTGCCTGCTGCAGCGTGCTCGTAAAACGGGCGCTGGGCCTCCCGGCGCAGGTAAGGGAAACCGCAGAGGCAGCAGCAGCCGAGGCAGCAGGTCTGGGGGGTGCACAGCCGCGGGGAGAACCGCTCCTTCCAAGCCAGACTGCTCTAGAAAACACATCAACAAAGGCCTGCAGAAAAACAAGAACCCCCACAGCTGTCCCTGCTCCTTCTTGGGGCAGCGAGGAAACGCCGGCCAGCAGGCACTGCCCGATGCCGGTAGTTAGGACTCTTGGGTTCTGTTCTGGGCAAATCACATCCCCTCTGCATGCCTCAGTTTCCTACCCACCCCCTGTCAGATGGGCGCAGTCATACATGGGGGGAGTGAAGCATCACTCATGTTTTAGAGCAACAGGAGCCCCAAGGATGATAGAAACCTGAGGAAGGTAAAAGTGTTCTCACTAGGGGGCCAAATCCCTGTTCAGGGACTATCCACTGAATCTGAGCCCTTTGCTTTGGATGTTTCTTTGGGTCAGGAGGGGGCAGGATCAGTTGTGGGACCTGAATCCCCTGCAAGCCGGCCCTCTCTGTAACACTTCAGTTCTGGTTGTAAATTACCTCTCCCTCCCTTCCCCACTCCCAGCAGCGCCAGCAAGCAACTGTGCCCACCAGCTCTTCTGGCACGAGCGCAGCCATCTTGTACGCCCCCAATCCCGTGCGCATTGCCCTGAGCAGAAGGAAAGCCAGCAGCGCCAGAAAAATCAAAGGGATTTTATGGTGCCTTCAGATACTGCAACCTTGAGAGCAGGTGTGAGGAAAAGGCAAAGCCTGGGAGATGCCGTGGTGACTAAGAGATGAGTGTATTGCTTCTCTTTTTGTTTTCCTTCTTCTTGGCCCCTGCACAAAACCACCGCCCCTTTCCTGCCTCACTGATCATGGAAATAATAGTAAAAAAAAAAGATAGTGCACCATAGACAGTCACCCCCTTTCCTCTACTCCTTCCCGGGAACCCGGGTCTCTGTTTTAGGCGGTGAAAAGCAGAGATGAAAGAAACGGAGATATCTGAATTAACCCCGTAATACCTGCAGGCTCAAAACGTTGAGACCTCCTCCCTTGTGTCTGGAAGTAGCACCTGCTGTAGGCGATACTTCCTGGATTATGGCACAGGGATAGCGGGTGTAGTCGTACTGCTGGAGGAATGTGTTGTTAGCTCGCCAGCAGGGGAACCCAAAGTGCTCAGCACGTGGTCAGATCAGAGTATGCACCAGGATGTAGAGATAAGATGAGTTTTCTGGTGGCTGCCAAGCTAACCTGAGGTCAGCGTGAGCTGGGGCTGCGTGAATCTGGTGAAGTGAAAATTGTCCCCCAGATTTACATGCACACGCACGTGTTCGCTTCTTTCATTTCAGGCCATTTTGTGTCCCTCCAATCTGACTCTTCTGTTGAATTTGATAAATTGGCTCCCCCGAGCTCCCAGGGAAAACAAACCGATTTCAAGTATATGAAATATCAGAGTTCATATTTCAAAGCCACCTTTTGCTCATTTACACTGACAAATGGGGTCCTTTTCCCAGTGAAAAGTTAGTGGAATGGGGCAATTTTTTCAGCAAATGACACTTTTCGAGTTGTAACAGATCATGAAAGGGGAAGGGGGACGATTGTGTTTCACGTTGTGGTGTGACTATTTTGCACAGCGCTAGTGACAGCTCACAGGAGAGCCTCCCCACTGTCAAGATTAGCCACTACTTTTCTTTGTAACTGACCTAGTCTCTGGCCTCTCTCACGGTTGTGGTGGTCAGTACTCTGGCCCCTCTTATAGGCTATCTGCGGCTTATTCAGCGTAGTCAGCACTCTACCATCTCTTATTTCTTCTCTGTGGTTTATTTGTACTCTAGTCCCTCTTAGGGCATCTCTATGGTTTGTTCATGAGGTCAGTACTCTAGCCGCTCTTCTAGCTTCTCTATGGTTTTTATTCATGTGGTCAGCACTCTAGTGTTTTTAGATTATTTCTATGGCTTACCTATGTGGGTAGCCCTCTAGGCTAATTTATAGGATCTCTGACTTATGTGGTCAGCATTCTAACCTCTCTTATATGTTCCCTCAAACTTACTCATGTGGTGAGCATGCTAGCCCTCCAAGAGGCTCTCTATGACATCTAGGCTCAAGCAGACCGTACTGTCTAGGAATGAAGCCTCCCATTCTGAGAACGAGAAGCTGGATATGAGTCAACAGTGTGCCCTTGTTGCCAAGAAGGCTAAGGGCATTTTGGGCTGTATAAGTAAAGGCATTGCCAGCAGATCGAGGGATGTGATCGTTCCCCTCTATTCAGTATTGGTAAGGCCTCATCTGGAGTACTGTGTCCAGTTTTGGGCCCCACACTACAAGGAGGATGTGGAAAAATTGGAAAGAGTCCAGAAGAGGGCAATAAAACTGATTAGGGGGCTGGAGCACATGATTTATGAGGAGAGGCTGAGGGAACTGGGATTGTTAAGTCTGCAGAAGAGAAGAATGAGGGGGGATTTGATAGCTGCTTTCAACTACCTGAAAGGGGGTTCCAAAGAGGATGAATCTAGACTGTTCTCAGTGGTAGCAGATGACAGAACAAGGAGTAATGGTCTCAAGTTGCAGTGGGGGAGGTTTAGGTTGGATATTAGGAAAAACTTTTTTCACTAGGAGGGTGGTGAAGCAGTGGAATGGGTTACCTAGGGAGGTGGTGGAATCTCCTTCCTTAGAGGTTTTTAAGGTCAAGCTTGACAAAGCCCTGGCTGGGATGATTTAGTTGGGAATTGGTCCTGTTTGAGCAGGGGGTTGGACAAGATAACCTCCTGAGGTCCCTTCCAACCCTGATATTCTACTATTCTATGAATGCTCCAGGGGCTACAGAACCCAGCAGCCCATCTGCTTAGCAACACGGGACATCATGGACACACCACCCCAGGGCTTGGCTGTCTGCACTGGCTCCCTCATTCAATACAGAGTCCAGTTCAAGCTTTGATTCTGATATTCAAAGCCTGCCCTTGGATTGGCCTGAGCTATCTTCGAGGTTGCCTCTCGCTCCGCCACTGGAACCTCTCATGATCGATGGCCCAGTGATGCTGTTCACCACTATGGGAGCTGGGTGAGTGCAGGAGGAATAACTCTCTTGGGAGCTGGAGCGAGGCTACGTTGTCCTGTGTTCCCCAGCTTTCACCTCACTGAAAAACGACTTGCTTACGAAATCAGACATAAAAATACAAACGTGTCACAGCAACTATGACTGAACAATTGCTGACTTTCTCATTTCTACAAGATAAGTATAAAATAAACGGATTGGGATCTAAATAGTGTACTTACATGTCAGCATATAGTATACTGAGCAGTATAAACAAGTCATTGTCTGCATGAAATTTTAGTTTGTACTGACTTTGCTAATGCTTTTTATGTAGCCTGTTGTAAAACTAGGCAAATGGCTAGATGAGTTGATGGACCCCCTGGAAGACTTCTGTGTACCCCTAGGGTACACATACCCCTGGTTGAGAACCACTGGACTAGACAATGCTGCTGCCTCTCATTGGCATCTGCATCTCCCCCACGTGCACAGAGAGAGTACCTGGGCCAGGTCTTTCATTCTCAGCCTTAAGTTCGGTGGGGCTGAGTAATACAACTTCCTGTACTCTGGAAGGAGGGAGCCGTGCTGCGACCAACCAGTTTCCCAGGATTCAGGTGGAATGGTCAGAAAAACTGATTTCTGTGGCTGTCGACAGCTTGCAAAAAGATTTGCTAAATAATTCCACCTTGGCTCTGGGCCAAGAGAGGGGTCCATATAAGTGGGGTAGGGAGAGGAGCCCTCCAACTGGATTTCTGTGTGTGCTCGTAGGGAATGACTCTGGGTTCACTGCCCTGGGCAGGGAAAAGTGGAACTGGATTTCGGTGGCCACCCAGAAGGACACGGTCCTCTAACAAAGGAAGCTTTGTGGACTAGACAAAGAGCTGGGATGTCTAATTAAAACACCTTGCACCCTGGGCTTCAAGCCAGCCCCCTCTCCACGCCCCACGTGGCGCTCGCAGGGCGGGTGAAGCAAAGCTTCCAACCCCAGCAGCTAGGAGAAGCTAGGGACGGGACTGCAGTGAGTTACAAGTGATTGGGGAGGGGAGGGCACAGGAAGCCAGATTAACGGCAGCCGCTTGTTAAATCTAGGGCAGACCCATCTGTCAGGCCTCTTCAGTTTGAAACTGGCTCCCGGTGACTCCTCCACTCTATCCCCCGCCCCCTCGGGTACATCGTCCAGAAATCTAAGCTAGCTGCTTTCCCTCCCCTGCCCAAGGCTCCCCCTCTCCCGCCTCCCCATTACAGTATCAGGGTTTGCACAGGGGGCAGTTCCGCTGAGCAGGCCTTCGTGGGGAGGGCCTGGGCTGAGGGAAGCTCCAAGGATGCTTGGGTTTATGGGTTTCATTTGGAGCCCTAATTCACCCTTGTGCCTGTCCATTTTTTCTGTCTACTCATTCCCACCCCCTCCACTGTTTGCTGTACTGTCTGAGCGTCTCAGTCTTGCCAGCCCTTGTGATTTTATTATTATTCTCACTGTATTTGGTATGTTGTCTTAAAGCCCCAGCTCCTAGAGTCAGGGGATGACATGAGCATCTCAGCTTTCATTCATAAACAAAAAGTGAGTTTCTAGCTCTGATGGTTGCAGAGAAAAGCACAAAAATGTAACCCCAGTGTGCCCTAAACCACAAAGCAAATGTAAAAAAACCCAAACTCATGATTTTTAAGCCACACTTGTGAATTTTAGGGGGCTGATTTTTAAACATTTGGAGCTGGTGACACTGTAAAAACCACCTCCTCATTATCTTCCTTGCAAGCTAGTAGGAAAAATAGCTTGGTTAGTTCATAGAGGTATTTACTTGGCTGGTGTGTGTGTGTGTGTGTGTGTGTGTGTGTGTGTGTGTGTTTTCAGGTGAGACAGAGAGACGGGGTGTGTTTTGTGGGTGTGTTGAAGAACTTATTGAGGGAAAGCTAAACTGTCACGCTGAGAGTTGCATTTAAGTGTGAAAACATGGGGTGGCCCGGGGCCTCTTCTGTCTGGTGTCAGAACTGAAGAACTCAAACTCGTGAAGGAGGCACAGTTAGTCTGGAAAGGTTGAGAGCCACTGCACAGTGGATAGAATACAGGACTGGGAACCAGGAACTCTTGACCAAGTATACACCAAAGAAGTACAACCATGACAGGGGCACGTTTGTTACCCCCTGTTTATCCTGGCAGCTGTTTAAAATTTCCCCACCAGGCACCATTTCAGAAAATTTCTTAGACTAAACGGTGGGATTTCTACAGCAAGATAATGAATCGAATGCACAGTGAAAACATATGTTTGAGTTCTCAAACAAATTTTTGCTGAAATTTCATGGTGGCTGCAGTTTTTACTGTTAAAATATTATGCTAGGGACAGTCTAGTCACGCGGTTATTTGGAAGTGTCATATACATAAAATGATACAACTTTCCAATGTAAAGATAAGATGCACTACGACTAATACCACAAATGCTACACTAACTGTACTGACTTTTAACCACTTCTCATACTTGTTTGGTAGCAAAGTAACTGTAAATATCAATGAACTTTTTTTATTTCTAAAGGAAAAGGGGGCAGGGAGAGAGGGCTGGTTTCCAGTCAGAGCCACAGGCAGTGGCCCTGTAATGAAGCACTGCTGGGTCCACCTGCCACTGCTGCAGGGGGCTGAACTGGTGGCCATGGCAGGGAGCATCAGGAAAAGGCTCCAGGACTCCGAAAGTCATGACGGCTGCACATGAAGTCCCTGGTGGCTGCACTAGAATCACTACCAATATCTCAAGTGATCAGCACCCCGGTTAGCCTAGCCCTGGTGTGAGCAGCCACCCGGCGAAGTCAGGGTCGAGTTACTGTGTCCACGTCACTAGCACTTCTAGGGGCTCATCCCATGGCCCTTAGCACTGCAGTTCGCTGAGCTGCTCTCTGATTGCTCCCCAGTGAATTGTGGGAGAACTTGCCTGTCCTTTTGGGCGCTAGAGAGGATTGTGGGTAGAAACTGAAGAACTATCGTCATTTGTGGTGTAGCCTGCGTCCTCACAGCAACATGGCCGCATTACCAGTCTGAATATAGGCAGCACTCGGGTTTTCGCCAGGCCAGCTAGCTCTGGTGCCACCACAGTCAGGCCAGAGGGTTTTGTATGTGGATGGGAACAGGGTTAGGAGCAATACCCGAGCAAGACGCTGGGTTAATTCTGCAGTGAAGATGAGCTCTGGCTATCCCAGGACATTCTGGGACAGCCAGGTAACAGTAGCCATTGGTGACCAGCACTGCCCCTACCACTGATGTAATAGCAACCAAGACTGGATGAGTATTTTCTGTCTAAACTGTTTTGGGGGGTTTTTTGGTGGAAAATTGAGTTTTCATCAAAACCCAAATGTTCACTGACAATTTTTCATTTTTTCATCAAAAACGTTCAGCCGAAGACCAAAAGGACTAGTAACTCTTTAGTTTTCAAATGCTGAAAAGTTTTTTTGGGGGGGGGATTTGGGGGAGGTTGATGAAAAATAGAAATTCTCTGCTGAAAATTTTGACAAATTCGAAGATTTTCAGAGAAAGGGAAAAAAAAACTTTTCCCAACCAGCTCTAGAATTAACCCTTTGAACCCTGGCCCATCTCCTGTGACTGGTTCCAGGAAGCAGAGATTAATCTCTTCCCATCATTCCTGTCCATCGCACTCTTTATTACCTGGTGTCAGCAGGAAACTGCATCTTGGGCAAAAACGGAGCAAACAAAGCCACCTGTGTCACTCAGTCTGGCTGGTAACCTGTACGAGCGCTGAAGGAAGAGGAAGAATGTGGCATTGCAGAGAAATCGGAGAGGGTGGCATCTGAGGGGGTGTCTACAGTGCTCGTGTAGACGTACCTGAACTGGTTTTAATCTAAATAGCTCTGATCCTGGAGCAGTGAGGCTGAGGCAGCATGAGGTTCAGCATGCGTTGTACAAGCCCACAGTCCTGGGTAATTCCTTAGTCCATGCCTACGGGGGCTTGCTTCACTTGTTCTAGCATCCAAGCTAGCCAGATTAAAGCTAACTCGGGTACGTGAGCTGCAGTCTTGCCTCGTGATTGCAGCACAAACATGCACTTAGATCTCTGACATGTTCCGGGGGGAGCATGAAGAGAACTGCAAACTGCTGGACCGAGTCATTCAGGGCGGTCAAGAAGGCATGTGAAATGCCAAATAGGAGAGGCACATTTTAAAGAACCCACAAGAGACCCGCTGCCAGGTGAGGCCATTGCTCGTTGTGTTGCAAACCTAGTTAATAAAGCCAAGCCATGTGAGTCCGAGCAGCGAACAAATGGGCAGATCAAAGGCCAAATTATTTGTGGTACAAGCAATAGGTGGGTCAAGCCGGGCTCTGGCAACATGTGGACTTGGCTGTGCAGACAGCAGTGGGTGTTTCCAGGGCTAGCTAGAACTGCTCTGCAAAAAGCGCTGCTAACGTAAAGGGAAGGAACTGAAATGCTTCTAAATGAACACACATACCAGGGCGTGAAGGGTTAAACAACGGATGGGGCCCGTTTGTTTGCATTGAAGGCGGAGGTAATCGCCACCAACATAAAAGGTCCGGCACAAGGGGCTTTGCAATCCAATCAGTCTCTGGCCCAGCTGCCCCCTGGATGTTCTGTCCTGGGTCTTCTCTGAGTTTGACCCATGAGCAGGGCACCATGGCCTGGCTTCTGCTGTTCCTGGCACTGTCTTGCTGTCCCCATCTCGTTCTTCTCCTCCCACCGACTCCAGGCACAGCTCCTCCCTGCTCATGGGGCAAGAGGCAGCTATGGAATCTGTAAGGCTGCCACCTCCTTGCAGGAATATTTGAGGGAGGGATTGCTTGGTGGTTTGAGTATTGGCCTCCTAAACCCAGCTTTGTGAGTTCAATCCCTCAAAGGGGCCAATTAGGGATCTAGGGCAAAAACCTGTCTGGACATTGGTCCTGCTTTGAGCAAGGGGTTGGACTAGATACTTCCTGATGTCCCTTCCCATCCTGACATTCTATGATTAAAAGGAGATGGGGCTTAATGCCAGCTGGTTAAGCCAGGCAAATGAGTAATGTCATATTTACTCCTGGCCCTCAGTCCTTCCACAACCACTTTCCACTCAAGCCCCTCAAAGTCTGTTACACACACAAAGGAGGAAAGTTTCACAGCCTCCCCTGTGAGGTAATTCTTATTCTCCCTCTTACACAGCTGGGGAAACTGAGGCACGAGTAAGTTAAGTGAGTTGCCAAAAGACATCCAGCAAGAGACCAGAAAGCACATCCCAGGTGTCCTGATTCACACTCCCCTGCTCTAATACCTAGACCACACTTCCTCCTAAACAGTTGGCCTATCTCTCCCTTCCTGAGCCAGCAACTGAACCCAGGAGTCCTAGCTCCCAGCCCCCATGCTTTGCCCACTAGACACCGCAGTCTCCTCCAGTGCTATGAATCTGAAAAAGACACCTCTTGCTTCTAACCCCCTTGTTGCCACTTTCTGCTGTGTGGCCATCATGTGTTCCCAGGCTGCTGAAGTGCAGCTCACCCACGGCCCGAAGGAAAATACGTGGGCAGGGGAGGGAAATAGAGTTCCCCCTGCCAGCCCTTTGAGCGGCTTCTTCTGCTTCTCCTTTCCTTTCAGCTGCGGTGACGTGAATTCTTGGGGTTGCCAGGGTCTAATTATAACTGCGGCACCATGCGGTTAGCTCCCCCACCCACGCTCCACACACTGCCGGAGAGAGAAGCGAAAGAGAAGCCGGGCTGCCAGGCTGGGGAGAAGCAAGAGGAGGTGGCGGGGATGCCACCTGCACCAAGTCGAGGGCTTTCTAATTATGTTCGAGGCTCTGAGCCTGAGAGAAGGACTTTCCACTCAGGGTTAACCACATTTTGCCTCCCTCATCCCCACCAGGGCTGCCACCTCCTCTAGCTCTCACGCTCTGCTCAGCTGTTCGCTCTTTCCAGAACGCACCCTGCCCAGCCCAAAGAATCACAGAACCGTAGGCCCGGAAGGGACCTCAAGAGGTCAGCTAGTCCCCTGCAGTCATGGCAGGACTCAGTATTATCCAGACCATCCCTGACAGGTGTTTGTCTTAAAAATCACCAATGGTGGAGATTCCACAACCTCCCTAGGAAATTTATTCCAGTGCTTCACCACCCTGACAGGAAACTTTTCCTAATGTCCAACTTAAACCTCCCTTGCTGCAGTTTAAGCCCATTGCTTCTTGTCCTGTCCTCAGAGGTTAAAAAGAACAATTTTTCTCCTTCTTCCTTGTAACAACCTTTTATGTACTTGAAAACTGTTATCATGTCCCCTCTCAGTCTTCTCTTCTCCAGACTAAACCAACCCAATTTTTTCAATCTCCCCTCATAGCTCATGTTTTCTAGACCTTTCCTCATTTTTGTTGCTTTTCTCTGGACTTTCTTCAATTTGTCCACACTCTTCCTGAAATGCGGTGCCCAGAACTGGACACAATACTCCAGCTGAGGCCTAAGCAGCGGAAGAATTTCTAGAATTTCTAGAGCGGAAAAATTACGTCTTGTGTCTTGCAACAACACTCCTGCTGATACATCCCAGAAGGAAGTTCGCTTTTTTTCCAATGTGCCCCTTCCCTGTACTGTTTTCAGGCCTGAACGGGTCCATGAACACTGAGCTTGCCAGGCAAACATGACTGTGATTCTGGGAGTGGAGGTGCAGAGTGGGTGGGTGAAGGGGACACAGTAGACACAGTGTGTGTGGATTTTGTTTAAACATTTGCAGCAAGTTGCCTTGGATTGGCATAACAAGGGCAGAGGACAGGGTCTATCTCGGGGTGGGCAAACTACAGCCCACGGGCCATATCTGGCCAGCCAGCAGTTTTAATCCAGCCCTCAAGCTCTCACTGGGGAGCAAGGTCTGGGGCTTGACCCCGCTCCGGTGCTCCAGCCAGGGAGCATAGTGGAGGGCCACTCCACACAGATCCCAGAAGCAGCAGCATGCCCCCCCCCCCTGCTCCTATGCATGGGGCAGCCAGGGAGCTCCACTCTGCACGCAGTCCCAAGCACCGCTCTTGCAGCTCCCATTGGCCAGGAACCACAGCCAGTGGGAGCTGCAGGGGCAGTGCCTGCAGATGGGGCAGCACCCAGAGCTGCCTGGCCGTGCCTCCTCGTAGGAGCCAGAGGGGGGACATGCCGCTGCTTCCGGGAGCCACTTGAGGTAAACACTGCCCGGAGGCTGCACCCCCTGAGCCTCTCCCCACATCCCAACCCCCTGCCCCAGCCCTGATCCCCCTTCCGCCCTCCAAACCCCTCTATCCCAGCCCAGAGCACCCTCATGCACCCCAAGCCCCTCATCCCCAGCCCCACCCCAGACCCTGCAACCCCAGCCAGAGCCCTCACACACCCCTGTGCCTCAATCCCCGGCCCCACCCCAGAGCCCGCACCCCCAGCTGTAGCCTGCACCCCCTTCTGCCCCCCAAGCCCCCGCCCCAGCCGTGATCCCCCTCCTGCCCTCCAAACCCCTCGGACCCAGCCCTGAGCACCCTCCTACACCCTAAAATCCTCATCCCCAGCTCCACCCCAGAGCCAGCACCCCCAACCAGAGACATCATCCCCCCCCCCGCATCCCAACCACCCGCCCCAGCCTGGAGACCCCTCCCACACCCTGAACTCATTTCTGGCCCCACCCCAGAGCCCGCTCCCCCAGCTGGAGCCCTTACCCCCGCCCACACCCCAACCCCAATTTTATGAGCATTCATGGCCTGCCACACAATTTCTAGACCCAGATGTGGCCCTCATGGCAAAAAGTTTGCCCAGCCCTGGTCTATCTACTGCTTCAGGAGCCATTAAGAAACACAGTGAAGAATAGTGAAGCTGAATTCTCTTTCAGGTGCTGGAACTGGGTCCCAAATGTAGTGATGGGAAAAGATGGGTCATTGAAGGCTGGACATTGCACCAGTACATTTGCTGGAGGGACCAGTTCTACACCGGGGGGCAGTGGGTTACCTGGGACCTGAGAGTAGTTTTCTCCCGTTTCTCACTTCTGTTATTGTGCTTAGCATGGAGGAAATGAACCCCAGTCACTTCACTCCATGGTGGTTTCTATTACTCCTAGAGTGATGCTGAAACTTGACGCTCTGTACTGAAACCTGCTAAGGGAAGAAATCTGGGTAAAGAAGGGAAATCCCCACACAGGCCCCAGAGGGACGGGGCAGTCTCCTCTCCCCTATCCTTCCCCCGGGGTAAATACAAAGTGGGCTGACAACCAGGCAGGGCTCACCGGGACTCTAGTCCCATGGCCGGGTGGGCTGGCCATACCCATCTATGCTAGGGGAGGAAAGGGTACAAAATACCAACACGGCAGCTTCTGGAGCGACAATCCAGAGGTAATGATAGCCCCAAAAGAGTGGCCAGAGCTGCCCCTTGGAAAGTAATGGGTCATAACTATTTGGTGGGGGCCTCTTCCTCACCTTCCCCACCCCCCAGAAACAAGCCCTGCAGCAAGCAGGGGTCCCCTGAGCTTGTAAAATACCCTACTTATAAGGGCCTGAGGAAATGGTCTAGATACAGTAAGAGCTAAGCCACCAAGGCTTTGGCTGAGAGGGAGATGATATTGTCCTCTTGCCAGAACCAAGGACTGGGAAACTGGGTTCTAGTCTCTGCTACTGACGTACCATGTGACCCAGGGCAAGTCACTTTGCTGCTCTGTGCCTTGGTTTCCCTGTCTGTAAACTGGGGACAATGATGTCAGCCATGGTGAAACACTCTGAGAGCCTTCGGTGGTATGGGATACCTGCCATAAGTGCATTAACAATGCCAAGCTCTTGTATAGCATTGTTCATCCATAGTGCTTGCATCATTATCCCATCTTACTGTTTTCAGGCCTGAACGGATGGGGAAACTGAGGCAGGCACCGGGCAGGGAAGTGACTTGCCCATGCTCACCCAGCAGCACAGCCAGGAATAGAAGCCAGCTCTCCTAACTCCCAGTCCAGTGTGCTAACCATTATCCCACAATGCCACACCATCCTAAAGTCCAAAGCTCTGCAAAAGTTTTTTAAAGTTTCATTCATTTTTGTAATGTTTAGTTTTCCTGTTCTCTGTGACTACTTTGTTTCCAGGTCCTGACAGAAGAATTAAAGCCCTGTATTGCTCTCGCTGTATTTCCTCCCTGACCTGGAAGGAGCATGGGGAATCTTCCAAGAGACCCTGATCCCACGACATTTCCAGACTCACAAAGGTTAGAGATCAGAGCATCCGCACTTGTGGGTACATTCCCAGACCAAATCACTCCAAGGTTCACCCATCACCAGCAACTTAAAATACATGGCTAGAACAAAGATGCAATGAAATTCAAGAACATGAAAACAGAACCAACCACAAGGAGATTTGTTGCTCTGTAAAAAGAACTGAGAAAGAAAGAAATTATCTGCATTGAAACTAAGGATGACAAGGGTATGCCATTATACCAGCAACATCCTGGAAAGATGGACGGGATACGTGAAGGAGCTTTTTGATGAATCCGAAAAACTGGAGAATACAGAGACCAGAAGAGGAGACGAAAAAGCATTGTATATTACATGTGGGAACCAGAAAGAGTATTGAAAAGTATAAAGTGAGGAAAAGCAGCTGGGGAAGTTGGGATTGTGACTGAAATCGTAGAATCATAGAAATGCAGGACTGGAAGGGATCTCGATAGCTCATCTAGTCCAAGGCTTCTCAGACCCATGGATCGGGACCCAAATTGAGTCACCAGAATGTTTCAGAGGGTGGCCTGGCAGCTGCTGCAGCTCCAGTCCCACAGAGCTGGCTAGGTTCGCCCCCCTGCTCCAGGCACGGCGACTCCAAGGTCCCAGGATCACTCATGACGACAGGAGCCCGGGCAGGCCAAAACCAAGTGAGTGACACACGTGAGCCAGGGCACAGCTCCACTCACACCAGTTTGGTGCATCAGGGGGCAGGGCCCGATGTGAGCGGCGCTGCCAGAACCGAGATCCAAGCCCAGGCAGCCCCACAGCACAGGAGCTGCAGGAGCTGCCGCTGGGGGATGAATGCTGGGCAGGACACACACACACCTTCCTTGTGGGGCAAGATCCAAATGAAACCACCCAAGGGTCTCCACCCTCAGGCTATTTGCCGGTTCACAACAAGTCATAACCATTTACAGAGGGGTCCCCAGGCCAGAAAGGTTGGGACCCACTGGTCTCGTCCAGTCCCCTGCACTGAGGAAGGGCTAAGTATCACCAAGACCATCCCTGACAGGTGTTTGTCCAACCTCCAGTGATCGAGATTCCACAACCTCCCTGGGCAATTTGTTCCAGTCCTTAACCACCCTGACGGGAAGTTTTTCCTAATGTCCAACCTAAACCTCCCTTGCTGCAACTGAGGCCCACTGCTTCTTGGCTTGTCCTCAGTGGATAAGGAGAACAATTTATCCTCCTCCTCCTCGTAACAACCTTTTATATATTTGAAGATTGTTATCAAGTCGCCCCTCAGTCTTCTCTTCTCCAGACTAAACAAAGCCATTTTTTTCAATCTTTCCTTGCAGGTCATGTTTTCTAGACCTTTCATCATTTTTATTGCTCTTTTCTGGACTTTCTCCAGTGTGTCCACATCTTTCCTGAGTGTGGTGCCCAGAACCGGACATGATACTCCAGCTGAGGCCTTAGCAGTGCTAAGTTGAGTGAAGACGAGTTCTCATGTCTTGCTTGCAACACTCCTGCTAATGCATCTCACAGTGAGGTTCACTTTTTTGGTAACAATGTTACATTGATCTGGAGAAAGGGGTAAACAGTGAGGTGGCAAAGTCTGCAGAGGATTCTAAACTGTTCAAGATAGTTAAGACCAAAGCAGACTGTGAAGAACTTCAAAAAGATCTCACAAAACTAAGTGATTGGGCAACAAAATGGCAAATGAAATTTAATGTGGATAAATGTAAAGTAATGCACTCTGGAAAAAATAACCCCAACTATACACACAATATGATGGGGGCTAATTTAGCTACAACAAGTCAGGAAAAAGATCTTGGAGTCATAGTGGGTAGTTCTCTGAAGATGTCCACGCAGTGTGCAGAGGCAGTCAAAAAAGCAAACAGGATGTTAGGAATCGTTAAAAAGGGGATAGAGAATAAGACTGAAAATATATTATTGCCTTTATATAAATCCATGGTACGCCCACATCTCGAATACTGCATACAGATGTGGTCTCCTCATCTCAAAAAAGAGATACTGGCACTAGAAAAGGTTCAACTAAAATGATTAGGGGTTTAGAAAGGGTCCCATATGAGGAGAGATTAAAGAGGCTAGGCCTCTTCAGCTTGGAAAAGAGGAGACTAAGGGAGGATATGATAGAGGTATATAAAATCATGAGTGATGTGGAGAAAGTAGATAAGGAAAAGTTATTTACTTATTCCCATAATACAAGAACTAGGGGTCACCAGATGAAATTAATGGGCAGCAGGTTTAAAACAAGTAAAAGGAAGTTCTTCTTCACGCAGCACACAGTCAACTTGTGGAACTCCTTGCCTAAGTAGGTTGTGAAGGCTCAGACTAGAACAGTGTTTAAAAGGGAACTGGATAAATTCATGGCGATTAAGTCCATAAATGGCTATTAGCCAGGATGGGTAAGGAATGGTGTCCCAGCCTCTGTTTTTCAGAGGGTGGGGATGGATGGCAGGAGAGAGATCACTTGATCACTGCCTGTTAGGTTCACTCCCTCTGGGGCACCTGGCATTGGCCACTGTCGGCAGACAGGATACTGGGCTAGATGGACCTTTGGTCTGACCCGGTACGGCCGTTCTTATGTTCTTATGTTCTTATTGTTGACCCGCATTCCGTTTATAACCCCCAGATCCGTTTCTGGAGTACTCCTTCCTAGGCCATCATTTCCCATTGTGTATTTGTGCAAATAATTGTTCCTTCCTAAGTGTAGTACTTTGCACTTGTCCTTATTGAATTTATCCTATTTATTTCAGACCATTTCTGTAGTTTGTCAAGATCATTTTGAATTCTAATCTTGTCCTCCAAAGGGCTTGCAACCCCTCCCATCTTGGTATTGTCCACAAACTTTATAAGTGCACTCTCTGTGCCATTACCCAAATCATTTATGAAGATATTGATGTGACGTTATTGATATAATCTGGGACCATACAGAACATGGTTGCAACCAAGGTCCTGTAGTGGAACCAAATCTTATGTAAAGGGGGTCATATAAGGTGTCTAAGACCAGGTTACAGGTTGCTGGCTATGATTATGTTGTCTGTATGTATGTTTCATTTTGTAGTTGAAGTTATGAGTATTGGCTTTATACTGTCTGTATTTTCAAACTTATGCTGTGCTTCTGGGAAACATTCCAGACAGGTTGGTGTTAGCTCTGCCTAGCCTGCTCGATGGCCCATTAAGGACCATCAGCTACATAACTGACCCTTTGAGAGGAGGCTGATACGCCTTGTAACTCAGCAAAGTATGCAGGGACTTGCCCATGTAACTCCAGACTCCATTTTGCTGTAATTTTCCACAGTAAGGACAAAGAGTTTCTTACACCTGGAAAAGCTTATAAAAGGCTAATGCCTCATCTCCATCTTGTCTTCAATCCTGCTTCTTACCTCTGGAGGGACTTTGCTACGAACTAAAGCTCTGAATAAAGGACTGAATGACCCATCCCAGCGGGGGATGTACTCCAGAGACTTGATTTGAACCTGCAGTTTACTCCATCATTGCTACAAGCCTGAAGCAAGAACTTTGCCATCACTGTATGTAATTGATTCTATTTAACCAATTCTAGCTCTCATCTCTATCTTTTTCCTTGTATGAATAAACCTTTAGATTTTAGATTCTAAAGGACTGGCAACAGCATGATTTGTGGGTAAGATCTGATTTGTATATTGACCTAGGTCTGGGGCTTGATTCTTTGGGATCGAGAGAACCGTTTTCTTTTATTGGGGTATTGGTTTTCATAACCATTCATCCCCAGGACAAGTGGCACTGGTGGTGATACTGGGAGACTGGAGTGTCTAAGGGAATTGCTTGTATGACTTGTGGTTAGCCAGTGGGGTGAGACCGAAGTCCTCTTTGTTTGAATGGTTTGGTTTGCCTTAGAGATAGAAAAACCCCAGCCTTGGGCTGTAACTGTCCTGTTTGAGCAATTGGTCCTGAATTGGCACTCTCAGTTGGGTTCTGCCAGAACTTCATTGTCACAATTGAATAGAACCAGACCCAACACAGAGCTCTGCAGGACCCCATGCAATATGCCCTTCCAGCTTGACTGTGAACCATTGATAACTACTCTATAAGGATGTTTTTCAAGTCAGTTGTGGACCCACCTTATAGTAGGTTCATCTAGGCTATATTGCCCTTGATTGTTTATAAGGTCATGTGAGACAGAATTAAAAGCCTTACTAAAGTTAAGATATATCACAGCTACTGCTTCCTCCCTATCCACAAGGCTTGTTACCCTGTCAAAGAAGAATATTAGGTTGGTTTGACATGATCCATGTTGACTGTTACTTATCACTTTATTGTCTTCTAGGTGCTTACAAACTGATTGTTTGCTTATTTGCTCCATTATCTTTCCAGGTACCAAAGTTAATCTGACTGGTCTATAATTCTCCGGTTGTCCTTATTCCCCTGTTTATACATAGGTGCTATATTTGCCCTTTTCTATCATTTCATGATCTCTTTCATTCAAGCTACCTTCCACCTTCAAATTCTCAACCAATTCCTTCTTATTTGTCAGAACCAAATCGAAAGCAGGCTGTCCCCTAGTTGCATTCCCCACCTTCTGTAATAAACGCTACAACCCCTGAATGAAGATTCAAAAACTTATTTGCTGGAACTTTTTAATCAGATATACACACCAGGCGAACCGCAGGAGGACTTTTTTCCTGTACTGAAGGCAAATAATGCTAAGGAATGTGAACATTGAACTATAAGCTCGATAAGCCACACACTTAACGTTTTGTTGAAAATTGTTGGCACGCAGTTATGTCAACATCTTGAGACAAGAATTAGCAGAAGTCAGTTTGGTTTCCGCCCAGGAGCCGGCACAATCTTTGCCCTGCGGGTTTAATGTGAGCGTGAGATAGAAGCGCAAAGGGGAATTTATATGTGCTTTGTAAATTATGAGACGGCATTTGATAAAATCCGACATGACAAGAGTATACGTATTCTTGAAGACTGTAATATTGACTGTCATGGGTTATAATTAATAAAAAGCCTGTCTCAGGGACACAAAGCAGCAATCCGAACAAACTATGAACTGAGCATCGCAGCATCAAGAAAGACGCACGTTGAGGTTACATTCTATTTCTGCGACTATTTAACATGGATGTAAAAGGTGTAATGAGGGAAGGTTTAGAAGATACCACCCATCGCATACAGATCAGTGGCGTATCCCTCAAGAGCGTAAGATATGCCTTTGCCCTAGTCTGCATTACTTCCTCTAGGGAAGAACTTCAGAACATATGTATTGCCGTGAACAATATCAGCAAGAAATACAGAAGGACGATCACTATTAGGAAGCCCAAAAGTGCGATAATAAGTAAGCACAGCGACACACAATGTAGGCAACACCTACACCTTGGCAGTCAAGTGATGGAACAAGGCAATAGCTTCTCCTGTCTGGCAAATCTAATAACATCAGATGGAAGATGTTATGGAAAAAATCAAGAGCAAGATACAGCTGGCAAAAAATGCATTCAACAACTTCCAAAGACGTGTGTGTTGTCAGAAGCTCAAACTGCACATCCTTGTTAGATCGCTGTAGTGCTACCTATGGTTAACTCTCCCGTACGGATATGGGAGCTGAGCACTTGAAGAGAACACCAAGGGACGACTCGGAGGCTTCAAGTTCTGGTGTTAGAAACGAATGTTAGAAATTGGTGGAATAACCAAAACTACGAATGAAGAACTGACCAGAGGGATGAATTTTAAAAGAGTAGAAGGACTTGAGACCATAGACTAGGGGTGGGCAAACTACGGCCCGCATGTCACATCAGGCCCACGGGACCCTCCTGCCTGGCCCCATAGCTCCTGGCCCAGGAGGCTTGCCCCTAGCCCCTCCCCCACTGTTCCCTCTCCCCCCGCAACCTCAGCTTGCCCCACTGCCGGCGCGATGCTCTGGGCGGTGGGGCAGTGAGTTCCTGGGGCAGCCCAGCTGCAGAGCCCGGCCTGACCCGGTCTCTGTCCTGCTCAGTGGTGACGACGTGGCTGGCTCCAGCTGGGCAGCACAGCTGTAGCGCCGCCAGCCATCGGTGCTCCGAACAGTGCAGTAAGGGGGCAGGGAGTGGGGGGGTTGGACAGAGGGCAGGGGAGTTCGGGGTGGTGGTCAGGGGGCAAGGGTGTGGATAGGGGTCAGGGCAGACAGAGGGCAGGGAACAGGGGAGTTGAATGGGGGCAGGATTCAGGGGAGGCAGTCAGAGGACAGAGAAAAGGGGTGGTTGGATGAGACAGGAGTCTGGGGGGGCAGTCAGGAAGAGGGGAGGTTGGATGGGGCAACAGGGGGCAGTCAGGGGACAGGGAGCGGGGGGGGTTGGATGAGGCAGGAGTCCCAGGGGTGGGCCATCAGGAGGCGAGAAGGGGAGAGCGGATAGGGGGTGGGGCCTGGCCACCACCCCTCTCCCCTAACCAGCTCTCCATACTATTTCCAAAACCCGATGCGGCCAAAAAGTTTGCCCGCCCCTGTGTAGATAAAAGATTAACATCTGTCCAGGGACACGTAGCTCCCCAGTCAGCGAGCAGCTCACTTCCAGCACTTGTACTGTCAGGCAAAATTGCAGGCAAACCAGGAAGAGGGAAATAGAGAGCCGGGTCTGTCGGAAATATCGTTGCACGAACTGGTCTCCAAAAGCCATGGGAAGAGTAACATGGCTGCAAAAGAGGGAAGATGGTGGTTGACAATGTCCGCATCGGAAACGTCATTAGAAGAATTAGGTGATGTAATCAGGGGCGGCTCTAGACATTTCGCCACCCCAAGCAGGGCGGCATGCCGCGGGGGGCGCTCTGCCGGTCGCCGGGAGGGCGGCAGGTGGCTCCGGTGGACTCCCGCAGGCATGCCTGTGGAGAGTCCGCTGGTCCCATGGTCCACTGGTCCCGCGGCTTTGGTGGACCTCCCGCAGGCCTGCCGCCCTCCCGGCGAGTGGCAGAGCGCCCCCTGCGGTATGCTGCCCCAAGCACGCGCTTGGCATGCTGGGGCTGGAGCCCCCCTGGATGTAATTAGCCATTCACGCACCATTAAAACTCAGCAGCATTAAAACGATCAATTCAAGAGCTCAACAGGCCAGAAACCTACCAAAACTCCTTTCTACCCTTTCATTGTCTAGGAAGCAAACCCTCGACTTCCTCCAGAATCCTTCTCAGACAGGTATCTTTGGCAGCATGCCTGGGAAAGATCATCTAATTGAGACCAAGGGGTCTGCTCGGGTTATTAGCCCCTCTCAATCTGGTGGCTGGGCAGAGTGTGACCAGCTCTTGGCAAGGGAGTCTCAGCAAGCAGGAACTGGAATCAGCTGAGCTGGGGTGGCTTGAGGCAAGGCCCAGGGTGCCACATTCCTGAGGGATTGTGTGTCTTTGGGAGGAGCTCCACCCCAGGAAGCAGCCATCTGTGCCGCTGAGTTTGGGAGGAGGCTGGCCAGCTAGCTAGCCAGAAACTCCGGGGAGGTGTGAAGCCATGAGAGCTAAGGAAGCTAGGAGTGGGGCACAGAGATGGAAAGACCTGGGGAATGGAGAATAGTAAAAGATGGGGGAATGGGAACCACTTTCCTGTCTTTTGATGGGAGGGACCAAAAATATCCTTCAGCTCGAGGATCCAGGCAGGCACGTCCTGCCAGTTCTGCAGCTAGGGACTGTGTCACTCTCCTTAGCGACTGCATCTTGAATTTTGTGATGGTTGTAGGGCAGGGGTAGGCAACCTATGGCACGTGTGCCAAAGGCAGCACGCGAGCTGATTTTCAGTGGCACTCACACTGCCTGGGCCGTGGCCACCAGTCTAGGGGGTTCTGCATTTTAATTTAATTTTAAATGAAGCTTCTTAAACATTTTAAAAACCTTATTTACTTTACATACAACAATAGTTTCGTTATATATTATAGACTTATAGAAAGAGACCTTCTAAAAACGTTAAAATGTATTACTGGTACAAGAAACCTTAAATCAGAGTGAATAAATGAAGACTTCTGAAAGGTTGCTGACCCCTGTTGTAGGGCCTAAGGACCCCAACCAGGAATGAGGCCCCCGTTACACGCCCTGTTGCATTGGCTTCTGTGCTGAGCCCATCATCAGTGCCTCCCTCCCCCTTCACTGCGCTCCCTCTGATCAGCAAGAGGGGAGGCTAACGCTTGGAGCAGCCCAGGGTCATTCGTGGGGGTGGGAGCGTTTCCACGGGGCTGCAAGGTAGCAGGCTCTGGCCTTAAAGTTTGGGAACCATTGAATAAAATCCTGATGCCATGTCTGTATGCCAGGAAATCCCTAGGCATGGCCTCCCGGGAGCAGGAGCTGCAGCCTCCTCGAGGCAGCCTGTTCCCAAGGGACTGTGGCAGGGTCTGATTTTGTTTGCTGTTTCTTTGCGGAGCCCTTCCAGCCGCTCTCACTGAATTGACTCTGCCTGAACGGTGCCCTGCAGTGAAATCCCTGCCTTCTAATAAGGAAAGGCAAACAGCTGTGAAATTGATCACACAGCCTATGAGCAGGCTGGGATCCCTGTGGGATATGCACCAAGGCTTCGCTTCGCCAGAGCACAGGAAGTGCAGCCTCAGCCCATTGCAGGAAGGGGAGAGGAAGTGCATTTCCTGAAGGTTTATCCATGCCCCAGAGAGATTACCCAGCTGTGAAGGGAGCCACATCTCCCCAGAGTTTGCCCCCTGGCCACATGGGGCAGGTGGAATGTATTTTTCAGCACACGTACCTAGCTGAATATTTTTGAATATCAAGTGCTGGGTCACATGAGGGTAAATCTACAATTGCCCTTTTGGTGTCTGCTCTGGACTGATGTTGAGAATGGAATTGGGCCCTGAGTGAATATTTATCCTTGGAGCACAACCAATCGCCTCCAGACTACACCACTTCCACACAAAGGGAAGAGCTGCTGGGAATATCCTGAATGCTCCCGTTTCTCTAGAGGTTTCTAGAGAGCTCAGATGCCTCAGGATCACTCCGTCACAGCCGGTCTGCTAACAGCCCCATTTCACAGAGCTCGAGGCACGGAGACCCGTGACCTGCTGAAGTCTCTCTGCTTCAAGGACGGGAACAGAACCCAGGAGTCCTGACTCCAAGCTTAGGCCTCCTCCTGAGCCTCCACCATGGGGAGCACCCAGAGTCTATCCCAGAGAGGGGCAGGCCCCGTTGTGTGGCTTCCCAGCCACCTCCTGGGAATGAATTGGCAGGTCGGTTCGGAACCTTTTAGGTTCCCAGTGAACATACACACACACACACCACAAACACACCACACGCACACAGCAAACACACCACACACACATGCACGCACACATGCACACACCATGGGCACACACACACACATGCACATGCACACGCACACACCACACGCACTCACTTCCTCCTTGCCCCTTCCAAGATTGCTACCAGCCTTGTTCGCGAGAAAGAACATGGGGCGGCCAACAATCTCTTGCTTATAAAGTTCTCCAGCCCTAGGGGTGTGTCATAATTTTCAGCCACTAGGTGGCAGAGCTCAAGTGTCAAGTGCTCCCCCTGGGCTGTCTGCCATGACCTAAGAGCAGCTCACGCTGACCTCATTCTCCACAAGGAAACCTCCCCCCCCACCGCCCCCCAAGGCAGGTGAGACCAGCGCCATCCCCAGGAGCTGAGATGGGAGCCTCAGCGCTGAGCCGGCCAGATTCAGATCCTGCTGACCATAGGACGGCGCCGCCAAAGCCAGGGGAATCCCTCCGGCTAGACCCCACAGCGAGGTCAGAATCGAACCCACCATCCTGAAGCTCCAGCTGTTGCTGGGAGGCGGGATGCTGACACCGCCAGGACCAAGTCAGGGATTTCCATGGCCCCTGCAGCAGGTGTAATGAGCCCCGGGTTCAAATCCCAGCAAGAAGCCAGGTAGCCCCTGGTCTCCACGCAGGTGACTCTGTGCATGTGTTTTCAGCTGAGCCCTTGAAACCCAATGTCCTGTATGCTGGCCTGGCCATTATATTTATTTTTTATTTATTGCAAGAGATGTTAGCCTAGGACTCTATGGATTCAATCCTGCCTCAACCACCCGCTTGTGCAACGATTTCCCTGGTGCTGGCCTCTGCTTCTGAGATAGCATCGTTCCAGTGGTGGAGGGAATCCCAGCATTCCAGAGAATGAATGGCTTCTCCGCAGAGCAAGGCAAAACTCTGCACCCAATGGCACAGAGAAGCTTTTATCTAGGGATCCCACATAAACAAATACAGGTCTAACACGGCCCAATGGCTGCAAGTTGAAGCTAGACAAACTCAGAGTGCAAATAAAGTGTAGATTTTTCACAATGAGAGTAAAGAACCACTGGAACAATTTACCAGAGGTCATGGTAGGTTCTCCATCACTGGCAGGTGTTCAGCTAAAAGATCTGCTCCAGGAATGATTTGGGGGCAGGTCTCTGGCCCATGTTATGCCAGAGGACAGACTAGATGATTGCAATGGTCCCTTCCTGCCCTCGGAATCTATGAATCTGTGTCTGGGGCGCCTACGCTCTACAAATACATCATAATGCAGCTGGTAGCTAACTCTTCTCTAGCGCTCAACCCTTGACAGCACGACCCACCCAGGAGCAGTGCTGACTGAATCACCCACCTGTTGAAAGGACGCTGGCTGAGTTCAGCTTATTACCACCCCCTGTCCTGCATCCCTCATGCATCCAGAACATACACTAGCTTCCCCAGGCTCTTTGGCAAGGCAAGGACTGCAGGGCTACGTGTATGCAGGTGTTCTGTGGGGCCTGGTGATCCGCAGCCCTGGCCTTCAGTCACGTCAGCTGCAAGAGGAGGGTGAAACACCACCAGATCACTACTACATAGCAAATGGAGATTCAACACCTAGCTTGACTGCAGATCAGGGACTCATTGTTATCCTCTTTCTCCCCTCTCCTTTCTTCCTGCTTCCTCTGACTCGCTTTCTCTCCCTGCCCACACTGAGCCCTGCCCTCCGGAAGAGCCCTCCAGGCTGTGAGAGGGCACAATCAGTCCCTTTCTCCCCTGCCTTCTTCCTCTCAGTCCTCTGGCCCCTCGCTCCCAACACCCGTCACCCCCTCAGTGGGCTTAGCTAATGAAAGAGACGGTACTGAAGTCACTGATTCACATGAGAGCAGAATGTGACCCTAACACTAATATCAACACCTCACACTTCTATGGCTCTTCCTAACCCTAGATCTCAAAGGTGGGGCAGTATCTTTAACCCCATTTTACAGGTGGGGAAAACTGAGGCACAAAATATAGCTATAAGCAACCGCAAGATCAGACAGTGAGTGAGTCACAGAGACAAAGAACAGACTGCTGATATCCCACCTCACCTCTCTGTGCTCAGCCCGCTAAGCTGGAGTTTCGGCGCTAAAGGGCAGATGACTCTGGGCTCAGCAAAGGAATGTGGTTCTCCGTTCATGATCCATGTCGGTTCTGGCATTCCTGGAGACGCTCAAGCATGTGGGAGGAGGGATAGCTCAGTGGTTTGAGCATTGGCCTGCTAAATCCAGGGTTGTGAGCTCAATCCTTGAGGGGGCCATTTAGGGAACTGGGATAAAAATCTGTCTGGGGCTTGGTCTGGCTTTGAGCAGGGGGTTGGAGTCGATGACCTCCTGAGGTCCCTTCCAACTCTATGATTCTATGCTGCAGCTCAGATCCCAGCAGAGGGTTTGCAGCCAGCTGGTTTCCTCCCCAAACAGAAAATGGGGAAACAACTCCCGAAACACACCATCCAAATGGGAAGCTAGATACATAACACTGGCCGGCCCATAGGACTCTGCAAGGCAGGCGATTGCCCTGCCATCGACAAGAAACTATCTCCATCGCTTTGTCTCAAAGCACGTGCATCTCCCTCTCTCCGTCTGCAATTCTTTCCTTTCTCCCTTCCTTGGCCCAGCACACTTTCCCTCCGTCATGGCCACGCCATTCTCGGAGTGTCTTTCTCTGCCTCGCTCCCCCACTGCTGTTGTACCTTCTCTCTACCTCCTCTTCTCGCTCTCTCTCCCATCCCCTCAGCCCCTCTCTCTGCCTGTGAGTGTCTCTTCCCAGACCTCTGAGCACAGCCCTGGGATGTTCCTCCTTCTGCCAAAACCAACTCGCTTTAACCTTTTCCCCCCAGCACATAGCTGAGACGCACAGAGCGTCCACTGCAGCATCTTCAGTCCTTCATGTGGCCCCAGAGCGCTGCACCCAGGGCGGGAGCAACACTGGAGGGCTGTGCTGCTCAAGATACCTCGTTCTGCGTGGGGGCGGCAGATGAAAGGAGTGCACCAGGGCTGGGCCCAGGGACCTGTTTTCTTTCCATTAAGAGGAGATCCCCCACGCCCCCTGCACACCAGGATAGTACAAAGGGCTTCCTGTTCGTAGGCGGATTCTATACTGGGCCAGTGACGGCATGCGAGGGGAACTCCACCTGTAGGCAGGGGGGCTTCTTCCAGACACTTTGGTTTTGTGTTTTATGAAGAGACTTTTCCAAACCCCGGTGCCTTGCAATGGGTTTCTGTGCAACCGCGGCCTCTCCTGCTGCCTGCTCTCAGGCGGGTCGGCCAATCCCCACGGCAACGCAGTCAGGCTACAAAAAAATCAGGAGATTGGCTTAAAAATCACAAGATCTAATAAACAAAACAAACACCGTTGGGCTCATTTTATCTGCTTCTCGTTCCGGCCTGTGAGGGTCATCCTCAGATCACATTTTGAAGAGTTTCTCCACAACCCTGCGTGATGGGGCAGAGACCCTTCTCCGGGTGCTGAAAGGGTTAATATGGGTCTGGTGGTGAATGGCCCCCACCTGGCTGCACCAGGAGGGTGGCCCAGACCCAAGTAAAGGTGAAGCCCAGATGCTGGGGAAGGAGCTAGTTCGTCGCTCTAAAGAATCATAGAATATCAGGTTGGAAGGGACCTCAGGAGGTATCTAGTCCAACCCCCTGCTCAAAGCAGGACCAACATCAAGAAACTCCAGTTAGAAGGGGGCTGCAGGGAGCATGGGGCAGGATACTCAGCTGTAGAGAGAGCAGGGTCAATGAGGCAGCCCAGGGAGGCAGCTGATCTGGGGGATCCTCTCCTGAGTAGAAAGCTCTGGTAAGAGGTCAGGAGAGACACGGAGCCGCCAGCGGGGTGGGGCAAGTCCCAGTAGGCAGTGCTGATAGTAGGGGAAGATCCGGACTCGCCAGGAGAGAGCCCTGGGAGGTGTTCAGCTGAGGAGCAAAGCAGGATGAAAGGCCAGGCCACAGGAAGGCAGAACGTTTGTACGTTTAGTGTGGGATTTTGTTGGGGGAATTCCAGGGGGTTTCCTGTCCCTGCAAGGAGGGTGAGCCTAGAGAGGCTGTGGGGAGAAGGCCTGAAGAAAGGCAAATGGCATGAGTCCAGAGAGGCTGCAATGAGACTGACAGAGGAGACCTTGGCTATGGGTTAGTGGGTTCCCAGACTGGAAGGGGCTGCGTTCCCCGATAGCCAGCAGGGAGGGTAACAGGAGGCCCCTGAGAAGGGGATATAGCAAAGTGAAAACCCAAAGGAAAGGATGTAGAGACCACAGGGCCCAGTCAGGAAAGACATTGGACCTTCTGTTATCCCAGAAGGGGTGGGACTTCACTGGGACCTTGCTGAAGGGTGGAGTTGTAAGAAGAGGCAGATCACTGCTGGACCATGGAGACCCTCAGTAGGGTGCACTAGAAATGAAAGAGCTGCTATGCCATGTCTGGCCAGATGAGGCACTTCATCAATGAGGCCATCCTTCTATATCATTAGAGCTAGAAACTTAATTTATGTTAACAAAAGCTGAGCTTCTCAACTAATCCCAGGACTCCAGGAGCTGGGGCTTTAAGGAAAACATCAAATATCACAAGAATGATGATGAAATCACAAGAGTTGGCAATGCTGAATTACCCTTCACTTCCTGTCCAAAACTCTTGGGCAGCGTTCCTGTGCGTTGTTAAACAGCTGTCACATTCCACCCCAGAGGTGGCTGCGTTTCAGTGAAGGTACCTTACCTGTTTTAGACAGGATTGTAAAGCCTCTGAGATCCCTGAGTGGAGATGCAAAGTGTCACTGGTATTTGTTCCGTATCCTTTCCTAGTGGAGCCTAGTATCAGACTGTGACTGGGTGGGAACGCTCTGTGTTTGGAGAAGCCTCTAACAGTTCTGATTGCAAAGCTTATTCACGCCACCTGATTGTCTTTGCTCTTTGCATCTGGACTGACAGGTTTTCAGGTGATATTTTAGAGAACGTCGAACTCTGGCTGGATCTAAAGGCTGCACCAGCACATATATCACCGCGCCAGCCTCTTTCTGGGGCCTCCAGTGTCACTGTAAATTCAAGTTTAGGGGTGGATTTTTCCTCATTTTGCCCAACCCATCTTTTCCATCTGTACTAGCTCCCTTTGCCTCCCTACAGAACTCACGCAGCAACCTACCCGGCACCAACTTGTGCGGTAGCGATGGGTCTGGGATACAAAGTTTGAATCCAGTCTGGATCAGAACTTCAGTGACGTTAGAATAAGAGCCAAGCCACATTCTAAATCTGGCTGGACATTTTCTCCTGATACCAGGAGGGGGGAAAGTTTAGGATCCAGGATTCTGGTTTCACTCTCTGGTCAATAAAGCCACCGAATGAAACAGGAAGGAACTGAAAGGAACAGCAGCTGCCCTTTGTTCATCACTGCAAGAGGTGGCTGAACATTTCAAAGCGATTTTTCCACAACATTCTAAATTTCAAACTAAGCAGGTGGGGCAGCATTTCTGCAAAACATTTTTGCCTTTTTTCAACACGGAGGCTTTGCCCGTCTCACCATTTTCACCAAGCACCATTTTTGCATACACAGGAAAAAAATACCTCCCCTGGCTGCTGGAAAAATTTCCACCTGCTGCTGAAAGTTTCCATTGAAATTTTGATGGGGAAAACTATCGAGACAGTGAACGTTTTCCTTCTGACACCCGACCTGCTTTACTAAACCCTTTGCTCAGCGGCGCCGCTGGGACAGAGGAGAGGGATGAACTGTGCAACAGCACCAGAATACAGTCAAACCTGGGAGTTAGCCCCAAACATGGGGTTTAGGCTCTTTCAGGACACAGTCTTTCGGGGGCTGAGTTTTGTAGAATCAGCTGCATGGGGGGGGGGGTCTGCTATATTTTGAGGTCAAAGCTTGCTGGGATTCCCTGAATGGTTCGATGCCTCTTACTTAACCTAGGGTTGCAAGCTGGGTTGAGGGGGAACTCCTTTCCGTTCTCCCCCGTCCTGACTTGTATTAACTTATCCTTCTTTGTGTGAAGTAGGGGGAACTGGGTTTCCTTCCCCTATCCAGCTTCTCAGGAGCTGGGAAGACAGCAATCAAACAGTTTGTCAGTGGCACGACTCAGGCGATGTGGCATTCCTGCTGGCGCTACGGGCCTGGGTAAGCAAAGCCCTCCCTGCCCAGGGTCAGCCGCTGAGCCAGGTCGTTCTTAGGTCCATCCCTGGTCCCGCGAGCTCCACTCTGGAGGCACAGACAGCGCCCCTGGTCCCCACTCCATCCTGTCCCTCCCTGGTGCGCTGAACAGCCACTCTCAAAAACACACTGGACGCCACTGATCCTGGAGGCAGCCTCCATCCCAGCACAGAACAACACCTAGCCAGGCAGCACATGTGCCAGGGCATCTCACCGCACCTCCGCCTCCTCGGGCTGGAGCCAGTCACACGCACAGCCGGCTGGGCAATACAGCCGTAGCAGCCTAGTGACCACCAGGGTGTGTGCGACGGGCTGGGGCTGAGGACAAGGATGGTTTGTGGTTAAGCCATGGAGCTGGGGTGCCGGAGACCAAGGTTAAGATAATGGCTCTGCCCGGATAAAGTACAGCCTAGTGGCTAGGGAAGGGGACAAGCATCCTGGAGGCAGGGCTGCTGGAACAATTTTAATAGTGAGGGTGCTGAATGGAATCAAACTGCAAACCCTGTATATGATGGAAACCACTTCAAGCCAGGGGGTGTTGCGGCCGCACCCTTCGTTCCAGCACCTTTGTCTGGAGGCCTGGCTTCTAGTCCCAGCTCTGTAGCTGACCTGCTGGGTGGGCTTGGGCAAGTCATGTCCCCTCTGCATGCCTCGATTTCCCCAGTTGTAGAATCAGGGCAATGCTACTGAGCTGCTTTCTGGAGCGCTTTGGGATAATTGCCTGGTTTGTCCAGCTAGTCTACGTACACTGGAGGCTCTTCAGGGCAAAGCCTGTCTAACATTGTACCTGGGCAGTGCCTGGCACAACGGGCCCCTGATCGCAGTGGGGGGAGGGGGGTCTCAAGGTGCTGCTGCTATAAGCTACCATCACACCTGGCACTAACTGACCCTCTTCTCATCCTCCTGAGCAGAGAGACCAAGAATCCAACGAACCACGGCGATGGGACCCCCTATGTGAGCCCAAGAGAGGGCCCCTCCAGGGTAGGGCTGTGGGGTTCCAGGCAGGGCCTGGCCTGTGGATAAACAGCCTTCATTCTCCAGGCACGTGGCCGCACCCCAGCATCATCCTCTCCCCCCGCCCCCGAGGGACTCCCAGGAGTGAGTCGTGTGACTGAGGGGGAGGCCGCGGGGGCACCGGGCCAGGGCTGCCATGTGTGGCAGTCACTCAAAGTCACACCGGCAGCAAGTCGCTTCAGCTGATCAGAAATCCACAGCCCTGAGACTCCAGACTGGATGGAGAGGGGCCTTTCCCCCACTGGGACCCCTCTGGGGCGGGGGTGGGGGCAGGCTGCAGAATGCCAGGAAGGCAGCGCAGGGTGTGCGGGCATGGCTGGGCCGGAGCACTTGGCTCGGAGCAAATCTCACTTTGGACACAAGTGAACTGAAACTGCTCGTTTTCAGCCTAGACCTTGCAGATGTTTGTCCTGCGGCAGGCCCAGAACAGGTTAGCCAGGGGGTTGTGGATGTTTGCCTGCCCTGAGGGGAAGCAGGAGGGGATAGGAAGGGGCTGCAGGTCGGGATTGAGGGGCACTGGCAGAGCTGGGGGGGCAGGACTGGCACAGCAGGGGGTGCAGGTCAGGATTGAGGGGTGTCGGCAGAGCTGGGGGGCAGTAGTGGAGTAGCGGAGGGCTGTGGGTCAGGATTGAGGGGCGTTGGCATTGAGGGGCATCAACAGAGCTGGGGGAAGCAGTGGAATAGCAAGGGGGCTGCAGGTTGGGATTGAGGGTCACTGACAGAGCTGGGGGGGAAGGACTGGACCAGCAGAGGGCTGCAGGTCAGGACTGAGGGGCATTGGCAGATCTGGGGGGCAGTAGTGGAGTAGCAGGGGGCTGCGGGTTGGCATTGAGGGGCATCGGCAGAGTTGGGGGCACAGGACTGGGCCAGCAGGGCAGCTGTAGCTGAGGCTTGGCGGAGCTGTGGGGCACCCCAGGGACAGGACAAAAGGCATTTCCAGAGCTGTACCAGCAATGCCCTCGGAGGACTGAGGTGTGGGGCGGCAGGAGGTGCTGTGGGGCAGGCGCGAGGGGCACTGGCAGATCTGAGAGTGTGGGGAGCTTGCTGCCCCTGTACCCCTGGCTCTGATACTCGTTTGCCTCCATGAGCACAATCATGTCAGCGAAGTGCTGAGAACTACATACACACACACCCCCGCCCGACTGTGTTACCCAGACAGCAGCTCCCTCTCTCCCCGGCCAATGGGGAGGTGCTGCTCCCATCCTGATCCAAACCCAACTGCTCCAGCCTGGCCCTTGAACCCAGGCCCGCCCTGCCGGTGGGATAGTTTGGGTTCATGGCTGTTTTGTGCCTCGGGTCCATGTCTAGTAAAATCCCTTGGCCGAGCGCGATGCTGCAGCCCAGGGACTCGGGCGGGGGGGGGGAGCGTCGTGTGCCAGCATCATTGTGCTGTCAGCTGGTGTGGCTTCATTTCCTCCATCCTCCACTTCATTAAGTCTTTGTGCTCCCCTCCCACCCACACAGCATAGCGCCTCCTGCTAGTCGAGGGTCTCCCCTCCCATGGGCCGAGTGCAGGAAGCCATGTGGGTGAATGGGGAGCAGTAGGAAGGTTTACACCTCTGCTCCTTGTGCCCCAAGATGGTGGTCCCCTTAGCAGACCTGGTCCTCAGCTTCCTTCCAGGGCAGGGAGACTGACCCAGGCTCTGCCACCACTCTGGGCACGGAGCCCGTCCTCCATCGGCAAATGCACCTGAAGCTCTGAGGCCTTAGATCTGCCTGATCACCCCAGAGGTGGCAGATAAGAAGCCTGGTGAGGTGCAGGCCTGAGACTCCCTTTGCTTCCATCAATCAACCAAGCCAGAGCTTCCAAAGAGCATGGGAGAGAAAGAAAGAGGCGGGGTGGAGAAGACAGAAGAGATCACCTCTCCCACCAAAGAAACAAGAAGAAAGAGGAGGAAGAGAAGAGAATCCCTGCCCTGCAAGCCCCAAAGAAAGAGGAAGAGAAGAGAGATCCTGAGCGTCCACCTCAAAAGAAAAAGGAGAGAGTCTCTTATCCCCCCGGCAGCCTGATCTCTCGGCTTGGCTACGCCAGAAGAATCCTGCTCTCTGCTAATGGGGCTGTAACTTTCCTCCACAGCTTGATTCTTCATGTTGCCTTTGTCAGGCACTCGGTGGCAGCGCTGGGAACTCAGGCAAACTGTGAAGGACTTTGGTCTATCAGTGTGATTAGAGGCAGCCTCCTGGGACATGTTTACTCTCATCATTCAGTTGATAGAACTATCATAGCGCCGAGGCACGGCGGAGCTTTCCGAGGGTTGTCAGAGCCTGTCGCTAATAACAAACGACACCCAGAGGATGGCTTCAAACAGCCGCTGAGTTAAACTAATGATCCTTGATGGAGAACGCTTAGCAGCACTGCGTCCCCTTCCTGCACAGATGCTCTGCCGCAGACTCCCCTGGCCCTATCTCCCTCTACTCACCCCGGACAAGGCAAAAGGGAGTTGGAGTCGCCCTCCTCTCTCGTCCTCTTGAGCCCACAGCACTCTGGTCCGCAGGAGACGTTGGTCAGCCTAGGGCCAGGGGAATGGGGAATCAAAAGTCTGCAAGGGGGGCAGCGTATTTTGTTGCACAGGGTTGAGAAGGGAGCTTGCACTGTAGCCTAGTGGGTAGGGCACTCAGCTGGGAGGTGGAAGCTCTCTTCTCAAATCCCTTTCGGGGGGATGTGACCTGGAGAGGTCCCACATCTCAGGTGCCTGCCCTGCCCACTGGGCTAGAGGTTAGGAGGGAAGGCTGGCTCCCCCAGGTGTCTATCTCTCTCTCTCCAAGGATGCCCAGGTGCTCAAGACGTCTGACTCCAGGCAGCAGGTTTCGGTTCATGGCCCATGCCTCCCTGCAGCCTGGCCTTCCGCACCTGTCTGCAAAAGAGGGGCAGGGCTTGGCTCATCTCTCTTTTCTCCATTGACTAGCTTGGGCGGCTCCCAACCTCACCCGCTGGCTCGTTGGAGGCGCCTCTCCCCCCTTGCAGTGCCCAGGGAGCCTAGGCACCTAAATCAGGCTTTGAGGAGCCCAGAGTTGCTCCTGTGATTTTATAGGCACCTAAAAGTGACCCACAGGTGCAACCACCTGAGTCCCTCCATAGAACTTGGCCTACATGCCTTCAGCCTGCACTGTGTCCATGGATACCAAGAACTCCCTCCCTTGCTGCGTAGGCCCTAAGCATGGGCGGCTGGTCTCGTGGTGGTTCATTGCACCGTCCTGCAAGACATCCCAAATCCGCACCCAGTCCAGCCTTTGCTGGCTCCCTCCCTGGCCTGGGAGTTTGGTGCAGGTAGCCGGTCTGGGTCCTGGCTGGGGGGTGGGGGAAGAGAAAGGGATTCTTCCCCTCACTCTGCTGAGAAGCAGGATTTTCCATCTTCCTTGGCTAGAGGGAAGGGAACTCGAGTCAGCGCTGCCCTGTGGAGAGAGAGGATTTGGGGACTCCAGTAGGGAAGCAGGGTCCCACTCCCTCCCCCTATCCCCTCCAGCCATTCCCCAACCTGGGTAGGAGCGCCGGGGGTGGAAAATCATGGTCCATCTTCTCAGCCCCCTCTGCATGGGCTGTCACAGAAGTAGCTGCTTTGAGCTGCAAGGGGACTTTGTACCTCACTGATTTTCAAAGGTGTTGTTGGTCCCAACTTCCATTGGTGACAGAGACAAGGCAAGAGCCCTGTGGCACTCAAAAGCTCGTCGCTCTCACCCAGAGAAGCTGGTCCAATAAAAAACATGACCTCTCCCGCTTTGTCTCTGATTATTACAGGGTCACTTAAAATAGTATCAAATAAACCACAACCACTCCCCTGCTTGGGGAGCAGGTAGCCCCCTACAAACCCCAACAGAAAGGTGAAGTCTCACACTTTCAGTAAGTCCCAGGATTATTCCTGGGAGTCAGTCGCTTGGAGGATCCCTCATGGAAGACCAGCGGTAACGAACAATGGAGTGGAGAGCTTAGGTCCTTCTGGGTGATGGAATTACGTGTGCTCCTTACTCAGATGTCTGGATGCTACAGTGCATTAGAAATGCAGCTAGATAGGAAGAGAGGTTAGCTGGGAAGAGAGGAGGAGTCAGATTTTATCCCACATTATGTGTGCCTCCATGTCACCAGGGCCGGTGCAAGGATGTTTCAAGCCCTAGGCGAAACTTTCACCTTGAGCCCCTCCCCACACCCCCACCCTGAGGCGCCCCCCCCCCCACAGCAGCTACCCCCCTCCGCCCTGAGGCGCCCCCTTTGTGGCAGCTCCCCACCCCCCACACTCCGTCCTGAGACGACTTCCCCCCCCAGCCTCAGCTCACCCCTGCTCCGCACACAAGCACGAGCACACCATCACTGCTTCACTTCTCCCGCCTCCCAGGCTTGCTGTGCCAACCAGGAGGCGGGGCAGGGCGAGCTGGGGCAGAAAAGTTCCCCTGCATGCTGCGCCCCCACTCCCTTACTTGCTGCAGGCAGCCCTCCTCGTGCTCCCCTGCCCCAGCTCCCTCCCCCTAAATGCCAGCGGCTACCGGGGCAGCCAAAGATCCGGCCACCGCAGTCGCTGCCGAAGAAAATGGTGCCCTCCAAATCCTAGTGCCCTAGACGACTGCCTAGGTCGCCTAAATGGTTGCACCGGCCCTGCATGCCACCCCGCTGGTTTCAGAGTCAGAGCAAAAGCTGGGCCAGAATCTAGTCTCATTGGGTGATGTTATGTTCACAGCAGACACACAGAGACAGGACCAGCTCCTGGTTTTCTGCCACCTCAAACGGCAAAAAAAAGGCCGAATAAAAGCCGAACCGCGGCAGCTCAATCGCTCCGCTCCATTCTTCGGCGGCAGTTCGGCGGTGGGTCCTTCACTCCGTCTATTGCTCTTCAGCAGCACTTCAGCATTAGCTCAAAGATGAAGAGAAGGACAGAGGGACCCATCGCTGAATTCCCAAAGACCGGGAGGTACCGCCGCCCCAATAGCGGACAGAGTGCCGCCCCAAGCACCTGCTTCCTTCACTGGTGCCTGGAGCCGGCCCTGCACAGAGATAAGGTAGATAAACACAAATACCCCTGCTGGAAGGTTGCGATGTAACACAGCTTTATGTCTTAGAATTCAGAAGGATTATAAACAGGAACCCAAAACCAGAGAGAGATAAAGCAGGCTGCACCCTCAGGCTGAGAGGCACAACTCACCTCACCACTTTAGGCTGGCTAGCTGCAGACCAACCCTAATCACCATATGCTTCCCTACAGAGCCCCCTAGCTTGCAAGCAGGACCAGGAAACCACTTACAAACTTAAGTGACTACCAACAATTCCAACACTGTTTTCAAATGCACCATAGATGAGATGCTCTCATTTCACTGCTGGACAAACTGTGCTTCCTCACCTGCTTTCCAAGATGATGCAACCGGCAGTAGTGTCATCGGTTACGTTAGGTGGCACTTTCCCCTGTCAGTGGCATGTCAAGGCGCTGGCGTAGCCTCATGTCAAACTGCTGCCAGGTAACAGCGCTTCTGTAACACCACTAGGCAGGAGAGCTGTTGTGAGGCTGTTTATTAGTCTATGGACCAGATGTCATGGACCCTAGTGGGAGTTTCACCTGAGAAAGCATGGCTGGAATTAGGTAAATGAAGACATGAAAAGCTGGTTATTATTTTCACCATTAGTATTTATATTACAACTCAGTTCAAGGCCCCATTGTGCTGGGTGCTATACAAGGAGTCAGCCCTTACCCTGAAAAGCTTCCAGTCTAGTGGTGTGATAAAGACAGGATCATTATCTCCATTTCACAGATGGGAAACTGAGGCACAGAGGCCCCAATCCACAAAGGTTCTTGGACACCTAAAACTTAGACTTGGGTTCTTAAGTCCCAGGTTTAGGCTCCACCCTGATCCACAGAACTGCCGAACCCTATTTCTGCCTCTGAGTCGAGATACCAATCGCCTGCCTCAGCCCCAGCTCAATCCACAAACTGGGAGAAGATAGGTGGGTGAATGCCGATCTTGTGTGCAGGGCCCGACCCAATAGGCATGTGCAGAGATCGCTGACTGGAGTGGGTCCCATTCAAATTCTGGCCAGTGATTAGTGCACTCAGCTGGGACATGGGTAATCCACGTTCAATTCCCCGCTCTCTGCCACAGTGGGAGAAAGGATTTGAACAAGGAGTCCCCAAGAAGGTGCACTAGCTGCTGAGCGATGGATACTCCCATGAGGAGTCATTTTCACGCTCTCTCTGCCCCTATGACTATGTAAGTATTTAATCCACAGTGGAACAGTCACTGGCCAGAAAGAGACTAAAAATGACACTGTGCTCCAGGGGCTTGGGCACCCACATGGGACGGTGGGACCCAGCCCCCTGCTCCACTGACTCTTTATTGATTTACCCACCATGGAATCGCTTCCAAAGGAGAGGCCAGGGGACCCCAGCAGCGCAGCTGAGGGTAAATGTGGGCAAACAGAGTTTACTCACGTCTCATGTAAGGAATAAAGCGTTTCCTGATTCCTGCTCTCTTGCGATAAGCAAATCCCGGCTGTCTGGTCCCTTCGTAGGTGACAGAGTGCCAAAAATCCATTGTAATGGCACTCCAGTTTTTTGGCCCTGATGTCATCCTAGCCTAATCCCAAATCAAAATAAGGCATCTCTGCACACCCCTAGCACCTACCATGCCCGGAAAAGCAAAGGTAGTTAACCGGCTTCTTTTTTAACTACTATACCAGGGGAAGCCTTGTATCAGAACATCTCACAGCTCAGTTTCCAGCATGCTCTCCAGAGAGGTGGAAGACCTCTGTTCAAATCAGGTCAAGGGGGAGACTCGAACCTGAGTCTTTCACATTCCAGGCAAGCACACTAATCACTGGATGAAAAGCTACCTGTGGGAATTGCCTGTTCCTCCTCCAATCTCCTTCCTCTCTCCAAAAGAGATCCAATGACATACCCCAGGCCAGACGGAGCCTGTACCAGAGCTGGAAACTGAAGCTCAAGTGCCAGACTCTGAACCATCTTTCCTCTCCCCAAGGAACCCAGTGACTTTGCTTTCATGCCCCCCGCCCCCAGAAAAGGTACATGAGACAACATGGCTGCTGGGAGGAATGTCAGACTTTAATACCAGGGGCTGGGTCTCTTTAAAAAAAAAAAAAAAAAGAATTTAAAAGGTTGTGGGTTTTTTCCTCTGTTTTGTCGTTGTTAAATAATAATTAAACCACCATTTCCAGCAGAGACCACTTGTTTTAAATTTCCTGGCTAACGTGATGTAACAGCTGTGTGTGATGCAACCCCATGTGGAATGCATCATTCAGGAAACCAAAAACAAAGATGGCTTTCTGGCCAAATACTCTGCATGTCTCCCTCTCCCACACTCCCACCCCACCCCCCCCCCACTGCCCATTCTCCCTGCAGCCCTCCCCAAAACACGTTCCAGAGCTTATTCCTCAACTCGGCTTCCGCTGGTGTTCTCCTGTGCACACCCTCGTCTCTGCAATGGAGATCACAGCCCATCACCAAAGAGACCCATATATATGAACATACGCACCTCTTTCTTTTGATCAGACACACAGTGGGTCAGAGAGAGGGGCCACAGCCCCTCACATCTGCATCACAGCTCCGCCAAACAGCACCAACTCATCCCTCCACCGGTCTCTAGAGCAACACCTGACAGTGCCTGCAGCTGGAATGCATGCAGATAATTCCCAGCTGCTATTGCCTGCTCCGGGGGTGGGCAGAGTTAAGGTTGTGTGGGCACGTACCTTCACTCTTCATTTCCTGGTGTTCAGAAGTTGGCATTTTGCTGAACTCAATGTTCTGTAAGGGCACGAGATCCCCCCGGACCACCTTAACTCTGTGTTGGCCAAGGTTCTTGGCACTGATTGATCACCGTGTTGAGGAGGGAGTGGTGTATTTGTGCAATACTGTCCCTATTTCACTGATATCGAACACCAAGATTCATTCCGTTTCATTGCATGTGGCGGACGCCTTGGTGAAACAATCCATTGATTTGTCTCTGAGGGAAGCCCCAAGCCGTGAGACTCAGATGCAAACAATTCCCCAAAGGTGCAGGGCATTCCGGGATTTTCAAGGTCCCTCAGAGACTTGGGCCTGCAAACTCCATTGAAATTCAATGGGATTTGGGCTGCACGGGGGGCATTTCAATCCAAGCACTAACAGTGGGCGGAGCCAGGCTGGGCCCCGCCCTTGTGCCTGCAGTTGAGAGGCAGGGCGGGCAGTATAAGAGGCAGGGCCTCCAGCTCGGTTGGAGGGAAGCCAGGGAAGGAGGCAAGACGCCTCTTGCCTGCTGCTGCAGCCCTGCCCCCAGAAGTCTGGAGAGGAGCCGCTGAACTTGCCAGTGGCCAAATGCCCCGAGGAGATGGAGGACACCAGGACCAGGGAAACCAGACTTCAGTCCGATTTTGCTGTGGGTGCTCAGGGTGGTATGTCGTGGTGGGATCCTCACTTCTCTGCCACTGTCAGGGCCCTGGGCTGGGACCCGGTGGAGTAGGATGGGCTGGGTCCTCTTGCCCCTGCGGCCACCCCACCCATGGGGTAGCCATCTCCCCGCCTTCGTCCAAGAAGCCTGTGTTTGTCTGCTATGTGCCTGAGTGAGGAGGTCTAGAAAGACTGCTTGTAGCTCTGCACTGCCAAAGCCCTATAGACCAGCGGTTCTCACCCAGGGGTCCAGGTAGCCCAGAGGGTAGGCAGAGCTCTTTCAGCAGGTACGTCAGCACATCTAGAGATTTGCCTAGTTTTACAACAGGCTACACAAAAAGCACTAGCCAACTCAGTGCAAACTAACATTTCACACAGACGGTGACTTGTTTCTACTGCTCTATGTTCTAGATCAACGGTTCTCAAACTGCGGGCGAGTTCATTTTAATGGGGTCGCCAGGGCCAGGGTTAGACTCGCTGGGGCCCAGGGCAGAAAGACAAAGCCTGGGCCCCGCCACGCAGGGCTGAAGCCGAAGCCTGAGTTTTTAAGTGAGGTGAAACAGGGCTTGCAAGACAAATCAGCCTCCTGAAAGGGGGACTCAGACTCATAGACTCCAGGACTGGAAGGGACCTCGAGAGGTCATCGAGTCCAGTCCCCTGCCCTCATGGCAGGACCAAAATATTGTCTAGACCATCCCTAATAGACATTTATCTAACCTACTCTTAAATATCTCCAGAGATGGAGATTCCACAACTTCCCTAGGCAATCTATTCCTGTGTTTAACTACCCTGACAGTTAGGAACTTCTTCCTAATGTCCAACCTAAATCTCCCTTGCTGCAGTTTAAGCCCATTGCTTCTTGTTCTATCATTGGAGGCTAAGGTGAACAAGTTCTCTCCCTCCTCCTGATGACACCCTTTTAGATACCTGAAAACTGCTATCATGTCCCCTCTCTGTCTTCTCTTTTCCAAACTAAACAAACCCAATTCCTTCAGCCTTCCTTCATAGGTCATGTTCTCAAGACCTTTAATCATTCTCGTTGCTCTTCTCTGGACCCTCTCCAATTTCTCCACATCTTTCTTGAAATGCGGTGCCCAGAACTCGACACAATACTCCAGCTGAGGCCTGACCAGCGCAGAGTAAAGCGGAAGAATGACTTCTCGTGTCTTGTTTACAACACACCTGTTAATGCATCCCAGAATCACGTTTGCTTTTTTTGCAACAGTATCACACTGTTGACTCATATTAAGCTTGTGGTCTACTATGACCCCTAGATCTCTTTCTGCCATACTCCTTCCTAGACAGTCTCTTCCCATTCTGTATGTGTGAAACTGATTGTTCCTTCCTAAGTGGAGCACTTTGCATTTATCTTTATTGAACTTCATCCTGTTTACCTCAGACCATTTCTCCAATTTGTCCAGATCATTTTGAATTTTGACCCTGTCCTCCAAAGCAGTTGCAATCCCTCCCAGTTTGGTATCGTCCGCAAACTTAATAAGCGTACTTTCTATGCCAACATCTAAGTCGTTGATGAAGATATTGAACAGAACCGGTCCCAAAACAGACCCTTGCGGAACTCCACTTGTTATACCTTTCCAGCAGGATTAGGAGCCATTAACAACTACTCTGTGAGTACGGTTATCCAGCCAGTTATGCACCCACCTTATAGTAGCCCCATCTAAATTGTACTTTCCTAGTTTATCTGGGGACAGTCTGGAAAGGGTGAGAGCCACGGCTATAGACTGCCTAGAGCACTGTCTTGCTCGAGGCCCAAGCCTCCCAGACCACAGTCCTCGATTTGCTAACTTCCCAGCAGGGCCGGTGCAACCATTTAGGCGGACTAGGCGGTTGCCTAGGGCACCAAGATTTGGGGGCGCCAAAAACGCCCCCAATTTTTTTTTAATGGTTGAGCAGCTGCTGCTGCTGGGACAGAGAGGGAGTCTGAGCTGCTGGTGGCAGCCTGCAGTCCAGGGCGTCCCCTGGGTCAGGGCGTCCCCTGGGTCAGGGCGTCGCCAGGGCAGCCCGCAGTCCAGAGTGTCCCCTGGGTCAGGGCGCCATGGAGGGGGCGGCAGGCAGCTCCGGTGGAGCTGCCACAGTGGTGCCTGAAGAGGGTCCGTTGGTCCACGGCTCCGGTGGAGCCACCGCAGTCCTGCCTGCGGACGGTCGGCTGCTCGCGCGGCTCTGGTGGACCGCCCGCAGACACCACTGAGGCAGCTCTGCCGGAGCCGCGGAGCACCAGACCCTCCGCAGACACCACTGTGGCAGCTCCACGGGAACCAGCGGGCGGGGCAGCGAAATTGCCGTCCGCCTAGGGCACTCAAAACCCTAGCGCCGGTTCTGCTTCCCAGTGCAACTGGACTGACACCACAGAGACCCAGGGAGGCAGAGTGGCCTCCCTCCGAGCCGGGAAGGGACAACCGCCAACGCACTACACAGCTCTGTGTAAGCTCTGGGTGGATCCAGCCCCAAATGGAAATTGACCTGACGGTCAAGGTGGACTTTTCAAGGTGAGTTTTCCCTCATTCCCCCCATCTCTTCTCCCCTGCACCCATGTTTCCCAGCTTCCTCTCTGCTCCATATGCTGCAGGTCTGGCTGGTGCTAAATTCATACAAACATCACAGCGTGCTCCATAGCAGAAGAGGTGCTGAGAGCACCGGAGTGACTTCCCCATATCCCCCTGCCACGTGCTTCATCCTTTCCCTGTAGGGTGAAGAGAAAAGCCTCCTCTCTCTAGTCCCTTCAGCACCACTGCACACACCCCATATTGAACCCAATGAACACTGGAGGGGATCCCAAGACCCTTTCTTCCCTTGCTCCCCACCATGTGTCATGGCTCCTTTGAAGAATTCCGTGCCCAGTAGCCTTCTCTTCTGCCCTGGGTTTGGGACAGCGGAGAGGAAATCAGACCCTTTGGGCCCGATGCTCCCCTGCCCCCCCTCACAGTCTGGAGTGAACCTGCCCTTGAGATCTGGGATGACTCTGAAAGGAAGAACAAGAGCGAAGAAAAGAGGAGCAGGGGGAAGAAGAAAAGAGGAGGTTGCACTGCGAAATAAAAAGTCAGCACTGAGGTATTTCGGCAGCATGGGCTTGGAATGTCTGACTCACAGCTGTTACTAAATGCAAATATGAACTCTCCAGCTTACTCCTGAACGCCTTCGGGATGGGAGAGAGAAACCCTGGCTAATCCATGCTAAAAAAGCTTTCATTACAAGGATCATCCACCCACCCCCACTCCCTAGCCCTCCCCCTACTCCCAAACTGCCTGCAAAAGCTCAGTGTCATTCGCCACACAAAAAGGCAAGCCCATATGCCCTCTTGTCTGTCTCTCCCACCCCACCACCCTGTGACAGGCCAGTTACTTCCTCTGCAGTCTGACTGGGCAAAGAGCTCTGACTCCTGAGCAGCTTTGGGCGACCAATGACACAGGGACGGGGACATGAGCAGGGGGTGGTTCTGCTCGCAAGGTCACTCCACAGTGATGTATCTTCTGGGTCTCGCACAGGCATCGGCGGTGAATAGGGGGAAGCAAGCCAAGGGACTGGTTCGCCATTGCTCTGCATCTCATACCTCCATGTACGCCAGGGCAGAAGCAGTGTAAATAATTGCCCTGCTGTTATGATGGCATATTTTTTAAGAGGAGGTTTCATGGCTGGCACACTGTGCTGGGACTTGGCAGTCTGAGTCAGTCCTCAGCTCTGACACAGATGCCCGGTGTGGACTTGGCCAAGTCACTTAGGCCCTGATCCACAAAGGAATTTAGAAACCTAAATACTTGTGAGGCTCTGTGCCTTCATCCCTCCCAGCCTGCACTCCCCTCACTGTAGAATAGGAACAATACTTCATTTCTCCACCCTTGGAGTAATTGTATTTAAACCCCTCAAGACAGAGATTGTCTCTTAGGAGGTATTTATATCTCACTTAGAACAATGGGGCCCTAATCTTTGCTAGGACTTCTCAGCACTTCCATAATAAAAACACTCATTTCCCACCCATTTTGCAATATGGTAAATGACAGTTGCATTCAGTAAAATATTTTGGGTAAAAATACTCTAGTTGCCATTAAAATATCAACATGTGTCTATGATCTCCATGCAGTGGTAGCCCTGGTACCTCAGTTATTCTACATATGGGGGGGATACTGGAGTATCTTGGACAGCACAGTAGGGTAGCTCTCACTAAATGGGGACTTTTCACCTGTATATTAGAAGTATTACTGTACTTTGCAATGAGAGAAGGTGGAGGAGGTAACATCTTTTATTGTACCAACTTCTGTTGGTGAAAGAGACCAGCTTTCGCACTTAACAGAGCTCTTCCTCAGGTCTGCTTTACAACGTTACACTGTAGGGGGACTGTCAGAAGCTGTCATGTCTGGAATCCTTCTCGTTGTACTTTTATTTAATAAAGCACTGCCATGTGGTGCATTAATTAGAACAGGTCAAAAATGCCAATTTGGTTTTTTGCAGGAAAATTCAGAAAAAAATATTCCCCTCCCCCCCATATGACCCTTTTTCTAAAACAAATGTTTTTGGTTTTGTTTTTTGAAATTTCCATCTGAAAATTTCCTCAAGCTTTTCCTTGCCTTCTAAGTGCCATATTTCTACAGCAAAAGCCACCTGTGATGGACTTTTTCAGCCCATCTAGCAGGGATAGACCCCAATGCCACAGCCTCCTGCACTGCTACTCCAAGGGGAATACACTCTCCCTCCAGCATTGTTTAGAGGGAGCGATGACCATTCATAGATGTTAAGGCTAAAAGGAACCATTACGATCTAGTCTGACTTCCTGCATAGCACAGCCAGAGCATCGCACCCAGGAACTGCAGCCTCAAGGCCATATCTTCAGATGGAGCCATGGCATATTTTAGCAAGACACCCAATTTTGATTTAAAAACTTTGAGTGATGGAGAATCCATTCTGTCCTTAGGCCAGTTGTTCCAATAGTTAATTGTCCTCAAATCTGGACCTTATTCCCAATCTGAACTTGCATCGCTTCAGCTATAGGAGCTCGTTCAGCCTTTTCTGCTAGATTAAAGAGCCCATTGGCTGTTGGAAATCTCTTTTCCAGGTAGGTACTTACAGACCTGGATCTTTTAACCTTTTTGATAATCTAATAGAGTGAGCTTTTTAGGCTCTCCCGGTGGGGCATCTCCACCAGCCTTTGAATCCCTCTGGCAGCCCTTTTCCAGTCCCTTGCCAGTGGCAGTATTTTGTCATCTCTTTGTTCTCCTTAAAGCTTTGCTTGTGCAGGTGGGTTACCAGCCCTGGCACCTGCAGCTCTGTCACTGTCTACAGGGGAGCACAAGTGAATATGGCCCATGATTCCACCCTGCCCTTTGCCATTTTACCTCAATCCGGACCCGGAAGGACCCATCGCTATGGTCCTGTGGGTGGGTCTCAAGGAGCAGATTAAGCACAGGCAGTTGAAGGAAGGGAGGGAGAGGTGGGAAACTAGCAATGGGCCTGAGACCCGCTCTGCACCATTTCACAGTCATCCAGCGATACAATAAAAATCATCTTGGTTAGTGACCCACTTCTAAAGTTCTCTCCCTCCACCAGTCCCTGAAGCCATGGAGGCTGCATCTGCTGCTTGTCTCTGCCCCAAACACAGCCCAGTAGCAAATGGAACAAGTGAGGCTGCCTTCCCTCAGACTTTAGGACTGGAGTAAGTAGCTGGGGATTGCCTTGGCTTCCACTTCCCTCATCTGCCTCGCTCTACACCTCTGTATTATAATGTCAAAGAGGCTCATCAATTTAATGAGCATTTGCAGCATGATTTGAGCTCCTTCGATGGAAGGCAATAAAACCTGATGGGCCTGTTCCCTTGCACACAACTTACCCCACTGCAGAGCAGCTGCCCCTCACTGCCCTGCCTTGCCCTCCACAAGAAGGGGGAGGGATAGCTCAGTGGTTTCAGCATTGGCCTGTGTGAGTTCAGTCCTTGAGGGGGCCATTTAGGGATCTGGGGCAAAGAAAATCTGTCCAGGGACTGGTCCTGCTTTGAGCAGGAGGTTGGACTAGATACATCCTGAGGTCCCTTCCAACCCTGATGTTCTAAGAATCACAGAGAGCCCTGCCCGAGCAGCTGTACAATTCTCAGTGCACTCACAAGGGAGAAGGGATGGACTCATCTCCTATTCATTAAATAACGAGCATCCACCTGAGCAGTCCTGCTTAAAGTGGTGGCCCGGTTACTGTGATTCTATTGCCCATGCACCTGGTGTCTGTTCTGAATAGTTTCTTCCTCTGGCTCAGCTTGTGAGGATACCCTGTGCCCCACACACCTGCCTCTCTCTGCCTGAGTCTGTAGTCCTAGCTCCACCATCAAGGGGTGTTTTCTGGTGATGCCACAAGAGCAGAGCATGAGTCACCAGGGAATAAAAGGCAGGGAATGTGCACGCACCCACTCGGGAGGGGGGTTTGCAGCCCGGGTTAGAAATGACTTAAACAGGGACATTTTTCAAAACTGAACAGTGAAATTGCTGAAGGAAGAGCGAAGGTTGCAGGGGCGAGAGGGCAGGTTAGCTCACCTGCTCACTTTAACTGCACTTCAACGCTTCCTGCCACTGCTGGACATGTCAGTGTTCCCTGAGAAGAACAAGGGAGGCTGGTTTTAGAGCTGGCTGGGGAATTTTTGATGAAATCTTTTCTTGTGGAAAATGCTACTTCTTCTAAATTGACTTTTTGGCAGGAACAGGACCAACAAGAGGGGGGAAGCCGGTACAAATTACCGGGGACCGGTGGTCCAGAAGGAGGCCTGGCTTTGTCAGCCCTGTTTAGCCAGACTGCCCTTGCTGCGGGGTGGGTCCTGAAAATTTTTTTTTACTGGGGCCCGAACCCGCTCTCGGCAGCCCTGGGCAGGAAAGGATTGGTTTGGATGGATTTCTCACATTGAAAAAACTGCAGGGAAAAAGTTTCAAAGTTGTCAAAATGTCTCTTTTCAACAAGTTTGAAATCATAGAATCACAGTCCCTTCTGACCTTAAAGTCTATTATGACCATCTAGTCTGACTCCTGCACAACGCAGGCCACAGAATCTCACCCACCCACTCCTGTATCAAACCTATGTCTGAGCCACTGAAGTCTCAAATCATGGTTTAAAGACGTCAAGGTGCAGAGAATCCTCCAGCAAGTGACCTGTGCCCCATTCTGCAGAGGAAGGTGAAAAACCTCCAGGGCCTCTGCCGATCTGCTCTAGAGGAAAATTCCTTCCCAACCCCAAATATGGTGATCAGCTAAACCCTGAGCATGTGGGCAAGACTCACCAGCCAGACACCCAAGAAAGAATTCTCTGTAACAACTCAGACCCCACCCCATCTAACATCCCATCACAAGCCATTAGGCATATTTACCACTAATAGACAAAGATCAATTAATTGCCAAAATTAGGCTATCCCATCATACCATCCCTTCTATAAACTTATCAAGCCAGATATGTCTTTTGCCCCCACTACTCCCCTTGGAAGGCTGTTCCAGAACTTCACTCCTCTGATGGTTAGAAACCTTCATCTACTTTCACATCTAAACTTCCTGACTTTTGAGATTGAAGCTAATTATACTTTTTAAAAAACCATTTGAAGAATTAAAGTCAAAATTGAAACAAAAATGTTTCAGTTGACTTGAGTGTTCTTTTCAGATTGTCAGTTCACAAACACTTTCAAGATTTTCATCCCGATTTGGGACAGGAAACATTTTTTAAAAATCAAAATTTCCCAGGACAGAAAAAACCATTTCCCACACAGCTCTGTCCAATTTCCTTTGCCTTAACACTTCTTTTCCCTGCTCATCCCAGTCACAGAGCTGGGAAGGTCTCCTGAGCAAATCCAGTGACCAATTTGCATATGTGAGCCTAGCTTCTCCTTATTCATCCTATCTTCCCCTCTCCGATAATAAGTGGATGTTCATAGAGTCATAGACTCTAAGACTGGAAGGGACCTCGAGAGGTCATCGAGTCCAGTCCCCTGCCCTCATGGCAGGACCAAATACTGTCTAGACCATCCCGGATCATACTCCATCTTGATAGCATTCGGCTCCCTGAGAGCTAGCTCAGTAGCATTACCCCTGTCTTACAGATGGGGGAACGAAGGCACAAAGAGGTGATTGATTTGCCCATGGTCACACCAGGAGTCCCAATTCCCATTCCTGTGCATTAGCTACAAAACCATCCATCCCATTTGTCCTGCAGTGTTTTTTCTCCTCCTCATTTTCCCTCTTTTCTCACCCCCTTCTCTTTTTTCCTTCTCCACAGTCTTTGCTACCACTTGGCCCTTCCCCGTTGGCCCTGCTCCCTCAACGGGTTCCTCACCGTGGAAGTGATGGAGATGTTGAGGCTGAAGGTCAGTGACTTGATGATTGAACTGGCTTGGAATGTTGTGGCTCCCATGACAGCAGTGGGGCTATGCCCGGTGACCACAGGCTCAGCTCAGACAACTGGTGCACTCTGCATCTAGTGTTTGGCTAGGACCAATCCGTGGGCTGGGACGAAAGCATCTCATGGACCAACTGCCACCTCCCAGGATTTGAGGTTGGGGATTGCTGCTCTTATCGGGTCAAAGGGCCCGTTCTGATGATCCTCCCTGAGCATTAATGGATCCTGAGCATTTCCAGAGAGAACATTGTCCCTCCACCAGCCCACTCTACTGCTGACTTGGTAGAGTGTTATTTTTGAGCCCAATTAGTGCTATTTTCTCCTCAGCTATCAATAAAATGGCCCTCTAGCACCTTCCACCCTGGGCTGGTCCTCACAGATCACCCTCATTTAGAGATGGTCTGCACCAGTTTAGAGCTAGAGGGCCAAAACCAAGAGCACCTGTGTCAGAAGTCCCACGCCAAAAGATTTTTCATGATCTTACTTGATAGCTATGTAGGAGTGTAAGGGAGTGGACTCACCCCTGCAGCGCCTCCTGCCGGTCATCCATGGGAATTAGCTCTTCCAGCATCCTGGAGCGCCCCCTGCAGGCTGGTGATCCACCTTCTCACTGGCCCCCCTGTATCCCTCCCAGGACCCCAGTGCCCCTTTCCTCAGGGTTGCTGTCCCCCTAGCAGTACCCCCACACTCTCTGGTTCTGGGTCTCCCCACCCAGGGAAACCCCCACCCACTAGCCCCACATGACCTCCCGGTAAGGCTACTGCCAGTCACCATCTGGCCCCACTCCCTGGGGCAGGCTGCAGTATGAGCCACTCATCACAGGCAAGGGTGGGCTGGACCTGCTGCCTCTCTCTCTAGCTGGGCTGCCCCAGTACTGGTCTTGGGCCCACAGCCTGGGGCTTTCCTAGGCCAGAACTCCCCAGTTCCTCTAGCCTTCCCCTAGCCCTGCACCACTCCCAGTAGCCTGCTCAGCTCCCTGCAGCCAGGCCCTTCTCCCTCTACAAGCAGAGAGAGGGACTCCCTGAGCATCTGGCTTCCCTAGCCTTCCATAAGGCCCGGTTAGTCTGTTTGGGGTGTGGCCCCAGCTGCAGCCACTTCCCCCGATCAGCCAGGGTTTTGTTCCCTTCCCCAGCCTTTAGGGCTGGAGTGGGTGCTCACCCCACTACAAGGAGGTACACTCTCCGGGCTGCCGGTCTTCTACCAGGACCTCCTCCGGACCTGGAAGCTGTTCTCTGCGACCAGGTCCGTGGCGGCCACCGAGGGGGCCGACCTCCTCGCGGAGCCCCTGCTACACAATCCCCAGCTTCGTGTGCAGGTGGCGGAGTCCCCCGTGGTGCGCCAGAGGCTGGTCCTGGCGGGAGCCACCAGGGTCGGAGACCTCCTGGACTACGACCGGGGAGGCTGGCTGGATCCCCTGACGCTCGCTCACCGAATGGGGCTCTCCAGACCTTGCACTCCCCGGCGCGTACTCCAGGAGGTGGAGGCCGCTTTGCCGCCCGCTGCTCGGGCCTATCTCGACCGGGTCCTGCGGGAGGGCATGCCCCGCTCATCCCCCACCCCAAGCCCTCCGGACCTTTTCATCGGGCCCCTGCCCCGTAGGCCCGACCGGCCCCCCCGTCCCTTCTCCGCAAGCTGGCTGCACGACCTGCAGCCGGTCCGTTTCCAAACCGCACCGAGGAAACAGCTCTACACGCTCGTGCTCCACACCCTTCACTTCCTCACCCTCGTGTCCCGCCCTGATACGAAGTGGCGGGACCTCCTGCCACCTTTGGAGGGTGAGGAGCCCCGGTGGGCCAGCCTCTACTCCACCCTGGTCCCAAGGCCCACTGGGGATATCAGTTGGCGGCTCCTCCATGGGGCCGTGAGCACGGGCGTGTACTTGGAGCGGTTTACCCCTGTCATAAACAGATAGCTAAGGGTTAATGTCTCTTTCACCTGAAGCACCTGACCAGAGGACAAATCAGGAAACCGGATTTTTTCAACTCTGGGTGGAGGGAAGTTTGTGTCTGAGTCTTTGTTTTCTAGCTGCCTGCTTTCTCTGAGCTTTGGAGAAGTAGTTCTGTTTTCTAATCTTCTGTTTCTAAGTGTAAGGACAAAGAGATCAGATAGTAAGTTATATGGTTTCTTTTCTTTGGTATTTGCATGAATATAAGTGCTGAAGTGCTTTGATTTGTATTCTTTTTGAATAAGGCTGTTTATTCAATATTCTTTTAAGCAATCGATCCTGTGTTGTGTCACCTTAATACAGAGAGACCATTTGTATGTATTTTTTCTTTCTTTTTATATAAAGCTTTCTTTTAAGACCTGTTGGAGTTTTTCTTTACTTCAGGGAAATTGAGTCTGTACTCACCAGGGAATTGGTGGGAGGAAGAAATCAGGGGAAATCTGTGTGCGTTGGATTTGCTAGCCTGATTTTGCATTCCCTCTGGGTGAATAGGAAAGTACTTTTTGTTTCCAGAACTGGGAACAGAGAGGGGGAGTCACTCTGTGTAGTTTCACAGAGCTTGTGTCTGTGTATCTCTCCATGAGCACCTGGAGGGGGGAAGGGAAAAAGGATTATTTCCCTTTGTTGTGAGACTCAAGGGATTTGGGTCTTGGGGTCCCCAGGGAAGGTTTTTCAGGGGGACCAGAGTGCCCCAAAACACTCTAATTTTTTGGGTGGTGGCAGCAAGTACCAGGTCCAAGCTGGTAGCTAAGCTTGGAGGTTTTCATGCTAACCCCCATATTTTGGACGCTGAGGTCCAAATCTGGGACTAAGGTTATGTCAACCCCTGTCCCGGACACCTGCCCCTTCTGCGGCGTGAGGGAGACCCTGGCGCACGTGTACTTAGAGTGCGCCAGGTTGCAGCCCCTACACCGGCTCCTCACAGCCATCCTCTTACGTTTCTGGTTACACTTTTCCCCTCACCTCCTTTTGTATGCACTCCCTATCCGTGGCCCCACGAAGTCCCGGGACCTCCTGGTCAACCTCCTCCTCGCCCTGGCGAAAAAGGCCATCCACGCGACCAGGGAGGGGAGGTTGGCCGATGGAGACTCCGGTGACTGTGGGGCTTGCTTCCGCTCCATGGTCCGATCACGCATCCAGGCGGAGTTCCTCTGGGCGGCGTCCACTGGCTCCCTTGACGCCTTCGAGGAGCAGCGGGCGCTGTCCGGGGTTCTCTGCTCGGTGTCCCCATTCGGTTCCCTCCTTCTGACCCTTTGACCTCACTCCTGTCCCTGTTCTTTTATTAGTTGTCCCCCGCACTCAGTGGGTTCTGTGGCCCTGTGGTTCCTCCCCTTAGGCCGGGGGAGGATCCTTTAGCAGTGGGCGGGCTTTGCCCGCCCACTTCCCAGACACCCAATAGGTACAAGGAGGTACAGAAAGACGGCTGCCTATTCCAAAGCAGCCACAAAGTCTCAATGACACAGTTGGTCTCAGGGGGAGAACAGCCTGCTCGACCTGAGCTGTCTTCCCCGACCCCCACCATATTGCCAGCCCCAAGTGTTCAGAACTTATGGGTCAGGGAAAGACATGAGATTGACTTGAAAATCATGGGACTGAAAAAAATATATATCTCAGGCTCTTGTTATTCACTTTCTGATGTCAGAGCATTTAAGGGTTACATTTTCAACCTTTTCTCCACAAAGGCTAGAAACTTCCTTTTTTTTTTTAATCTTTAATAAGAGCTGGGAGTCTCAGCTAATCACATGCCTCCAGCAGCTGGAGCTTTCAGAGAAACATCAGATCTCACAAGACAAGTGATAAAATTGTGAGTGTGGCAACACTGTCCTCCTCTTGTACCATTAGAGCTTCACAAGGTACCAGCCTAGGAGCAATGGAAGAAATTAACAAAGAGGAGAAAATAGGCAGAGGTCTGGGCTATAGGAAGTGTTTGGCTCTGTATCCCTCTGCTGGTGGGGGTCTGGGTTTTTAATGGTATTGTTATACCAGTACAGCCCCTAGTGTGGATACAGTTATATAGAAGAGCCTTACATTGGCAAAGCTTTATCCCCTGCCCAGAGACGAATAACTGTACAGGTATCAATCCCCTTCATACCACTGTAACTGCGTTCCTACTGGTGCAGGGATTATATGGCTTTAACTATACCAGTAAAGACTTTTGCATGCAGATAAGGAATAGTATCAGGCTGAGGTCCCATTGCTTGGCACATCTTAATATTAGACTCCTGGGGAATGTTCCTGGGAACCCTTTGTTAGGAATTCTGCTAGGCTGGAGGGAAGTTTGGGGTCCATTCTTCCAATGGAGCTGTTCTCTTTCTGAGGCCAGGTAAACCATCCCCATCAGACACAACCTGTCCCTGGGGTTCATCCAATTTAAGACCAAATGTTGTGCCTTCAGAATGGGCCAGATGGGCCCCCGTGACAGGTCTGGGTTGAACCATGGCTGCAGACCAGGGTTTCACCCATCCCCTCAGTCCCAGCACTGGGCCAAGCCCCTAGACAGGCACTGAAAAAAACAGAAAGAGTAAAACCAGGCCCAAGCAGCAGCCATGTGTCCCTCCTCCCCAAGCACCAACCAGTTGCTCACCAGTGACCCAACCAGCCTTCCATCCACCACTAGGCCATGCTCCCACCTCCAAACATGGACCAAAGACAGTCCTGGCCCTGAAAGGCTTCCACGGACTGGGGCATTCGAGGGAGATGTAAAGCTGCAGGGGATGAAGATGACCACTAGCGTGAACGTGTTTTCTCTTTGGGAATAAATGTGACTGTAAAGACCAATGCTGAGGCAGCCAATAGATAGACCAATAACAGCAGCACTTTGCATTTACATATCACATTCCATCTGGAGCTCTCCGGGAGCTTTACAAAGGCAGGTAAGCACCGTTATTCCTCAGTATACAGATAGGAAACTGCGGCACAGTGACTTGCCCAAGGTCATACATATAGACAAATCTCCAGGCCCTAGACACTAGCCTTTAGACCACACTCCACACTGTCTCCCACTTACAACCCAAGTCACTCAGTGGGTCTCTTCCATCTCTGTCTTCTCCGATTCCACAAATATAATCATTGCTATTTGTATTAACACTCCTCCCTTGGACCTCAGCAGAGATCAGGGCCCCACCATGCAAGGTGCTGTTCATACACATGGCAGGAAGCAGACTCAGCTCCAAAGACTGCACCAACTAAACAAACAAACAATGGATTATAATCCCCCTTTGACAGATGGGAAACTGAGGCAAAGAGTCTAAGGCCTGGATCCAGAAGGGGACTTAGGCATGGTGATACTGAGGATTGCAATGCCTGACTTTGAGGTGCCTAGAAAATCACTGCCATCCACAAAACCCCAGTTTGGCTCCTAGGTTTCCCGTATGATGCATGGGGGAGAGAAGCACCTAACAATGGGAGTGTAGATGAGCAGACTCCCAGAAGTCACTAGCAGAAGGTGCCGCAGGGGTGAATTAGCTCAATTCAGCTCCAGAGCACCCTCTGCAAGCCAGTGATCCACCTGTCCTCTGGCCCCCATGTCCCTCCTTGGACCCAGTGCCCTTTTATCTGGGGTGCTTCCCCCTGGCAGTAACCTCTTTCTCTCAGGATCTCCCCTCCCCAGGGAAACCCCCACCCTCTATCCCCACCTTGCCTCAGTATATGGCTACTGCCAGTCATTGTCCAGCCCTACACCCTGGGGTAGGCTGCAGTATCAGCTACTCATCACTGGCAAGGGTGGGTCTGGACCTGCTGCCTTAGCCTACCCCTGGGCTGCCCCCTGCAGCCCCCAGTACCTAGGCCACAGCCCAGGGCTTTCCAGGCTGGAGCTCCCCAGCCCTGCTCCACTCAAGTACCTTGTGTCTAGCTCCCTGCAGCCAGGCCCATCTAACTCTACAGCTAGAGAGAGACTCCTAAGCACCTGCCTCCCAGCCTCTTTATACAGGCCAGCTGCAGCCGGATTGGGGCATGGCCCAGCTGCAGCCACTTCCCAATCAGTCCAGCTTAGCAGCTCCCAGCCACAACCTTCCCCCAGGGCTGTTTTAAGCCCTTCAGGGCAGAAGCAGGGGAAGCACCCTGCTTGTAAGCCGGCATGCAAGGCAGGGAGCTGCCTACGCTAGCAATGGGCGATGCTGATGGGTGTGTTGTAAGCCCTACCCCTCTCATGAAGAGTGGCACCTGCATCCAGGCAGCAGAAAGTGCCTATCTCTGCTTGCAATCCGCAAATGGCCCCCCCTCTCCTGGAGTTACCTAAGCCGTCTCCTGCGAGAAGGAGTCAGGTGCCTGCCTCACGCCACACAGAATGGGTAGAGAAGGAAGTTCCCCCCTCCCTTGTAACTTTCAGCCCCATGATTACAGCACTTACCTGGGAGACTCAGAGTCAATCCCCCCTCAGGCAGAGGGGGAGCAAGGCTTTGAATGGGGAATCTGCCACCTGTCTGCGAAACACTCTAACCCCCAAGCTATGAGATAGAGTCTGATATGGGGGAGCCTCAGTGTCTCTGTTGAAGCTCTCTTCCCCTTTGAAAAATCACTAGAGCAGGGATACTGGACCCAGGGTTTCCCACGTGGGTGCCCGAACCACCAGGCTACCACGTCATTCTCACACTCAGGCCCAGTGTCCAGAGTGACAGGAGAGGCCGAGCACTGGGACATTAAACTGTCTCCTCGCCCAGGGGTTAGAGCTCTCTGGAGAAGTGGGAGACCCCAGTTCAAATCTTTTCTCCGTCCAGCAAAAGGGGGAGTTGAAGCTGGGCCTCCCACATCCCAGGAGGGTTAAAAGGTGAGCACTGCCTCCTCCTCCGGCCAGGTTTGGAATGGGGCCTGCTCCAGTGGGCATGTGGGTGGCGGCCTCTCTTCCCCTGGGTCATGGACCATGCTGGGCCTTGGGCAGGAAACAGGAGTCCAGATGCCTAAGGGGAGGCAGCAGTGCGCATGCCCAGAGGTAGAAACTTAGGTGCCAACATTTAGCCTGCAGACTGGAGCCCCAAATGAGTTTAGGCACCTACAGGGTTAGGTGGCTGTCCAGAGGGAGTTTTGTGGAGTGCAGTGGTACCTCCAATGGGGACTTAGGCACCTAAATATGAGGTTTAGGCACCTAAGTATCTCCGGATTTGGGCCTAAGTGACTTGCCCAAGGTGTCTATAAGAGAGCCAGGAATTGAATTCACATGCTGTGGCCCCAGTCAAGTGCAATAACCAGGCCCCCGCCCTTTCTCTTTGTGTCTGCAAACTTTAACCATATGGACTTCACCTAGTGGGAAGCAGAGAGGACAGAGTATTTTTTTCAGCTACAGGCTGCCCAGAGGATTCAGGGGGTCTGGGGCAAAGTGGGGGAGCTACGGCGGTTGTACTCACCCGGCAGCGGTCCAGGTCTTCAGCGGCATTTCAGTGGGGGAGGCCTTCAGTCGCTCGGCGTCTTTGGCAGCACTTAAGGGCCCCCTGCTGCTGAAATGCCACTGAAGACCCGGACCGCCACTGGGCCAGGGCTCGTGAGGCCCCAGCGGAGCCGGGAGCCGGGGGCCTGGGGCAAATTGCCCAACTTGCCCCCCTCCTCCCCCAAGCAGCCCTGTTCAGCTACTAAGGAGAATGCAAAAGCCATTGCAATCATTTTGACAGGAAGTTTTTCTATTACTGCCAAAACCTTTGCTCAGATGGACCCCTCATCAGAGGTGGTTAACACTGTCAGAAATGTTTGCATAGGTCTGTTGCTACAGCGGGGGTGGGTATTTTGATTCTTCCTCTTCATTTCCCATGAACAGCAAACTGGGCTCACAAAAGTGCAAAGACGCACCAGTCCCTCCTGATGGGAATTCTGCAGAACACATCTCACTCTGTAGCAGCAAACGCTATCATCAGAGTCTTGGCTGGCACACTGCGTTGCAGACCTCAGGGAGGCTTATTTTACATTGGGATGGAATTAAAGGTTGGGTACCTTTTGTTTTCTGGGGAGTTCTGCTGTATTTGCTTAATGCTATTATATTTCTCTGCCTTCCCTTCTGGCTCCCAGAAGCGCCATGTTTATTGATATGTTATTGCTTTTCGTTTGTTCTGTGCAGAGCTGCAAACATGGACTTGAACTAGGTAGGTGGTTTTCCTCCTTTTTTCATGTGGGGACTCCTAAACATTTTCAAACGGATGGGCGGACCCCTTTGGAAATCTTAGACATAGTCTGTGGCCTTCCAGGGGTCTGCAGACCCCAGGTTGAAAACCAATGTGTTAGGTGAAAACAATTGGTGAATCTGTATTGGGGCACCACTGGGATTTGTTTGATTTGTGTGGTGGTATTAACTAGCACTTGTGATGCCCTTACTTTCTGATGTTGGAAACACGCTGCTTAACTGCATCACCCCCACCCCATATGCCTGCCTCAGCTGTGGCGAGCTAGTTTCTACTCCCGAGGGTCCCACACGTCACACAGCTGGGGGCTGCTGGATCCAGGCGTCCTGGCAGAGTTAGGAGAGAGCCCACTGACTGCTGTGCCTGTGAGTATTACTGTGAGTTATTCAGCCTCGCAGGGTGTCAGCTGCATTCCTTACAAGTAAGAAGATAAGGGGTGAAAGGAAGCCTAGCGTAAACAGAGGGAGTATGGTCCAGTGGGCAGGGCACTGGGGTCAAACACAGCAGCTCTGGGTTCTGCTCCTGGAGCTGCTACTCCCACTGTGTGATCCTGGCATGTCCGTCTCCCTTTCCATTCTCCATCTATTCCACCTCTGTGTCCCAGAGGGGAGGCACTTTGTCTCTGGAGTGTTCGGCCCAGTGGGGCCCTGATCTCTGGTCAGGCCTTCTGGCCCTGCCCTAGTAATAAGTAGAAGCATGTCCCACTGCCCACACAAAGAGTCACTCCAGGGCTGAGTTGTGGTCCCTGCCCCAGGGAACTTGCCGTTTTAAATGGACACTTACAGCAAACCGAGCTTGAATCTCCAGAATATCCAGAAGCGCTGATCCCCTGCTGCCCCCGTGGGGCTTGAGCTGCGGCTGGGGGTGCTCAGTGCAAAAGAAAACTTGGCCCAAGGTGTCTCAGGTTGGGCACCCAAGACCAGAGGCTACTTCTGGCACCCAAGACCAGAGGTGGGCCCCAGTACACCGGGGAAAGCTGAGTCTGATGGAGAGCAGCCGGAGGGCAGCCTGATGGCAGAAGGCTCGCAGTCAATAAGTATTAAAGGGGGAATGAAATCCAGAAATAACGTGTGTTTGTCATGCCTGGGGCTGTGACTACACCTGTGCATGTACAGGGCTGGGCTGGGTAATGGTGTGAATCGCTGGCTGGCTGTGGGCATTTGTATCTGCAAAAGGGCCAGTGGACCCTGCACTGGGGCATGTGCACATGTACACATTTATTTATACTTGGGTGTTGTGTTTGCACTGAAATTCGTGTGTGCCTTTGTATTTGCATCTGTGTTTGCAGGGGCATTGTATACCAGCCTGCTGGCATAAATAGATGAGTGCTGTTGTGTATATTTCTTTGTGGACCTGTACTTGTATGTGTTTGTGCATGGGTGCACTTGGGTGTGTTTGTGGGGCAGCAGTCGGTGTGCACATTTTTGTGTGTGTTTATCTGGGTCCGTTGGTTTATGGATGTATGGGCCTGTGCAGTTGGACGTGGCTGTATGAGTTTATATATCTGGATATGTTTGATTGCATGTTTGTATGTGTGTGAGGCATGCTTCTGTAGTTGTCAGGGCCAGCTCCAGGTACCAGCATTCCAAGCTGGTGCTTGGGGCGGCATTCTGCAAGGGGCGACAGTCTCCGTGTTTTCGCCCCAAAGCAACGCACCGAATTGCTGCCACGGACAGCGGGGGCAGTCCATGCACCTTTAGGGCGGCAGGCGCGTTTCCTCAGTGGCAGCAATTCTCCAGCAGCTTCTGTGTTTAGCTGTCCGCGGCGGCTTCGGCTAAACATAGAAGTTGTCGCCGAATTGCCGCCGCGGTGGAAACGCACCTGCCGCCCTAAGGGCACAGGGACTGCTCACGCTGTCCGGAGGCAATTCGACCGCTGCTTGGGGCGGCGAAAACTGTATAGAGCCGGCTCTGGTAGTTGTGTATTAGCATTTGTGGCGGTGCATATGTTTGTATTTGGATTGCTGTGTTTGTATGTGAACCTTTGAGTGTGTGTGCGTGTGCGCTCCAGGTTAGTGTGTATGTGTAGGTTACGGTGTGTGTGTATGTGCACGACTGCATAGTTACGTTTGGTTGCTCATGTTGATGTTTTGGTGTGTGTTTGTGAGATGCATGCATCTATCTGTATGTATGTTTTATGACTGTGCACATGTGCGTGTTTGTACTGCACTGTCTGTATGGTGGGTCTTTACGGCCCAGATCCTCAACGGCATATAGGCACCTAACTCCCACTGATTTCAATTTAGGTACCTAAATACCTTTGAGGAACTGGGCCTTTGTGTGTGAATCTGTGTTTCTGGGCACCTGTCACCTGGGTCTGATCTCATGTCCTCCTGTCCTGCCATAGCTGCTGCACAGTGACAGAACTCACAGGAGCTCAATGAGACTCGCCCATAGGGTGACCAGACCTAATTTTATAGGGACAGTCCTGATATTTGGGGCTTTTTTTTATTTGAGCTCCTATTACCTCCCCACACCCTCATCCCAATTGTTCACACTTGCTATCCGGTCACCCTACCCACCCATGGGCCCTCAGCACCTCTTTCCCTCTGGATTCTATTTCCTACTGACCCATGCGGCTGTGGGAATAATTAAGACAGCCCTTGAGTCAGTGGCATGTCAGAGACAGGGCTGGTTCATGGTCAGGAGGGAGAGTGGCCCATGTACTCTGCATTCTTAAATCTGGGCTGCAGAGCAGCCCATAGGCAGATGGGTAAGGCTCAGGGGGGGCTGGTCTAACTTATGTCAGAAGCTAAGATATCCAGAATCTGGGAGGTGATTCTCCCCCACGCAGGCACTCCTGTGCCCCTAAAGATGCACAAAATCTGGCCCCTGCCCTTGTGGAATCTCCCAGGCCATGCCCATCTGGGATTTGAGGAAACAGTGGTCATGAGGAATTGAAATGGGTTTGAGAGCCACCCCCTGTGGCCTCTTAGCACCTCCCTCATGAGTGTCATCTCGGGGAACTAGCGGGCAGCCCTGATTTCAGCCTCTGCATGACCACACTTCCTCCCGGTACCTGCCTTGACACTGAAATGATTTGAAATTGAACAGAAATGGCTGGAGTGGGAGCAGGAATGAGACCGGGACTCTGCCTCCTGTGCCAAAGAGGCAGGGCCAGTGCTTCCATTTAGGCGACCTAGGCAGTCGCCTAGAGCACCAGGATTTGGGAGGGCAGCATTTTGCCGACCTCGGTGGCAATTCGGCAGCAGGGGGTCCTTCCGCGCTCTGGGCCGTCGGCGGCAATTCTGCGGCGGGTCCTTCACTCACTCCGGGACCTGCCGCCGAAGTGCCCCGAAGACTGGGAGCATGGAAGGACCCCCCCCGCCACAGAATTGCCGCCAACAACCGGGAGCGCGGAAGGACCCCCACCTAGGGTGCCAAAAACCCTGGCGCCGCTCCTGCAAAGAGGGAGAGGATAAAGTAAGTATGAAAACACTGGGGCTTTGCTTTTCCTTTTCTCAGGCCTTGTCTACACAGGAAAGATGTTCCATTAGTTTTGAAACCTGGTGCAAACCCCTCTGTTGCGTGGACACCCTTATTTCAGATTCAGGGCATCTTATTTCGGTCAATTTAAACAAAACCAAATTGAGCCAATCTTGAACTGAAATAAGTGCATCCACTCAGGGGATTTACACTGATTTAGTTAAACCAGCCTAAATTCATGTTAGGTTAAAGAAGTGCAACTTTCTGAAGGGGATAAACCCTAAGGCGAACTATTTTTAACATAGGTGTAAGACTATCCAGCTAACAAGGAAGTGCTCAACCTCAGAGTGCAACTCAGAGCTGGAAAACCAGCTCTGCCTCTACCCTCGCAGAGCACAGCCAGTTATTTCACAGCCCTGAGAAAAAAGGTAGGTGTCACATTGGTGGGTGTGAGGGGAACTCCTCTCTGGGGCACCCTTTTAACTCCTATCCACTATTTCTTTTTAGCATGTGGTTTAGCACAGCACTCATTGCCATAGTATCTAAACACTGAGGTGTAGTTACAGTCATTCTGATGGTGAAATGATGGCAGCAACAACAGAAGAAAACTAAAATGTGTTTTGCGACGGTTAGTGACATTCTGACTCTTCCACCCCATCACTTCCCAGAGATGCTCCTCTCACAAGAGAGAGGCAGGAGAGGGAAGAGGTGTGTTACATCCATTAGGAGCACTACGTCATTATTTATAATACAGTCACAGGAGGTGACCGTTGAGGTTGGGGACCCGTTGTGTTAGGTGCTATACGTGCATCTAGTGAGACAATTCCTGCTCCAAAGAGCTCACACTCTAACTAGGCAAAGGTGGAAGAAGGAAGGATTATTAGCCTCATTTTACAGATGAGACACAGAGGGATTAAGACAATTAGTGCAAGATCCCACATGAAGTTTGTAGCACTGTGAGAAGCTGAACACAGCTCTCCTGAGTCCCAGTCCAATACCTTAACCACCAGGCTGTAGCATTTCACTTTATTATTACGTGCCTTCCTAAAGCACCTTACATGCAGAGTCTGGGTCCTCACAAGGCACATGTGTCTCCGTGCCCAGCAGGCACTAAAAAGGGATATTCTACCATGACAGAGTGTGGTAAGAGGCAACAGTGACCCTGCAGGAAGAGTGTTGTTACAGGGATAGTTTTAAAGTCATAGGATGATGATGTTTCTAATATTGTGCGTAAGTTTCGGCAGGGCTGCCTATGCACGAGAAACGATGAAAGCACGTGTGCCCTGAGAAAAGATGCTCCAAAAGGATCGAATTAGGGCTCCACTCCTCAGGGTTCCCAATCTCCTGGCCCAGAGCTAGCACCATGTACACCAGCTGAGAATCTGTCCCACTGAGTCTTAAAAAGCCAGGGCCGTAGTGACCCCTCCTGTAACCCTACCTGGGTCAGTGGAGTTACCCCTGAGATGGATTTGGCCTAACGCCGCAGTCCTCACTCCGGCAAAACTTCCAGGGATTTGCCCCGTTGTGTTTCCCATTGGCCTGGCCAAGGGAGTTGTCAGGAGTCGGAGAGAGTGTGTGAGTGTGTTGGGAATCCTGCTGCTTTAGCTTTTGCAGGGCACTAGTGAAAAGTGCAAGGGTCCCTCCCCCAGAGCCAGGCTCCCCCGGCAGGTAAACAAAGCTTGGGAAAGGGATGCTGCAGCTTTCACAAAATGTTCCCTGCTGCCGCGCCCCACCCCCGCGCTCTTTTCCCTGAAGTCATCCCACACTTTTTCTTTCTTTCTTTTTCTCTCTCTCTCTCTCCGCCCTGGGTCTATGAATCAGCCCCAGCCAGACAGATTGATTTTCTGGTTGCCACCCGGGGCCTCCTGAGGAAAGGAGCCGTTGAGGCGGGACAGGAAAGTGGTGCGGGAAGAAGAGGCCGAGGAGGAGGAAAATTGCACCGAGATGGCCGAGGGGCGCAGCGGTGCCAGGTAAACCACGGGGAGAGAGGGGATCCCACAGTCTAAACGGCTGCAAAGGGCAAGCGAAGTGGGAATCACATTGGTGCAGAGGGGGCTGGTCTCTGCTAGGGTGACCAGATGTCCTGATTTTATAGGGAGAGTCCCGATTCTTGGGTCTTTTTCTTATATAGGCTCCTATTATCCCCCATGCCCTGTCCCAATTTTTCACATTTGCTGTCTGGTCTCCCTAGTCTCTGCAGCACTTTGCAGAACTCCAGTCCCTGGCCGCACCTGGAGGGCAGAGGTTACTATCACAGCACAGGCTTCCCCTGCTGCCTGCTCTGTTTACACGGCTGATTTGCCCTGGCTCCAGCAATCCCTGAGCAAACCCCTGGGACAGGCAAGGAAAGCAGCTGTTTGCACCTGTGCACTTCACCCCTGCTTCCAGGGATGGGGGGTGTGATTTGCACCAGTTCAAATCATGGCTTCTCACAGTTCATCTTGGGTGCACTGGATGTTTGCACTGGGTCAGATACCCCAGCACCTGGCCACTGATTTCCCAGCCATGGTAATTAAATAGGGACAAAACCAGAATCCATCACAGACCCTCCTCCCCCCAAGCACTAAATTCAAAACAGAATTTTTCAACAAGTCTGTTTAAAGGGATGCAGTTTCCTTCTCCTTTAAAGTGCCTGTAAATTTTAGGTGATGGCTAGTGGCAAAAGAGGGGGAAGTGCTGGGTGCAAAGTGGAGCTCAAACAACATCTGTCACAACAGCACTAAAGCAGAACACGGTTCCTGTGGGGTAATGGGGAAACCAACCAAGCCTTCTGGCTGGACAGGGAAAGCCACCGCCTTTACAAGTGAGAATAGCGATAGCAATGGTGCTCGGTGTAAATGCTGGATGGTTACCAGCAATGAGGGATTGGGTCCCCAGCAGCTATTCCATTTTTGAATCTTCTTCCCCTAGAGTCCATTCCAGGACACGGGAATCCACCTCCAGTTCTTCTCCTCCATCTGACACTGGCGTAGACTCTGTAAGATTAGATAAACCCACTTCCCCCACCCACAACAGCCATATGTAAGTTTCAGACTCAGTTTTTGTGCCCACTTATATTATTGCTATTTAACTTTGGTACACCGTGCTATGGGCATGCATGCACTTCCCTGAGTCCTTGCCCCCAGCAGTTTAATGTTTTGGTTAGATACAGACCTGGTGCAAGGAGAAATGACACCAGACCCAAAGGGGTGGGTTCTGGTTATACCCAGCCAGACAACACTGTATTAAAAGGACACTCTATGGTATTTCAAAAGGAAACACCCCCTGCCTGTCCCACCAGCAAAGCTTTCGGCCTGCATGGAAGTATCACCAGTAATTGCCAATTGCTGTGTTGCCCAGAGTCACTGGGAAAGACTGATGCTCCTGCCAAAAGTGGAGATGCTCGCCAATAATGGGCATGGTTACATATTTTGATACTTATGAAGATGCCAACACAATCTTTAAAAACATTCACAGAATTCCTAACTTCTGGAGCATCAGGGAATGACACAAAAATCACAATAAGAGAGCGACTGCTCAGAGAAATGCGGGTAATGCACAAAAATGGCTTCACACATTTGTGCCCATTTAACTGAAGGAGGAAAGTTAAACCTGCCCAGGTTTGCGTGTGGACTTTCTTACATTTGATTTAAACCTGGATTGTATCAGTTCAAACCACAGTAAGAAAATCACACCCTCACGGTGCACTAGTTTAACATCATGCCTTTACTTATACTGCTGTGACTTCTGTGTTTAGAGAAGCCCCAAGACACACTCCTAGATCTAGATTTGACAGATGGAACTTGTCCAGTTCCGTCAGCCATAACTTCACCCGTTAACTCCCATTCCAGAACAGAAAGGGCCACTGTAGCTCCTGACTGGTCAAGCCCCATAAGCTAAACATGAAGCACAAGATAAAGACCACTCCCCAAACCTAATTATTTTATTAAAACAACAATCTAGGAACAAATTGGGTCACAGAGCAATGGCCTGCCAGAGCCCATCCATTCACAGCATGTGGCAAACTGAACAAGACTGCAATTTTTTATCAGCATCTTTGATACAAAGAGCACCCCCCAAAGGCCCTTTAAATGTTAAAGCATCGTTACAAAGTTAAAACAGGAAATTAAAGGAGAGTGAAAGAGCGAAATCAAAAGGTGTAGAGTTAAAAACAGGCATTGGAAATATTTCCAAATATCATTAGTTGTACTGCAGTAGCATATAGGCACTTCAGTCATAGACCAGGACCCCACTGTGCCAGGTGCTGGATAAATAGAACCACCCAGCCTCTCTGTTGCAATCTAAGTATCTCAGTCTACATCACAGGAGGTCCCAAACATGCTCAGTCAGGATCCCGCAATGTTTGGGAATATTCAGAGCCAGGATAAAAGACTTTATGGGAGGGGACGAGTGGTTCAGTCCAAGAAAGTTGGGCCAGCACAAACGCTCAGATCTGGTTCTGAATACCCCCAAAATTTGGATCCAGGAATTTGACTGTTACCTTGTAACCTACCCTCCCACCAATTTGTCTACATCCATCTATCGTCTCTTGTCCTGGATTTTCAGCCTCTTGGTAGCTGGGCCATCTTTGTGTTCTCTGTGTGCAGCACCTCGCACAATGGAATCTTGGCCTAGGATTAGGGCCCCTGGGTGCTACAGGGATACAAATAATTAAGTAACCGTTTGGTTTGGGCCACCCACCAGGTCTCTCCCAACCATGTCCTTTGCAGAGGAATGAGCCAGGCTTCCCCGGAGCTCTGGATCCAGGGGACTTGAGGGTCCAGCCCCTCCTGCCTCTAGGGCTAAGCTGCAAACCTACATTTACCCCCCACCCCCGGCATGTCCCAGCTCCCCATGCCCCACTGCGGACAGGGTGCTGCAGAGGACGGTGCAAGAGACCCTGCAATTGCAGCAACATCCCCATTTCTAACCTGAACAAGGCAACTGGGTTAGCTTCCCCCCAGGCGGCCCCCAGCAGCCCCACCAGCCCCCCGCCTGACCCCAGCGCTGGGGGAGCCCCTAGCACAGCAGCGAGGGTGCGGGCGGGAGACGCAAAGCAAAGCCCAAAGCAGCTGCCTCTGGCTTCACAGTCCAGCCTCCCTGCTCTGCAGGCGAAGGGCTCGCAGGGGGAGGGGACTGGCTCTGGTTGGCCGCGTCACCTGCCACTCGCGGCCGCTTGGCCCTCCCGTTGGACGATGCCCTGCGGCCTTATCATTCCATCTCCCGGTGCTCCCATTTCGTCATGTTGCTGCCACCGCCCCCTGTGCCGCGTGCACTCTGAGACCCGTGTGCCCATCCGCCAGGAAACATAGTCCGCTCCGCTCCTCCTAGTCCCACCCACCCACGCTCTGCTCCTCCTAGCCCCCTCCCCCTTCGCTCCTCCCCCTCCAGGCCCCTCCCGCCCAGGCTCTGGCAGGGCGCCCATCACCCTGCCATCTGGGCAGCTCACACCCCACTGGAGGGGCGGGATGGCTGCCAGCGAGGGGCACTGGGCTGCAGCCAGGCCAAGAAGGGAGTGTGGGGCAGAGCCAGCCACTGAGCCCTGCTCTCCTGGCTCCCAGTGCAGTGCCTTAACCACCCTTCCGCCCATGCAACCCCCCATCCACCCCCCGCTTCTCCCAGTCCCCTCCCTGGCAGCCCTCCATCCCTTCCCTCACCCCCTCCCTGGCATCCCTTCTCCCCTCATGCCACCCTCCATCCACCCCCCTTCTCCCAGTCCCCTCCCTGGCAGCCCTCCATCCCTTCCCTCACCCCCTCCCTTGCATCCCTTCTCCCCTCATGCCACCCTCCATCCACCCCCCTTCTCCCAGTCCCCTCCCTGGCAGCCCTCCATCCCTTCCCTCACCCCCTCCCTTGCATCCCTTCTCCCCTCATGCCACCCTCCATCCACCCCCCCTTCTCCCAGTCCCCTCCCTGGCAGCCCTCCCCCTTCTCTCACCCCCTCCCTTGCACCCCTTCTCCCCTCATGCCACCCTCCATCCACCCCCCACTTCTCCCAGACCCCTCCCTGGCAGCCCTCCATCCCTTCCCTCACCCCCTCCCTTGCACCCCTTCCCCCCTCATGCCACCCTCCATCCACCCCCCCTTCTCCCAGTCCCCTCCCTGGCCGCCCTCCCCCTTCTCTCACCCCCTCCCTTGCACCCCTTCCCCCCTCATGCCACCCTCCATCCACCCCCCTTCTCCCAATCCCCTCCCTGGCCGCCCTCCCCCTTCTCTCACCCCCTCCCTTGCACCCCTTCCCCCCTCATGCCACTCCCCAACCCCCCCACTTCTCCCAGACCCCTCCCTGGCAGCCCTCCCCCTTCTCTCACCCCCTCCCTTGCACCCCTTCCCCCTCATGCCACCCTCCATCCACCCCCCTTCTCCCAATCCCCTCCCTGGCCGCCCTCCCCCTTCTCTCACCCCCTCCCTTGCACCCCTTCCCCCCTCATGCCACTCCCCAACCCCCCCACTTCTCCCAGACCCCTCCCTGGCAGCCCTCCATCCCTTCCCTCACCCCCTCCCTTGCATCCCTTCTCCCCTCATGCCACCCTCCATCCACCCCCCTTCTCCCAATCCCCTCCCTGGCCGCCCTCCCCCTTCTCTCACCCCCTCCCTTGCACCCCTTCCCCCCTCATGCCACTCCACAACCCCCCCACTTCTCCCAGACCCCTCCCTGGCAGCCCTCCATCCCTTCCCTCACCCCCTCCCTTGCATCCCTTCTCCCCTCATGCCACCCTCCATCCACCCTTCTCCCAGTTCCCTCCCTGGCCGCCCTCCCCCCTTCTCTCACCCCCTCCCTTGCACCCCTTCCCCCCTCATGCCACCCTCCATCCACCCCCCTTCTCCCAGTCCCCTCCCTGGCCACCCTCCCCCTTCTCTCACCCCCTCCCTTGCACCCCTTCCCCCCTCATGCCACCCTCCATCCACCCCCCTTCTCCCAGTTCCCTCCCTGGCCGCCCTCCCCCTTCTCTCCCCCCCTCCCTTGCACCCCTTCCCCCCTCATGCCACCCTCCATCCACCCCCCTTCTCCCAGTCCCCTCCCTGGCCACCCTCCCCCTTCTCTCACCCCCTCCCTTGCACCCCTTCCCCCCTCATGCCACCCTCCATCCACCCCCCTTCTCCCAGTTCCCTCCCTGGCCGCCCTCCCCCTTCTCTCACCCCCCTCCCTTGCACCCCTTCCCCCCTCATGCCACCCTCCATCCACCCCCCTTCTCCCAGTCCCCTCCCTGGCCACCCTCCCCCTTCTCTCACCCCCTCCCTTGCACCCCTTCCCCCCTCATGCCACTCCCCAACCCCCCCACTTCTCCCAGTCCCCTCCCTGGCCGCCCTCCCCCTTCTCTCACCCCCTTCCTTGCACCCCTTCCCCCCTCATGCCACTTCCCCAATCCCCCCACTTCTCCCAGACCCCTCCCTGGCAGCCCTCCCCCTTCTCTCACCCCCTCCATTGCACCCCTTCCCCCCTCATGCCACCCTCCATCCACCCCCCCTTCTCCCAGTACCCTCCCTGGCAGCCCTCCATCCCTTCCCCCCAGCACCCCTCCCCCTTCTCTCACCCCCTCCGTTGCACCCCTTCCCCCCTCATGCCACTCCCCAACCCCCCCACTTCTCCCAGACCCCTCCCTGGCAGCCCTCCATCCCTTCCCTCACCCCCTCCCTTGCATCCCTTCTCCCCTCATGCCACCCTCCATCCACCCCCTTCTCCCAATCCCCTCCCTGGCCGCCCTCCCCCTTCTCTCACCCCCTCCCTTGCACCCCTTCCCCCCTCATGCCACTCCACAACCCCCCCACTTCTCCCAGACCCCTCCCTGGCAGCCCTCCATCCCTTCCCTCACCCCCCTCCCTTGCATCCCTTCTCCCCTCATGCCACCCTCCATCCACCCCCCTTCTCCCAGTTCCCTCCCTGGCCGCCCTCCCCCTTCTCTCACCCCCTCCCTTGCACCCCTTCCCCCCTCATGCCACCCTCCATCCACCCTCCTTCTCCCAGTCCCCTCCCTGGCCACCCTCCCCCTTCTCTCACCCCCTCCCTTGCACCCCTTCCCCCCTCATGCCACCCTCCACCCACCCCCCTTCTCCCAGTCCCCTCCCTGGCAGCCCTCCATCCCTTCCCTCACCCCCTCCCTTGCATCCCTTCTCCCCTCATGCCACCCTCCATCCACCCCCCTTCTCCCAGTCCCCTCCCTGGCCACCCTCCCCCTTCTCTCACCCCCTCCCTTGCACCCCTTCCCCCCTCATGCCACTCCCCAACCCCCCCCACTTCTCCCAGTCCCCTCCCTGGCCGCCCTCCCCCTTCTCTCACCCCCTTCCTTGCACCCCTTCCCCCCTCATGCCACTTCCCCAATCCCCCCACTTCTCCCAGACCCCTCCCTGGCAGCCCTCCCCCTTCTCTCACCCCCTCCATTGCACCCCTTCCCCCCTCATGCCACCCTCCATCCACCCCCCCTTCTCCCAGTACCCTCCCTGGCAGCCCTCCATCCCTTCCCCCCAGCACCCCTCCCCCTTCTCTCACCCCCTCCGTTGCACCCCTTCCCCCCTCATGCCACTCCCCAACCCCCCCACTTCTCCCAGACCCCTCCCTGGAAGCCCTCCATCCCTTCCCTCACCCCCTCCCTTGCATCCCTTCTCCCCTCATGCCACCCTCCATCCACCCCCCTTCTCCCAGTCCCCTCCCTGGCAGCCCTCCCCCTTCTCTCACCCCCTCCCTTGCACCCCTTCCCCCCTCATGCCACCCTCCCTTCACCCAGTCCCCTCCCTGGCATCCCTTCCCCCTAGTCTGCTCCCCCCCAGCCCCCAAATCCCGCTGTGCTGTCCAAACCAGCCACCTTCTCCCTTCACCTGTTGCTCCTCTGAGCACCCCCCCCAAGCTCCTCCCAGCCTCTCCTTCCAACGTCTCTAAGCCCCCAAATCTTCCCCTGCCCCCAAAGGACACTCTGCTTCCCCCACCGTGACCCTAGCCACCGCCGCCCCACAAGTGAAAGGCTACAGAACTCCCACCCGGGGGGGGGGCATCACTGAGTGTGTGTGTATGGGGGGGACAAATGGAGGGAGGGAGAGAGAGAAACAAGAGAGAAGACTAGAGAAGAAGGAGAAAAGAAAGAGAAAAAGGGCAGGAGCGTGTGGGGGGGGGAAGAGAAAGGGGAAGGGGAAGGAATAGAAAAGTGGGGAAAAGATCAGAGTAGAAAAGAAGAAGGAGAAAAGAAATGAAAAAGGGACAGGAGGGGGAGAGAAGGGGCAGGGGGCAGGAACAGAAGGAGGAGGGAAGAGGCAGGAGGAGGGGGCAGGGAGGGGCCCGGGGCACGAACAGAAGAAAGGGGGGGAGGAGAGGGGAGGGGCAGCGGGAGGAGGCCCGGGGCGGGAATAGAAGAAAGGGAGGGAAGGGGCAGGAGGAGGGAGTCCGGGGCAGGAACAGAAGGAGGGGAGGGGCAGGAAAAGGGGGCAGGGAGGGGGCCCGGGGCAGGAATAGAAGAAAGGGAGGGGAGGGGCAGGAGGAGGGAGTCCGGGGCAGGAACAGAAGAAAGGGAGGGGAGGGGCAGGAAGAGGGGGCCCGGGGCAGGAACAGAAGAAAGGGATGGGAGGGGCAGGAAGAGGGGGCCCGGGGCAGGAACAGAAGAAGGGAGGGGAGGGGCAGGAAAAGGGGGCGGGGAGGGGGCCCGGGGCAGGAATAGAAGAAAGGGGGGGGAGGAGAGGGGAGGGGCAGCGGGAGGGGGCCCGGGGCGGGAATAGAAGAAAGGGAGGGGAGGGGCAGGAGGAGGGGGCCCGGGGCAGGAGGAGGGGGGGAGGGGCAGGGAGGGGGCCCAGGGCAGGAGGAGGGGGGGAGGGGCAGGAATAGAAGAAGGGGAGGGGCAGGAGGAGGGGGCCCAGGGCAGGAACAGAAGAGAGGGGCAGGGAGGGGGCCTGGGGCAGGAATAGAAGAAGGGGAGGGGCAGGAGGAGGGGGCCCAGGGCAGGAACAGAAGAAAGGGGCAGAGAGGGGGCCCAGGGCAGGAACAGAAGAAAGGGGCAGAGAGAGGGGCCGGGGCAGGAACAGAAGAAAGGGAGGGGAGGGGCAGGAGGAGGGGGCCCGGGGCAGGAACAGAAGAAAGGGACAGGGAGGGGGCCCGGGGCAGGAATAGAAGAAGGGGAGGGTAGGGGCAGGAGGAGGAGGGGGCCCGGGGCGGGAACAGAAGAAGGGGAGGAGAAGGGCAGGAGGAGGGGGCCCGGGGCGGGAACAGAAGAAGGGGAGGGGAAGGGCAGGAGGAGGGGGCCCGGGGCAGGAACAGAAGAAGGGGAGGGGAAGGGCAGGAGGAGGGGGCCCGGGGCAGGAACAGAAGAAGGGGAAGGGCAGGAGGAGGGGGCCCGGGGCAGGAACAGAAGAAGGGGAGGGGAAGGGCAGGAGGAGGGGGCCCGGGGCAGGAACAGAAGAGAGGGGCAGGGAGGGGGCCTGGGGCAGGAATAGAAGAAGGGGAGGGGCAGGAGGAGGGGGCCCAGGGCAGGAACAGAAGAAAGGGGCAGAGAGAGGGGCCGGGGCAGGAACAGAAGAAGGGGAGGGGGAGGGGAAGGGCAGGAGGAGGAGGAGGGGGCCCGGGGCAGGAACAGAAGAAAGGGACAGGGAGGGGGCCCGGGGCAGGAATAGAAGAAGGGGAGGGTAGGGGCAGGAGGAGGAGGGGGCCCGGGGCGGGAACAGAAGAAGGGGAGGAGAAGGGCAGGAGGAGGGGGCCCGGGGCGGGAACAGAAGAAGGGGAGGGGAAGGGCAGGAGGAGGGGGCCCGGGGCGGGAACAGAAGAAGGGGAGGGGAAGGGCAGGAGGAGGGGGCCCGGGGCGGGAACAGAAGAAGGGGAGGGGAAGGGCAGGAGGAGGGGGCCCGGGGCAGGAACAGAAGAAGGGGAAGGGCAGGAGGAGGGGGCCCGGGGCAGGAACAGAAGAAGGGGAGGGGAAGGGCAGGAGGAGGGGGCCCGGGGCAGGAACAGAAGAAGGGGAGGGTCACAGGGGCTCCGCGGAAGGCCCCCGGCCACGGCCGGGCCCGAGGAAGAGGCCGGGGCCGCCCCTCGCCCCTCCCCGCGCCGCGCAGCTGGCCCGCGGCGGAAGGATACGACGGGGGGAGGCGCCGCTCGCAGCAGCCGCCGCCGCAGCAGCCCCGATGTGCAGGCGGCGCGGGGGGGCTCCCATGTCTCCGGCCGCCCCAGCGCCAGCAGCCGCCCGCGCCGCGGGGGGACGATGAGGAGGCAGCGGCCGCCGCAGCAGCAGCAGCAGCGCTAGGAGCCGCGCGGCCCATGCGGAGCGAGCGCGCCGCCGCCGCCCGCCACAGCCAAGCCGCCGCCCGCCCGCCGGGCGAGAACAATAGAGCCCGCGGCGGGCTCCGGGCGGGACGGGACGGGAGCGGGGCGCCGCGGCCCCAGGCAGCCGGCGGGGGGAGCCAGCAGCCGCTTTGTCCGGGGGCCCCGGCGGCAGCGCCCGGGGGAGGGTCCGCGTTCCCCTCCCCCCTCGGATGCTTTTCTTCCTGAGCAGGTAAAATCCTGGGGGGGGACTTGGGGGGGTTCCTTCCGCCGCCCCCCCCAGCCCAGGGCCCGGTGCGGGGAGCTCGATGCCCCGCCGGCCCCAGCACAACTGCTGCAAACTTCAGCCTGGGGGGGCATCCCCCCCCAGGCCCCTGAGGCGGGGAGCTCCCCCCAGGAGTGCAAGCCCCCTTCTCTGGGGGGAGGGCCGGCGTGGAGCGGATTTGGAGAGGTTTTTGGGGGTTGGGGGGCTCTTCCTATGTCTTTACCCCCCCTTCAGGTCCCTGGTGCATGGAGTTTATTGTCCCTGCTCCACACACGCGCTGGGACTCGTGCAAACTTCGGCTCCGCTCCGGGGGGGGGGGTCAGGGCCGGGATGGGGGGGGCTTCCTCCCCCCTAGCCTGTTCAGGGGGCTCAGAGTATGTGCGCCCCCCTCCCCCAACTGCTGTGAACTTCATCTCGGATCCTGTTAGGCAGCGTCAGGGGAACAACTGATTTGGGGAGCGGGGGGGGCTTTTCCTTCTCCCCCCCTCACTTCCAGGTCACCCTGGTAGGGAGGCAACTGGCCCCGGTGCAGAGCCCTGTCAGCCCCAGCTGTTGGGGGGAGCGTGCCGGGGGGAACAAAGCCCAGTGGGTCCTGTCGAGGTGGGTTTTGGGGGGGACCCTCTGCCAGGCTGCTGCTGCGTGGAGCCGATTGACCCCATCCTAGGGCTGCAGCCTAGATTTGTATTGAGGGTATGTGGGGTGCGAGGGGGGTCGCGTCTGGAGCTGGCTTCTGGGGCGGCGGCGGGGGGGGGATTCCCCTCCAGTCCCATCCCCACAACAGCCCTCTAAAGGCCGCTGCTGCCGCACGGGTTTATTGTTCCCCACTCGCGCTGGAGCTGTTGTAAACTTCAGCCCAGCGTCGCCGGGTGAGTGGAAGGGCCTGGCAGAAGTGGGGGCGGGGGGGGCTGCTTTTCCAGTGGTAATACCCCCCCCTTTCGTCTCTCCTCGAACTGGACTGCTGCAAACTTCATCCTGGCTGTGTAGGGGGGTTAACCAGCAAAGGGAAAAAAGTGTGTGTGTGTGTGGGGGGGGGGGGTGTTGGTGGAATAACTCTCTAGGATCCTGTGCATTTTTCATGTTAAATTTCGGGGGGGGGGGATTGTGAAAACGAGGGTCTGGGAGAGCAGCTGGCTTGAGGAAGGTTCATTGTTCCCCTCCCAGCCAAGTTTAAAGAGCTTGAAGTGAGAGCATGATCCTCCCCCCCCCCGAACCGTGATGGGAAAGTTGGGGGGGGGGCAGAGAGTGACTCTTAGTATTAAATATTTTGTCCATCTCCACAGGCCGCTCTAACACTGGCTGGGCCCCTGCTGCGGCGGCGTTTTGTTTATCCTGCCGTCGGAGTGCGTGTGTGTGTAGTTTGCAAACTTTGCTTGGGAGTGCAGAGGGGAAGGAAGCGCTTTCTTTTGTGTCCGTTTCTAGCTTAGCCTTCCCGGGTGCCGTGCGGGTGTGTGACCGGTGTCAGTGGGGGCCCTGGGGGGGGTCGGTCTGGCGTTGCATGCTGCGTTTGGAGGTGGCTGGAGGCGAGCAGCAGGCACTTGGTAGGCCCTGTCTGGAGTTTTGGGAAAGCGCTTTGCAGAGGGGGGAGGAGAGGAGCGAGAGCTGGTGGTGCAGGAGCCTTTGTCCAAAGGCAATAAGGTGCACCTCGGCTCTGGTGGAAGAAACTCGAATGTCTCAGGTTGAAGTGCATGGGGGGGGAGATGAGGGGGTAATAGGGGAACATCTGCTGTGTGTTAACTCGGGAAAAGGGCTTCTCCGCTGGCATGCAGCGGAAAAACTGCTGTGAATGATTTCAGATTGAAAAATAACACTCTCCAGCAGCTCCATTTGCTTCAAAGGCAGAGCCCCCCCCAGCCGCCGCCGCCGCCCGGCTGCAGCTTGCACTGGCTGCTGCTTGGAGGTTGGGGGAGGGAACCACGAATCCTGTTCACTTGTTAGCCCCCTTCCCTTCCCCCAACGCTCATGGCTCAGCCCTGAAAAAGCCATTAAAAACGTTTTGCATGATGCACACTTGTCGTTCAGGCACGTTCAAGTTTTGTTAGTGTTTTTTTAAAAACCAAACCAAAACAGTCCCAGCCTTCTCTCTGTTACATGATCAGGGCAGGGTTCTTGTTTTATAGGACACTAGATTTTTTTTTAAATGCTAAGAGGGTTTTAAAAATATAGATTTCATTTCTTTTGGAGGGCATATTGTATAAGTTGCCTCTGTGACCTTAATAAAACCCTATCTGCTGCTCCCAGCCTCCTTGGAGCATTGCAGTTGTCTGGGTCTTTTGAGGCTATAGTTGAGGTTTTGGGGCTTGGTTGAACAGGACCCTTTCACACCCAGCCCCCTCTGTCTTGTTTTTGACTTGCTAAACTGGGGATTCTCTGGGGACTCCTTGGAGGAGGAGGATTGTTCTTTCAGGACCCACTGGGCAGAGGGAAAGGGAGAATGTTTTCAAAGTTGCTTTAAAAATAATTGCCGGATGCACTGATGACATAAAGGCAGGTTTAAAAAACAAAAATCCCTTGGCTTTTTTTTTTTTAATAGTGGCAGAGGTCTTGTATGTGCTGGATCGATTTCAGCATATTTATTTTTTTAAACCTCACTGAAATGTAATGGATGAGCCAGTGCTTCCTAGGAATGCTTTGGAATACAGAGTTTTGTGTGTGTATAAAAATATTAAACTTGTGATGATTGAGTTAAATTATTGGCCAGCTGCACTTGATAGCGATAAATGAGTTTTAAAGAGGAAGAAAAATTAATTCTTTATCCCATCCCCTGCCTCCATTTCTACTCCTGAAGAAATATTTTCCTGCTGTGATGGGTTTGATCTCTTTAAAAAATAACAAAAAATAAATATTGTTCTGCCCATTTTTTTTTTACCTACCTTGCAAGATTGTTTTGAGGGTTTTATTTTTGGAAAGCCCTTTGATGGTGAAAATAATTTAACCTCATTTTCTCCATCTTTTGTGGGGAGATTATTGCCTTTTTGGTAGCTAATTCTTGTTACCTAAGGGCTAGATTTTCAGAGTTGCCAAGCACCTATAGCGTCAATCAAAATAAAATAGGAGCTCCGCACCCTGGAGTGGGAGAGGGCATGAAATCAGGCCCTTTTTAAACTTTAAAAAGAAATAGACACAAACAAGCGGGAGGGGAACTCCCACAAACGGAGGGGGTAAAAAGCCCAAACCCGCCCAAGAGCCTGAATGATAACTTGCCTGAACCCTTTGATAAATGAGTTGACTTTTTTTTTTTTCATTTGCTGCATGCCAGGAGCAACAGAATTGGTCTGAATTAGTGGAATTGGCAGCAAAAAACAAACATACAAGTGTGTCTGGTCAATAGAAGGCTTGTTTCTGTCTCTGGGTGCCATGTGAGGACTTTCACTGTGTTCTGAGGTGCAGAAGTTGGAAGCTGGGGATTTGCAAGGGATTTTTTTTCTTTTTCTTTTTTTTTTTTTTCTTTTTTTAAATATTCATCAGTGGGGTGGGTAGTTTGCTCTAGTCATTAAAATATCTCTTCCCCTCCCCCATGGTTTTCTTTAGGACTGCCACTGTTGAGTCTGTGGGAGTATGAATCAGCAGCAGCAGAGAATGGCTGCAGTTGGGACAGACAAAGAACTCAGTGACCTGCTGGACTTCAGTATGGTAAGCAAGCTTCTTTGAGGGAGGCCTTTAAAGGGACAGTAGCTTCATTTGTTTCCAGTGTTCTTGAGATCTGGAAGAATGGGCGACGGGGGTGGGGCGGCAGCAGAGAACATGAGCCTGTAAAGTGAGGTAAATTGGAGATGGTGGGTTTCAGATATGTTGTGTGCACTGCAGCTTGGTTCTTTTTTTGCTCCTGTAAGTTAAGCAATGGGGGACCCGGGTCAGCACCTAGTAAAGACTTTCCTTGCAGTGAGCATATAGTGATCTTTGGGTGGGAAAGTTCTGTGGAAGCAGAAAACATTAGTCTGTTCTGTTTAAATGCTCATAGCAAAATGTGCTGGATAATGACTTCTGAAGCTTTGTATATGTAACTAATGCAAGGATGTGACTTTACTTAACAGTTACTTCATCAGGCTGTGTTTTTCCTCTTCCCAGATCCAAATTGTTGAATACATGTCCTTCCACATTATTCTATGTCAGTTTGCAATTTTGCAGAGTAGATCTAATTTATATTTTCACAGAGATTAAGTACTCCTGTACCCCTATTCCTTGCCTAAAAAATCCTCAAAGCTCTACAGTAAAATTTTGAGCCCGTCATTGAAAAGAAAGTAACGTTGGCTGAGAAGTTCCCCAGAGAATGTATGTTCCTTTTTGGAGTCACTTTTAGTAGTGGCAAACAAAGGCAGCAACCCTGCAAATGAATATGCTTAGCATTACACATGGGAGTAGTTCCGTTGAAGTTAGTGGTATTACTCAGGTGTGTAAAGACAAGGCATGTGTAAGCGTTTGCAGGATCAGGGCCTATATGTGATGTTTGATTGTAGTTGGTGGGTGACCCGTGGAAAGAAAAAAGTTACTGTTTTGAATGTGAACGCCAGCTTGGTTCCTCTGTCATGTGCTGCACCCTAATGACACTTGGCATGTGTGTCTTGCTTTGTAGATAAGCAAACCTACTCTACAAATTGGAAAAATGCCGCTCCAAGAAGAGGAATAACCATTAAATAGCAATGCTGACATTATTCTTCTGGGTCATTCTGGGTATACTTAGTTATTCGTCAGTGATGCCTTTGTGCTCATTTTTCTTCTCCTTGGGATACAAAACAAGGGAGCATGGTCACAATTCCTTGCCCCTTATTTCCTTTATACTTGGTGTTAGCGCACTGCATCTCTTCTGGATCCCAGCATAAAGATACAACATAGATAAGAAAACTTAGAATAGAGTTAACTTGCAGCAATCAATAAGAAGCTGCAAACTGCACAGGCATCATATGTATCCACATGTATTCTCTCCTTACCCTGCATGAGAATTCCCACTGGTGGGACAGGATGAACATCTCTCAGCCACCTACAGCTGATGGGAGATTGATCTAATTAAAAAGTAACTAATATCGTTTACGGTTGCAAGGGGAGCTGTGATGATGCTATACCTCAAATACAAATATGTTCAGGGTTCATTGGGGAAGGGTGAGCAACTTTTCTCCCTCACTTTAGAGGTTTCTGTTCCCTTTGCCAGGCTCGCCTGTTTATGAGAGAGATCCAAGTTTTGATCTGCAATATCCATAATCTAGTTCCGGACTGGACAGTTTCTTATTTCTCTTCCTTCCTGTCCAAAAAGAATTCCCAAACACTGTTTGCAACTTATTTTGTAGCAAATTTGAAAATATCCTCATTTGCAACTCCTTGTAATTGTTCAGGACCATTATAATAACACATTTCCCTTTAATATTATAAAACTCTCCCCTGGCCTAGACTTGGATCTGGAGCTAAGATTTAATACATTGGGTAAAATTCTTGTTCTTACATTAGTGTAAATATGTAACTGCTGAAGTCACTGTACCAAAGTCAATCCAGTGTGAGATTGGAATTGGAGCATTGTGTTCATATGACACTTGTGCAGTTAGCTGCACGTGGGCAGACCCTTGATGTCATTGGGGCTCCATGTGAGCCCTAGGGTCTGCTACTTGCAGGATTGGGGCCCGAGCAGTTCCCTTCAAGCTCTATTTCTGGGAGTGTGTTATCTTCATAACAAATTAGGCCTGATCCTGCATTGTCAAGTCAGTGGGAAACTATTAGTGAGCTTTTGAATTGGGCCTGTTGTGTCCATCCACACTCAGACACGAACATACTATTTTGCCTACAGAGGTCTCTAGAAATAATAAATATCCCACTAAGAATGAGAATTTAAAAACACACACTAACATAAAACTCACTAGCTAGTAGATAATGTTCGTACTGATACTACATACTTGTTAAGCATAGTATAGAAGTTACATAGTTAAATCTTTGGAGCATTGCAGGGTGCTCACATGTCTTGTAACTGGGATGTAACTTCTTGTCCTGTGGTCTGGTTCTCCCGGGGTTTTTTTCCCCCCTCCTTCATCTCTGAATAAGCAGGAATGAAAAGTTGTCCCAGTGATCTGTGTCAGACTAGGATAAAGGAGTGAAGACTATTGAGGCAAGGACTTTGTGTTCAGCGGCATCTGTTTAGGCCCGTGCTTTCAATCTGTTTTTCTAGAAAAAATGCATGCCACCCTGTAGCAATTTCTGGACCAGCTCTGAGCTGTTTGCCACCCGGTTGGGTGAATTTTATGTTCTGACACTAGTGGTTGTGTATATGAGAGCAGCCTAGTCTGTGGGGTTAATTGGGGGAAAAAATACTGTAATTAAAGTAGAAGGATGTAGACCTCAAAAAAAGAGAGAACATTAGGTATGTATTGAACTGCAAAAGCACCCATCCAAAGCTTTCTTCTGAAGTAACTTGCCAATAAACGGTGAAAAGCAAAACAATGTTGTAATGTCTGTTTAAGTAGTCTGAAGTTATAACTCCAGACTGAACTCACAGATCTGTAGACTGATAGCTGCTCTGGGGTGTGCAGAGCAGAGTTTTTTACAAGTGCCTCTGAACACAGTGCCTCAAAATACAATGAATTTGTAAGCTTGCTTTTACGACTGCATCACAGCAGTGAGCTGGAAGGGGATTGCAAATCTGGGAGAAGACAGCCCCGAAAACTTAGTATTGGTTCAAAGTATTAAATTTAATTTTCCTTTTTAGACTGTAATTTTAATCATTCTTCACCTCGTGGCTTGGCATTTCTGAGGTTTCATATATTTGCCCTCTTCAGAAGGGGCTTCAGCTAGGCTGCAGTCATAGCCATGACTATTGTAATCTAACTTGAGGCTTGTCACTTTAACTACAGTTCACACCCTTCAGCTTTATCCACACAGCAGCAGTCACAACCATGTTTGTCCATTGATCTCCATGCTGCCTAACTGCGTTTGTCTCAGGGCATTCTGGGAAAATTTGAGAGGCTATCCCATGATGCCTTGGTAGGGAGATAGTTCTTGGAGGGCACACACAGAGCGGCGTAAGCACCAAGCCTCTGGTGCAGTGCAGTCTGAGATGTCAGCACGCGATGAGAGCTGGGAGGAAGAAGCAGCAGCCAAACAATTACAAAGGCATGGTTAGGGGTCCTGTCTGTGCTGCAGACGTGTGCCAAACCAGATACGTAGAGGCAGCTGAGTGCCAGTCTAAGCCTCTGGCAGGGCGAAACACTGTTAGCTCCCACTGTTGTTAATAGAATATTAACCATATGGTGTGCGGATACCAAGTACAGTATGTTATAAGTTGTTATATGGGCAGGGCTTTACCATAGAATTGGTTTTACAGTCTCGCTGTAAGAGAGCGAGCACTCTGTATTAAATGTTGAACCACATGGATCCAGCCACCCCACGAGGAGTAAAACTTTGTGTGCAAGGCAGAGTTGTGTCCAATCTTTCTAAAGCTAAGTAACAAGTACCTGGCTTGTTTTGCATGGATAGACTTTTTTTGTCTGGAGCTCCTTAAAACTTTGCTTCGACTGCTTCCTAGAGTTAAAACACCCAGTGTTGTTAAAGCAGTGCCATATGTCTCACTGTGGCGAAGTCAGAGTGCCCGCGTTTCCATTATAGAAACTGCTTTTTGTTTAGAATCTAACTAATAAAGTTCATTTTATGTTTAAGTAGGCAAACAAAGTCTTAATCAGGAGGGCTTTGCTTAAAAGAACACTTATGCCTTTGCTAATTTTGTTTAGTGGAATTCCCTCTATTCCCTCCTAATAGAAAAGAAGTTAATGGTTGGATATTTTATGTGCTCCAAAATATCTTTCAGGTTTAAGTTTTTTATTATTTTGAGACTTACCTTATGAACTAAAGGGCTGCTATGTCGTAATGATTTGCTGTTTAATAGCAGTAAATAGAATATTTGTGATGGACTTAATGAGAGTGAGTGGCAGCTACATAATAATGGCTGCTTTGTTATAGTCTGAGCAGGTGAAAAATTCACCTAAAAGAAATTAATAAGTCTGGTTAAAGTGTTCTTAAGAGTAATTGATTTTTCAAAATATATATATTAACTCCGTGGGCTGCAATGGCTGTAAAGTCACTGAAATCTGTCAGCTAATAAACATATAAATAGGGCCCTATCAAAATCACGGCCATGAAAAACACGTCACAGACTGTGAAATTTGGTCTTTTGTGTGCTTTTACCCTATATTATACAGATTTCACGGGGTAGACCAGCCTTTCTCAAATTGGGGGTCCTGACCTAAAAGAGAGTTGCAGGGAGTCACAAAGTTATTTGAGGGGGTTGGGGTGGGATATTGCCACCCTTCCTTTATGCTGACTTCAGAGCTGGGCAGCCAGAGAGTGGTGGCTGTTGGCCGGGCATCCAGCTCTGAACGTGGTGCCTCGCTGTAGCAGTGCAGAAGTAAGGGTGGCAATATCATACCATGCCACCCTTACTTCTGTGCAGCTGCCTTTAGAACTGGATGGCTGGATAGTGTCGGCTGCCGACTGAGGGCGCAGCTCTGAGCTGGGTGTCTGGCAAGCTGCTGCTGCTCTCCAGCTGCTCATCTGTGAAGGCAATGTTGCTGCCAGCAGTAGCGCAGAAGTAAGGGTAGCAGTACCGCAAACCCCCCTACAATAACCTTGCAACCCTCCCACAGCTCCTTTTTGGATTAGGACCCTGCAGTTACAATACCATGGCATTTCAGATTTAAATAGCTGAAATCATGAAATTTACAATTTTTAAAATTGTATGACTGTGAGTTGACCAAAATGGATTGTGAATTTGGTAGGGCCCCACATGTGAAATATGTGACTGGACAAATGCGCTTTCTCTTATCATACAAGCTTACCTCTCAGAACATTGCTGGTATCTTAGATGTAACCATCCATTAAAATGTGTCTGTAGTTTTTTTCCCCACTTTGTTTGGGTTTGTTTTTTATTGGATCCAAGAATGACCCACAGATATCTGTGGGGATAACATTTAAGTAGTCGTCATCTGTCAAGAAGACTGAAAGCATCAGTGCAATCCTGTATACAGAAATTTAAGATGGGACTTTTACATAACACCGTTAAATCTATATTGTTCAAATCCAACAAAGAACAAGTAATGAACCAATTACAAAATTGGAAAAGCTTGATACTTAAGCCCTTCCATTGCATGCTGTTTTTTCCATCTAAATATTTTATTTTTAAAGTAACATTTAAAAATAAAGGGAATTCAGTGTGTGGTTGAACTTAGATTTTGCTGTTGAGTGCTACAAACTAACAAAGGCAGAGGACACTCTTAATCTGATTTACTGTGCCCTTAAGTGAAGCCCAGCAGTGTGACTTAAACCCACACCGCTGTGGAAAAACAGAAGTTGACAGTATAAGCGTTATATTTCCTGCATTTCATCTATAATATATGGCTTGCAAATTAGTATTGAAGTAACGTTAGTGTGCGGTTCCTTATTTATCAAATGTTGTGATGCTTTAAAGTCTCAGCTTGCTTTGATGAGTGATAGTTCTTTGATCGTTCTTTAATTCCTGTGGTAATGAGAGCAGGAAAGGGTTACTTCAGACTCCCACTGACAGTATCTTTCTAAACAGAATAAGGAAGATGAAGGCAAGAGGTGGGAAGGCATCCCTCATTCATATGTGTTTGGTGTGTGGGCGTGTTGGGGATTGCCAAAAATAGTGGTGCTGGGGAGGACCCCTTTTGCAGAAGTAGAAGAGAAAATGTGTATTGCACAATGGAACAAAACTAGACATTTTCTCCATTGGTGTTTTCACTCTAACCTGGTGGATTTTTCGTTGTTGCATCAGCAATTATTAAGCAGAAATGCTTATGAAAAGTAAGCAAACTGTGTGGCTTAAGAAGGCAGCATGTACAAATTGGTGCTTGATACCAATAAATTCAAGCTGCTCTCCAAACAGAGAACTTCTTTGCAATTCTTGGAAATGAAGACTGACCATTTCAGTTAAAGTAACATTTCTCCCATCTCCTGGGGGGGAGAGAGTAAGGCAATCTGCCTCACTGTCTTACTGGGCTAATTAAGTGAATTTCTGACCATATTATTTTAATATCCCTTATTTTAAAAATCAATTCTCTCTCTCTCTCTCTCAACTGACAAGCTGGGAGAGGTAATATCTTTTATTGGATATTACCTCACCCACCTTGTCTCACTAATATCCTAGGACCAGCATGGCTACAACAATACTGTCTATATAAACTAACATTGCTGTTGCTCTAAGGAATTTCTTTCCTAGCAGTGAAAATCTAAGCATCTTGTGAGCCTTCTGTTTAGATGCTTTTTTTAAGTGTATATGTCCATGCTTGCGCGCACATACATGTTTTCACATGTATGAGAGTTAGGCACCCAAATTCCATGGCTTTTCAGTGGAAGTTGATTGGCTTATTGATCTTTCTGACTGAAAAATCTCCCCCACATGTTCCTGTATTTTTGAGATTAGTAACCAAACCTGAGCAGACAACTGTGTAAAGTAACATTCCTGGTCACAAAAAAGCATCAAATATGTCAGGGCATGAAATGCTGCATTTCTCTATTAAACGGTTTAATCTTTAAAGTATTAAAACTTTGAGTTATTCAGACATTATAAAGCTAAAAATAATGTAAATGATTTGATGGTGAAAATATCTGAGTTAAGTATTAAAAAAAATTTTAAAATGTTAATTTACTGAGCATTTTCCCACCAGTTGTTTTATTGGCTAAAGCTAGATGTTTGTAGAAGAGAATTAGTTTTCTCTTCTGCTGCACGCAGGTGTATATATGTTTTTTAAGCACATTTTTGAAACTTGCCCCGTTTATTTTAAAAATATTTGTCCGCATGAGCTGACTAGGTATGCAGTATTTTTGAGGAAGCTCTCTGGCAGAGGGAGATTGCTACTCTGTTATTTCTACAATTTATAGCTAAACAGGTAGCTAAAATGACAGATGCTGTAAAGCACATTAATCTTTCTGATCATGTGTAAGCGTGTGTTACATAATGTTGGAATCAGGCAGACTTTATCTGCCTACACATTTCTGCAGAATGTCCACTATCTTGGCTTATTTACACTGGTGCAGTGTCTCTGAGTGGAGAGGGAAAGTGGATTGATACTTGATGTTCACTTTTTGCTCCCAAAACCGGGGGGGGGGAGAGGGGGAGGGAGAGGGGGAATCTTCTGGAGTCCTACATGAGGTGGTTGTGCACTGAAGGTAAGCAGCAAATAATTGTGTAGCTTAGGGCTTGTCTACATCAGAAAGTTGCAGCGCTGGTGAGGGAGTTACAGCGCTGCAACTTTGAAGGTGTACACATCTGCAGGGCATCACCAGCGCTGCAACTCCCTGTTTGCAGCGCTGGCCGTACTCCCGTTTTGTCTCGGGTGTAGAGGATCCAGCGCTGGTGATCCAGCGCTGGTAATCCAATGTAGACACTTAACAGCGCTTTTCTTGAGCTCCGTGGAAGCCTCTGGTAATCAAGCTGGTCTCCTTTCCCGGTTTGCTCTCTCGTTCCTGGAACCCCGAGCAAGCAGGTCTCCTTCCCTGCGGTTTGCTGGGTGGCTCCGGGAACGCGAGAGTAAACCGCGGCGAAGCGGGTCTCCTTTCCCGGTTTGGTCTCTCGTTCCCGGAACCCCGAGCAAGCAGGTCTCCTTCCCTGCGGTTTGCTGGGTGGCTCCGGGAACGCGAGAGTAAACCGCGGCGAAGCGGGTCTCCTTTCCCGGTTTGGTCTCTCGTTCCCGGAACCCCGAGCAAGCAGGTCTCCTTCCCTGCGGTTTGCTGGGTGGCTCCGGGAACGCGAGAGCAAACCGCGGCGAAACTGGTCTCCTTTCCCGGTTTGCTCTCGCGTTCCCGGAGCCCCCCTTGAAGCCGCCCAACAGCGCTGCAGTGTGGCCACATCTAACACCACTTGCAGCGCTGGTTGCTGTAAGTGTGGCCACTCTGCAGCGCTGGCCCTATACAGCTGTACTAATACAGCTGTAACAACCAGCGCTGCAAAATTTTAGATGTAGACATGGCCTTAGTCATCAGTGTCCTCTCCAGCTGAAGTCACTATGGTAGCTGCTAACTTCCTCCTAGGATATAGGATAGCACCAAATAAGGAGGGGTGGGGGGAAGAGGAGGAAATAAACCAGGTCTTCACATGTGTTTAATTTAGGGGGAAAGAGTGGGGTGAACCTCTGTTTAGATGGAGAATTGGGTGCTACACCCTTCATGCTAATTTATTAATAAGGGAACAAATGATACTTTGGCCTTGTGCTCTTCCTAGGTTTTTTGCCTCCTGTAATAGTGTGGGGAAGAAATAATGAGCCCTAAGCGCAGGGGTGGAAAGAGGAAACCTCTCTTCTCCAGTCCAAATGAAAAATATCCCAGACGCTGCTGCTTCATGAAAAAGAAATTGGAAGATCTGTCTACACAAATGTTTATTTGCTCGGGAATGGACATATACCAGCTCAGAGTTGGAGGACACTCCTCCCTGCTACATAGATCAGCTGGGAAAGCAGTTGGAAAGATTGCTGCGCTCATAATACTTTTACTTCTTTCTCGTCCCTCCCTTACCACAGCACAGCAAAGCTAACATATTGAAATCTCTCTCTTCTTTCTCCCTCATCTTCCTGTTTTTCTAGATGTTCCCCCTGCCAGTGGCTAATGGAAAAAACAGACCCACGACGCTAGCGAGCACGCAGTTTGGCGGATCAGGTATTGTCTTTTTTTCCCCCCCTCTTAATGCCTCTTTTCAGAGTTAAAAACAAATACAAAGCCCCAAAGCAAAGGGAGTTGTCAGTTTCGTGGATGCTCTTTAATGTATTTTCATGGTTCTATTGTACCTCTGCTGCTCTGAGTACGAATGTTAATTCCGTAATCCTGTGTGTGTGTCCCCAGGAATCTCTTGCTGTTGTGTAACTGAGGTGAAACTTCATGAATAACTAAAGGTTAATTCTCTTGGTCGGGACTCTCAAAGAGGCTGATGGGAGTTTGAATTCCAATGAGATTTGGGTGTTGGACTTCCTTCAGCCCCTTTGACAATCCCAGATCCTTTGTTATATTTAAGTAGATGGTACAAGTATCTGCTCTGTGACACCTTGCCCATCCATCTCCAGTAGCATGACCGTGATGGCCTGCTGGGGCCAGTATACGTCAGTAGTTTGGACACCCAGTTTTGAAAATCTTGGCCCTAAAGATAGGCACCTATCTCAATATTTAAAGACCTAAATAAATGCCTGGGATAACTTCCACCAGCTGAGGATCTGGCCCCGAGTTGTCAGAAGCACTGAACACCTGCTGAAGTCAGCTGAAGCTGCTCAGTGCTTGGCAGGTGTAAGTGCCTAAATACTGAGTTTGGGAGGATGTTCTTCAAAAACATCAGGGGGATTTAGGAGCACAGGTTCATTTAAAGAGGCTGGGATTTGTGCTCCTAAACACCTTAGGTAATCCTCCATGGAGCCTAACTTTTTCGACTTAGATAAGATTGGAAAAAAATGGGTTTGTTTAGTTTGGAAAAGAGAAGACTGAGAGGAGACATAAGTTTTCAAGTACATGAAAGGTTGTTACAAGAAGGAGGGAGAAAAATTGTTCTTAAACTCTGAGGCTAGAATAAGAAGCAATGGGCTTAAATTGCAGCAAGGGAGATTTAGGTTGGACATTAGGAAAAACTTCCAAATTGTCAGAGTGGTTAATCACTGGAATTTGGAATCTCCATTCTGAGATTTTTAAGAGCAGGTTGGACAAACACTTGTCGGGGATGGTCTAGAGAATACTTAGTTTGCCTATGAATGCAGGGGATTGGACTAGATGACCTCTCGAGGTCCGTTCCAATCCTTTGATTCCATGGGAGTCAGCTTCCCATGTCTGAAATGTTGGCACTAACTGGCAGAGGCTTCTTAAGTCAGTATTAAAATAAAATATTCCTGGGACTATACCTGTCATACTCCGGGGCTGTGTGGCTGCAACAGGCTTTCTGTGCTCGGGGATCTTGCATTCATGAGACAGTTGTTCTCTATAGAATAAAGTCTGTGGCATACAGGAGGGTCTTATTACCTTTTATCCTCCTATCGCCATATTCCTTCTCTCTTAACTATGCTGATGCCTCTGTAGATTGTTAAAATCTCTGCTATTCCAATACCGATTAACTGAAGCCACCCAAGATGTGTTGGAATGTCCCACTCCTACAAACCTGGCTGTGCCATTGCTTTTAAGAAACCCCTCAAACCACACTAGGATGATGAAGCTCTGGCGCTGTATGCTGTGATTAAATGGGGTAGCCTGGGAAGTACTGTTAATGAGTGTTGTTCAGGCTACTTGAAATGGCTCAGCATGAAAATACTGCAGTCAAATGTCTTGCTTTTTCCACCTCTTGAGCTGCCTCCTACTGGGATGTCAGGATGGAGGGAGGCCTGGAGTTTCAGGAGCTCCTGGAGCCAGGTAGTGAGAGATTTTGGATAGCAGAGCTGGCACTGTTGTGTGTGGAAACATTCAATCTACACGAAGAAATGTTGCACAGTGATGTGTCCATGGTATCACTCGCAGCATTTCTGCCCCTGAACTTCAGCAGTGTCTGGGCTTCCAGAAATTAGCTCAAGCTCTAAACAGTTTTTTTGAACAAACATTTTCCTCTATATAGAGACTTATTTTTAAAGTTTAGGGTTTTTTAAAATCATAATTTGTTATAAAGCACAACAGGTTTTAGTTTGATTCATGAAGACAAACACAGTATGGTGTGAGAGTGCTTCAGAGCTTTTTTGTTTACCTTGACAATGAAAAAGATAGAGAAGGATATATTGGTAATTGGAGGAGGGAGAGGGGTTTAAGGAAATAGAGAAATATAGGTAGAGAGTAAAGGAGAAGTATAATTTAACACCGGTGGAAGTTGATCTCTGTAGTGAACATTCCAGCTTACACATCTCGTACTTTGCTGCTAAAATAATCAACCAAAGAAACACCACAAGCTTGTGAGAGAGCAAGCTTGCATTCAGTCATTTCCTGCTTGGCTGTTGGCTTGCCTTCTTGATCTGCAGAGCTGGCCAGTTCATGACAAGGAGTAGGAGTGCTGGGGAAATAGCCTGTGATGGCTAGCGTCTTTCACTCAGATGCCCTGTGTCAGCCTAGAACACATACAGTATACGTGCACACACACACACACCCCGCCCAGGGGAGTGAAAGGTAAAGGTGACACCACCCTTCCTCTGAGCTGCTATTTTTGAGATGGGCTTTCTGAATGGTTCATAAAAATCATCAAGGAGTGACATTCTGCAATTGCATTAAGGGTGATTGTACAACTGCCACTGTCCCGTTTTCCGGGCTTAGTGTGGGCCTTCAGTTCTGCCGACTGGCGTCTTGATTCTGAAATGCAGCTCAGTGCACTGTTAATGGAAGGCTTTTCATGCAGTGAATGGCCTAGAGTCTCTCTTTTTTTAAAGGGTGAAGTGTATATTTTTCCTGTCAAGAGTTAATCAGTGACTTTTCATTCTGCTCTTGGATGTTGGTGTGTTTTCATGCTGACTGGTGGGTGTATACATCAGAAGTGTAACAATGACCTGTCATACCATCAAGGATCTTGTCTACGTGCACACACACATGCCTTGTTCTAGTTAAACAGGTTTCATTTGAACTGGTGCAAGGTATCTGTGTAGAGAAGACCCTGGATGGTGTGGTTGCTCATTGTTACACCTGGCTTATACTGATTTAGCTTGACTTAGTAACTTACGTTGGTGTAAGCCAGTTGTAAATCATTTAGTGCATGCACGGGGATTTGCATGCACCTAGCTAAATCTGTTTTAAAAACTGATTTTGGTTAAACTGGTGCAACTGTTGGCATAAAAAAGGCCTGAGTCATAACCTTGCTTAAGATCTCTGCTAATTTGAAGACCTAGATCCATGTCAAAGGGGAAGAGTGCCTTTTTGCCATACTTTAGTTTAATTTGGTGATAGACAATAGCTCACTATAGCTGCTAGCACCCTCACTGCAGTCTCCCACTATAACATAGGCTCCCATTGCTGGACTACAGTGCTTTTTTTTCAGATGAGTTGTTAGAATGTTTCACTCCCTGGTGGAAATCAGAATTGAAAAGAGCAAAGAAACAGTGCTTGTGGGTGGCTTGGCCAAATTGTCAGCACTTGGTAAAATAAGGTGGTCTTGCCAAACACCAGGCTGGTAAATAGGCGTCAATATTAACTTTAAAACAGTATTACAAGAGAATTGCTATGACAAAACCAACCAAGTTAGAATGCTTTTCAAATCCTAATTGAGAATACTCTTACCCTCCCTTTCCTGAGCTGTTGTCCCATGTCCTGTGGGATTTATTCAGACTAGAAGCTCCTTGAGGCAAATGTGACCACTTTCTGTGTGTGTAAAGTGCTAAGTAAATCCCAGATACTAATGTTGGGATTTCCTCACTTTTATATTCAGTAAAGTTGACATTTTCTGGGGCTAGTTTATATTTAAACACTCCTCCATCTCCCCTGCTTTGTCTCTTAAATCTCTCAGGGGGAAATCAGTTTACATTTCCAATGGTAACCTTAACTCTGCCCTGTCAGTCTTGCTTCTCTCCCCTGATTAGATGGAGGAAAATGGTTACCACATGGATGAAACTTTGTGTTCCTAGTTGCACAGATCGTGCAAGCTGTGTCTGCAGGATTTTTGACACACACAGGACTCCTCAGGAAAGGTAACATCTTCACAGAGACTGTGTTGCAACAAGAGCTTTCCAGATAAACATTCCAGACATGGGAAGATGTAGTTACCTAAGCCAAGATTTTAAAAACTGGAGTCTAAAACTAGGCTCTATTGGGGATTACCTAAAGTGGTTAGGAGCACAAATCCCAGTGCCTTTAAATGAACCTGTGCTCCTAAATTCCCTTGATGTTACCAACTCCCATGTCCTAAGAACTTTTTCAGTTATTTCCCTCTACATATCCAATATATGCCTATTGGCTTGAGTTTTAGACTTTCTAGGCCAAGCTGTTGGATATTTGCAATGGCATAAAGGTTAAGACTTTTTTCCAACATTAAAATGCCAGTTATTTGATACATCATAGCTCACAGATGACTAACCTGATCCAACTGCCCTCCTTCTCAAAAATACTCCAAATAAATTCTGCCTCTGACAGGGCATCATGTATATTACATTTTATGTGGAAATTACCTTTTTTTTTTTTAATTGATGTTTAAAATGGCAGTAGGGGGTGGTGGTAGAATCAGTATCCTTCCAACCTTAGCTTTGGACTTGCTGTTGTTGTTCCGTAACTGCAGAGCAGTGCGTAACTTGCCAATGGAACAGAACAGATCATGGCTGCTGAGTTTTCTATAGGGTCACAGTATCCGACTCACTCCTTGCTTTATAAAGTGCTTTGGGGTTGTGTAGAACTTGAAAAGAGCTCCCATGATGGTGGTATTTCGGTGAGCTAATGCTGCACTTGGCTGTCTTAGCCTCTTACATTTATAAGAACTCTGTAGCAGTGCTGCGTATTTCCACCAAATTTGAAGAGGGTTCAAGAATATCTTAGAGAGACAAGCATGCTGAGCTTCAGTTGTGTGTCTGGTTACCGGTCGCCCAGCATGGCTCCTGCTGATGGATTATTCTGCTTGCAGCAAATAAAAGCATGGCAATGAAATGGCTTTGTCTTGAGTAACAAAATTTGTGATTAAATTTGTTTCCCTTCTTGCTTTGTAGTCAAGGGAACATTCTAGCCTGAGGACTGTAAAAGGGAGCTGTGGGGGAGAAATCCCCTTTTGCCACTACACTGTGGTCCTGCCCCCTCCTCTTTCAAAGTTTGTTCTTCACCTATTTGCTAGCAAGATCGGGAGCTGAGGTTTGTTGTGGAGGGACTTGCTTTGATCAGGGCAAGTTCATATAGCATATTTGAGGCTGGCTAACAAGGGAGTTTTTCAGAGTTACAAGTTGCTGCATGTAACAAGTTTTAAGTTATAGTCTACTGAACAAAGTCAAATGCATTCTCCCTGGAGGGAGGTGAGTCTGCATCCCTTTTTAAACTTCACTTTAAACAACATTCGGCCTTAAATACCTGTGGCAACAACACTGAAAGTCATAAATTCTGTGAAAGATGAGTGTCTCTTTAATTGGTGCTCTGCGTGAGCTGTTTGAAGATTTGATTACTTCGTATGGGCATGCAACCATTTATTAGGCCATATCCGAAAGGTGCAGTTGAGGGGTCCTGTGTGCATGGGTAGAGGGGTCTTTTTTTGGAAGGGGGTAGAGAGTAAGAGCACTCTGCCTTCTGCAGCAGAACTGTGGATATTAAAGTGACACTTCATTCATTATTTAACATGCTGAGAAGCCAACTTGCACATCTTAAGTAAAAGAAACTAAAAATTTCAGTGAGAGAAAGTCTTGAAGAGCTAAATGCAGTGTCTTCTATTGAAATCCAGTCAAGGATTGAATTTCAGACTGATAAATAGTTGCCAGCACTATTCTCTGTAGTGAAGAAAACAGAAGCTTTTAATAGTTGGTTGTATAATGTTTTCCTACTAAATTAAATTATTTCCCACATTTGAATTATGCAGAAGTGGGTGTTATGGGCTTTTTTAGTTTTTGCTATTCTTATATATCGTGAAAGGTAGACATGAGGTGCAAAAACGTGACTTGATATTTAGCATTGATATTTCTGTAGTTAAATTACTTATTTTAGGCTGTTTGATTTATTTTACTTGTGTATCATTTCTGATTCAGCAGCATTGCAAAACACTACTTTAAAAACAAGTTATCAGTCCAGGTACAAAATCTGCTTGCCCATATTTTACTGTGACCCTAATTTATTATGAAAAAACCTTTTACTCTGTTTTTAAAGGGAAAAAACTTGCTATGGTCAAGTAGGATTTTGCAAGGCATTTGCTAAACATGTGTTAGGTGTCGTTAGCTTGAAAAATACAGAATCTTTCAGTCTTAATGTTTACATTATTAATATAGACCAACTGATGTGCATTTAGGAAGATGAGGAACTTAGACTACAGTTTTCAAAAGTGTCTAAGTGGCTTAGGCACTTGAGTCAATTTTAAAAAGTGAGGTAGGGTAAGTGGTTATGGTCCATTGTCTTTCTCCCAAGCGTCTAAGTCACTTTAGAAGGAGACTTAAGCTTCTTAGACCATGTCTACACTAGAGACCACCGATGCAGCTGTGCTGTAGTAAGATTTCCTGTGTGCCCATTCTATATGCGGGAGTCATAATTAAACCACCCCCAATATGTAGCAGTAGCTATGTCTGCAGGAGAGCGTCTCTCACCAACTTAGTGCTGTCCACACCAGCGCTTCTGTCAGTGTAACTTATGTCGCTAAGAGATGTGGGTTTTTTCACACCCCCCAAGTGACATAAGTTATACTGACAAAAGTGTAGTGTAGACGTACCCTTAGTCACTTAGTTTTTAATTCTTTTGCCCACTTCTTTGTGCCCTGCCTCACAAATAGAACTTTGCAGGGGAGATGTCTCTTCCTCCACTTTCCTTGGTGCTGATTCTGAAAAGCCATGGACCAGGATACAGAAAGTGGGATTAAAAAAAATGGAGGGGCTGGGGGGAAAGAGGAGCATTTCTGGAGGTGAGGGAAGGGAATTTTAACTGGCAGAAAGTAACATCCTGTGTAGAACAAAGAGAGGAGTAATATCTTCACACTTGTCTCCATTAATCTAAAGTAACACCTCAGTTCACTCTTCAGTCTCTGATCCCCCTCATTATATTCTTGAATACACATTCCTGCTCCTAGCACTTGCCTTGCCTTTGCAGTGGCTGTTCTTGCATCTCTGCAGTCAGAAACACTGGGACAAGGCTTTTCCTTTTTTCTTTCCTCCCCAGTATTTGTCTTCCAAAGTTTTTTTAAAAATAAGCGATGGGGAAGGAGGGGAGAAGGGGAGATCCTGAGGCAGACACAACAGAATTCTAATCCAGTAAGAGAAACATGTCCTTTCCCACAGACAACCTGCCAACCTGAAACATATTCTCACCAGTAACTGCACACCGCACCATAATAACTCTAGCTCAGGAACCAATCCATGCAACAAACCTCAATGCCAGCTCTGCCCACATATCTACACCAGCGACACCATCACAGGACCTAACCAGATCAGCCACACCATCACTGGTTCATTCACCTGCACATCCACCAATGCCATCATATGCCAGCAATGCCCCTCTGCTGTGTACATCGGCCAAACTGGACAGTCTCTACGGAAAAGGATAAATGGACACAAATCAGACATTAGGAATGGCAATATACAAAAACCTGTAGGAGAGCACTTCAACCTCCCTGGCCACACTATTGCAGACCTTAAGGTGGCCATCCTGCAGCAAAAAAACTTGGACCAGACTTCAAAGAGAAACTGCTGAGCTTCAGTTCATCTGCAAATTTGACACCATCAGCTCAGGATTGAACAAAGACTGTGAATGGCTTGCCAACTACAGAACCAGTTTCTCCTCTCTTGGTTTACACACCTCAACTGCTAGAACAGGGCCTCATCCTCCCTGATTGAACTGACCTCGTTATCTGTAGCTTGCTTGCTAGCATATATATACCTGCCCCTGGAAATTTCCACCACATGCATCTGAAGAAGTGGGTATTCACCCACGAAAGCTCATGCTCCAAAACGTCTGTTAGTCTATAAAGTGCCACAGGATTCTTTGCTTCTTTACAGATCCAGACTAACACGGCTACCCCTCTGATACATGTTTCTAGAAGGAGTGCAGCGAAGGTGACCATGTTATCACTCAAAACAAAGATGCTCCAAGAACAAATACAAATATTTCTCTGGTAATTGGAGATATAACAATATAGTATTGTACTGACAGTTCTGTACTTATGGTTGAGAAGGCATGTTCATTACCCGTGAACATAAGAACAGCCCTGCTGGGTCAGCCCAATGGTCCATCTAGCCCAGTATCTTATCTTCCAGCAGTGGCCAATGACAAGTGCTTTAGAGGGAATTAACAGAACAGAGCAATTGAGTGATCCATCCCCTGTCATCCAGTCCCATCTTATGTCTGTCAGAGGTTTAGCACACCCAGAGCATGGGGTGGCATCCATGATCATCTTGGCTGATAGCCATTGATTGACCTCTCCTCCATGAACTGATCTAATTCTGTTGTGAACCCAGGAGTTTTGGCCTTCACAACACCCCCTGGCAAGTAGTTCCACAGGTTGACTGTGCGACGTGTGAAGAAGTATTTCCTGATGTTTATTTTAAACCTGCTCCTGTTAAATTAATTGGATGACCCTTGGTTCTTTTATGTGAAGGGGTAAATAACACTTTCTTTCTCCACACCAGTCATGATTTTATACACCTCTGTCATATACCCCCTTAATAGTCTCTCTTCCAAGATGAACAGTCCCGGTCTTTTTAATCTCTCCTCATATGGAAGCTGTTCATCCCTCTAATCATTTTTATTGCCTTTCTCTGAACCTTTTCCACTTCTAATATATCTTTTTTTGAGATGGGGTGACCAGAATGGCACGTAGCATTCAAGGTGTGGGCATACCTTGGATTTATATAGTGGCTCAGATATTTTTGATCTTATTGATTCCTTTCCTAACATTGTTAGCTTTTTTTGACTGCCGCTGCACACTGAGCGGATGACTTCAGAGAAATATCCATGATGCCAAGATCTTTCATGAATGGTAACAGCTAATTTAGACCCCATCAATTTTGTATGTATAGTTGGGATTATGTTTTCCAAGGTGTATTACTTTGCATTGATCAGCATTGAATTTCATCTGCCATTTTATTGCCCAGTCACCCAGTTTTGTGAAATCCCTTTGTAACTTTGTAGTCTGCTTTGAACTTAATTACCTTGAGTAATTTTGTATCGTGCAAATTTTGCCACCTCACTGTTTGCCCCTTTTTCCAAACGATTTATGAATATGTTGAACAGCACTGGTCCCAATACAGATCCCTGCAGAACCGCACTCTTTATCTGTCTCCATGTGAAAACTGACCTTTTTTTTTCATTCCTATCCTTTGTTTCCTATCGTCTAAACAGTTACTGATCCTTGAGGACCTTCCCTCTTATCTCATGACTGCTTACTTTGCTTAAGAGCCATTGGTGAAGGACCTTCTGAAAGGCTTTCTTAAAGTCCAGATTCACTTTATCAACTGGATCACCGTGTCCATATGTTTGTTGTTACTTCCCCCTCACCCCCCCCGAATTATAATAGATTGATGAGGCATGATTTCCTTTTAAAAAGTCCTGTTGAATCTTTCCCAACAAATCATGTTCATGTATGTATCTGGTAATTCTGTTCTTTACTATTGTTTCAGCCAATTTGCCTGATACTGAAGTTAGGCTTACCGGCCTGTAATTGCCAGGATTGCCTCTGGAGCCTTTTTTTAAAAATTGGTATCACAGGAGCTGGCTTCCAGTCATCTGCTACAGAAGCTGATTTAAGTGATAGGCTACGCACCACAGTTACTAGTTCTGCAATTTCAATTTTGAGTTCCTTTAGAACTCTTGGGTGAATACCATCTGGTCCTGGTGACTTATTACTCTAATTTATCTTTTGTCTTTGTGTGCATTTAACTTCCTGAAGGGGAAAAAATTCACCCTTTGGGCTGAAAATTCTTTTGCTAGTTTTTCTACCTAGAAAGAAAAATTGAGGGAGGAGGGCAGTGGGGTGAGAGAGAGGCATGTTTAACATTTTTGTCCATCTGAAAAATTCTGAAGTGAAGAAAAGCACTCTTCTTCTCTTCCCCCGGCCTCTGGTATCTCCAAAGCTTTATTACACTCTCCTAACCAACAGCTTCTCATTACAAACTTCAGACTTGACTCAGGCCTTGTCTGCAAACAGAAATTGTGCCCCTGTAACTGTGCTGGTCTAACTAAAGCAGTAGAACCCCTCTGGATAAGAAGGGTAGTACCACTATAAGTGCATCCACGTTGGGGATTGTACCAGTATAATTATTGAGGGGCTGGGGGTGGGAGGGAAGATGGGGGGAAATCACATCCATAACTTAGTCATACTGATACCAGAGCTGTGTGGTGACCAGGACTTAGTACTCAGTGAGGGCAAATGCATGGTAATGTGTTTCAAGAAACTTTTTAAAAAAGGAAGAAAAAAATCCCCTTGCAGCCTCAAAATACTCTTTACCAAAAATGAGGAAAAAGACATAAGCATTGAAAAATCACCTACTTTGTGTCATGTTTTTTTGTTTGTATTGTCACATTTTCAATCTTTTCTTTGCAACCATGAGAGCTGGAGCCCGTTATTTTTAAATGAAAGATTGTCGTCTTGTTGTCTAGAATACCACGTGCAGCCCTGTCAGCCCAATTCAAACCCTGCTGACATGGGATTGTGTGTAAGTACTGTACATATTGCAGGCTTGGGTCCTAAATTGGTAAAGATGTTGCCTGGCTAGTCTGGACTCTGGCCAGTCACCCCTGCTCCTGAGTCCCTGTACGATGGCTATCTGAATGTATAATCATTAGATCACATGATCATATCGAATTCTGCTGTATTGCATAGGCAAAATTTTGCAGTTGGCTCACTGTCACAACTGAAAGCTTTCCAGGCTGACTGGGCTCCTTCCAAAAAGGGAAGATGGCTTTGGAAGGGGCTCAGCGGGTCTGGCAAGCATTTCTGCTGGACCTTGGTGCTGCTAATTTCAAATTCTGCATGCTCTGTAGGGGACCCGGCTCCAGAAAGCACAGTGTGTACCTAAATCACACCTTCAGTTGTATAGGAATTCTTTATTTTAAATTCATCTGCAAAACTAAATTTAATTAAGTTAGTACTAGAGGGATATTTAACGTCTGCAGAAGTCAGGATATTCATAGTTATGGCAGGCTTAACTTGCTCACGTGTGTGTGTGTGTGAGAGAGAGAGAGAAATATGCATAGAACAGAGATGGCCAAAGTTAATGATCCTTCGAACCACATACGACAATCTTCAGAGCCAGGGCAAACCTGCCGGGGCTTGGGGCTTCCTCCCTGTGGCAAGTTGGTAGGGGTAGGACCTCTAGCATGTGGAGAGAGGGGTCTCGTGGCTTCCGCCCTGTAGGAGGCAACTGCTGCAGCGTGGGGCTCCAGGCCTGCTCCTGCTGAAGCCCCAAACCCTGGCAGATGCTCCCCACCGGGCTGCCCCTGCTCCCCGCTGGGCAGAAGGCCTGTGCTCCTCTCCCCACGTGTGGTAGGTGAAGAACGGGAAGGGGTGGGGGGCTCCTTGAGCCACACTTTACTGGGCTTGCGAGCTGCAGTATGGCCACCCCGGCATAGAATTTAACACCTACACTGAGCTGTGTTTTACTCTGCATGGCTTTTGCTGTGACATGGTTTAGACATTTATTTTAATGCCTCTGAAGGATGCTGGTAAGAATTCCTTCTGTCACTGCATTGCCCGAAGTCCTCAGCTGGGCTCAGAACCTGCATTTTAAGGGCTGTACAAACACACAAGAAGTTATGTCTCTGCCCCAGTGAGCCACAGCCTCCTTTGCAAGTTTTTATTTCATATATGTACAGAGGGATGTATAACTATGGCTCTGAGATCCAGGTTTTGAATTGGGCTTGTTAAATCCCCATTAGGAACGTACTGATGTCTGTCTGTCTTTCTTTTTAGTGTGTATGTAAAATGCAGCAGCACTCTGCTGAGCCACAAATCTGCACTGAAAGTGGATTTTGGTGCTGCTTGTTTACTGAATCACAGGCCCATGAGGCTCTGATGGGGGTTGTCACACCCTCCGTGGGCTAATGGGAGAGCATCAGATCATCCCACCACTTCCCCAACACACAGTAGTTTCCCTCAAACCAGACTGGGTCACTTTAATTAGCTGCTGCTTCTCCTGACCCTGGCACTCACTAGTTTACATAGCTCCTCTGTCCGCCTTGACTTATTGTGAGTCTGCACCTGCATTTCAGGCAAGAATCCCTGGATTCCATCCTTCCCTGTTCTTGCTGAAGCTCAAAAGTCCATAATCCATAACTGGCCTCTGCATCGCTTGTCCGGACCAGAGGTTCTAATGCATGAAACCCCATCTTCTGTGTTGCAAAGCAGTGTGTTTACATAGAATCTTTAGCTGCCTTGGCTACGCCAGACGCTTGCCCACATCTTTGCATATCAGGTTCTCAACCTGGTGGGTGGTGGCCACCCTGCCCTTTCCCACATTGCTAAATAATAGAGGAGTCCCAGCTAAAGGGAAAAGGAGGTCCCTGATCTAGAGAAGAGCGTTGTGTACAGAAAAGTTTCAGAGGCACTGCAGTAAGCTGTCTCTTCTGGAAGAAGGAAGGCTGGCTGCATTTTGGATACTGTTCTGTTCTCTATCCATTCTCATACCATTCATCACCATAGTATCTGAGTGCATTGAGCAATGTGACTAACATCTGTATAACTTTCTCTTCAGCTGCCAGGTCTTCCCCATGACATGAAGCAGCACCATAGGCTAGAGCCTGCCACTAGGCCAGCTGGATGTATGCAGTTCTGGGAGGCTAGTGGGCGAAGGGGCAGCCTGCCTTGGGATGCCCTTTGCTAGGTCAATCCCTTTCCAGTGGGGAGAGAGCTGCTTGAAGCCACACAAGTGAGTGCCCATTGGCTGCTTTGCACCCACTTCACCACTGTTCAAGACAGGCAGTGCAGGAGGCTTATTTCCCCAGAGCAATTAAAGTTTAAAAAGTGGCCACTGTTAATGCAACCACTCCTGGTGTTCAATAAAAGGTGGCACACCAGGGAATTGAAGGGCTCTACAGAGACACGGTGAAGCAAATGGGAGGTAGTTCTAGTGTGTGCAGAGGGGGATGAGGGCGAATGGCAGGCATCTGTACCTTGCCCTCCCCATACAGAGATAGTTCCACAATACTTTGGCAGTCTTGATTAGAATATTAGTTTCAACAAGCTGAGCTCTGTATGCCATGGAGGGGTGGGGGGGAGCGGGAGGGGGAAAGGTACTGTAGTCCTTCGGTGTTGACTTAAAATTTAATTAATTTTGTTACCAAATGAGGCATGAAATGCAGTGTGAAATATATAGCAGCACTGAATGCTTAATTGTATGGGGACTGGAAAATGTAGCAGGGACTGAGAGTAAGAGATTACCTGAGGCAAATGTGGGCATGATGTTCTGGGGACATTTTCTTTGGGGCGCCACTGAGCATCTGTCGATGGGCAGTGGTGCCGCAGAACGAGCTCTGGTTGAAGTGTAGCCCAGCTGGTGATGGCCTTCCTGTGCACTTAGTGAGAGCTTGAGTTACACAGAGAGTAGGGGGCTTGTCTATGTGGAGAAGTTATTTATGATTTCCTATTTGTATTGTAATGTCTAGGAGTGCCCAGCATGGACTAGGACCCCATTGTGCTAGGTGCTGTACAGAATTAAAAGCACAATAGCTATTATGCATTAGCTCCCCATGGGGACCCTGTTACTCCATGCGACGAGTGCCTTCGTATGGGTCAGCTTCATCCGCTTCCAAAGTGGATCCAGGTACACTTCTACTCCACAATAGCTGTTTCACTGTGTAGATGAACTCTAGGGCTTCTGGGCAGTGCCGGTGACCTAATGCAACACGGGTTGTGTGGAGGGAGTGCTTCATTTTGGTGGTGCTATCTTTGGGTGAGACGTTTAAGGGGGCAGGTTTATGTTAAAGCTGACAGCGCATTCACCAGGGTGAATCTGAGGAAGTGGGTATTCACCCACGAAAGCTCATGCTCCAAAACGTCTGTTAGTCTGTGAGGTGCCACAGGATTCTTTGCTGCTTTCACCAGGGTAGTATCTGGGCTAACTCTCGTTTCAGTGGGTTTTAATTTACAAGACTAGACAGTTTTCCGTCTTACTCTGATGCATACTGAGCAGTCTTGGGCTTCTTATTTCTACATCTTCGCAAGTACACGAGGTGCTGTCCAAGCAGACACTGGCTTGCAGACTAACGCAGGGCTTGTCTGCACACACTTACTTGCTCAGTCTTAACTAAATGCATGTTTTTAAGCCAATTTAAGCTGGTACAACCCTCTGTATGGAGACTTATTTCAGTCTGAGTGGCTTATTTCAGTTTAGCTGAAGTCAATTGGGAATAAGTTTAAACTAAACTCTTGAACTGAAATAAGTGGGCCCACACAAAGGGGTTGTACCAGTCTACTAATTTGGTTTAAAAACATACATTTGGTTAACCCACTACAACTTCCTGTGTGGACAGTCTCTTATATTGGTTTGGTTTGAGCTGATTAGGGAACAGGTTTAGGCTAAATTTGTTTTGAGTGTTTGTGCACAGCCTTTTGCACCAGTTTAACTAAATCGGGATAAACACTCACCAGAAGTTGTAAACTGGTGCATCTTCTGTATGTAGACAATGCTGAAAGTATTCTGTAGCAAATTCTGAACTTCGGACTGGCCTTTTCTCTCTACTCATAGAAGGTAGATGCAGCAGACGCCTCTCCATGGATGTTGAGGAATTGGCTTATCTAGGCTAGAGAATCTTGACAGATTGGTCTTTTTATGGGGATGTGGGGAAGGCCATAGAATTGGGTGTGTGACCTCTTCCCCCTCCCCCATTGCTGCTTTGTGATGTACAAAAGTCCTAGAATTTGATGTCCTATTTTATATTAGAAATTCTAATCATGCCTGCCTTGAAAGATTTTATGGTGCTAGAGAGCATAAAAAGAGACTTAAGCAACAAGGGGATGGCACTTTTAGGCTGTCTAGAACTTTGTGGAGGTTTTTGATTTCTGTGCCTAATAGGCATTTTGGAGGAAGGATGTCTTTGTTGACAATTCAGAGCCCCTTTTTGTCTAAGGAGGTCAAGTCCAGTGTCCTCACTCTGAGATCTAGCAAAATCAGGGAAGGTCGGATATTGCTGTTGGTTTGAATGTAAAATAACTAGAGAAAAGAAAAACACACCTCAGCCGTCTTGCGTTGCCTTTATGTGCCTTAAAGGCATGGAGGGAGGGGTAAACCCACTTTTAAAAAGATTAAATTAAAGGTGGATTTAAAGATAAACTTAAAAATGAGATCGGGAGATAAATACAGTGGAACCTCAGAGTTATGAACTGACCAGTCAACCACACATCTCATTTGGAACTAGAAGTATGCATTCAGGCAGCTGCAGAGACATGCCCCCCCAAAATAAAATAAAATACAGTACAGTACTGTGTTAAACTTAAACTACTAAAAAAAAGGGAAAGTTTAAAAATAAAGATTTGACAAGGTAAGGGAACTGTTTCTGTGCTTGTTTCATTTAAATTAAGATGGTTAAAACCAGCATTTTTCTTCTGTATTACGTCAGTGTTCAGCTGTAAACTTTTGAAACAACTATTTTTTGTTCGGAATTATGAACAGCCTCCATTCCCGAGGTGTTTGTAACTCTGAGGTTCTACTGTAATTTTTTAAATAGCAGAATTTTTCCTGCCATCTGCTCAGGATATTTAACAAAACTCAAACTCATTTCAATAGATTTAGGAGAAAAACTCATTGAAAAGTTTGGCAGGGGGATCATGAAAAATGTTGAAATCTTTAAAATTCTTTTGATTCTGCAGGTTTCAAAATGGAATGTGTTAAACACATTTCTGTACAGATTTGTGACTGTTTAAGTTTTATTGACTTTTTTTCAGGCTCCCGCCTCCAGCCTTTTAACTTACTTCCTGTACAACTCTGCTGCTTCTCAAAGTGAGGACATTTTCAAAAGTTAGGAGTGCGAAAAGGAAAAAAATGAGAGAAGAAGAGGCAGCTCTTTTTACTTTGAACAGTTTTTTATAAATCCAACATTTTTTTGAATTTTTGAGCTGATGGAAAAAAATCATTTGAAAAATTTTAACCTTTAGGAGGCATAAACTTAAATTTTCCAGGCATCTGTGCTTCTTCCTTTATCTTGTCTGCAGGACAGTGAGTGGCTTCCTGAAAACGGTACATATTTAACTCTAAAATGTAACTGACCAAAAATGGCATCCCCACACTCCCTTGCTCCATGTGTAGTCAGACATGTCTGCTTTACTGTTGCAAAGTAAGTTTGTTACTTCTGTTGGCTGGGCACATCAATCAGAGCATGAGCTGCATCCTCTCTGGTTCCTTGATCATTCCTTAACTGAGTTCCAACTGCCAGGTCCAATTCCACCAAGAAGCAAACCCCAGTGTTTCTAAGGGAAGTATCTTTGATCTGTGACTGTGCACAGCAAGAAAGAATGCCTGGGATCTGGAAACTGAGCTGAGAGTTTGCAGGAGTGTCAGATTCTCTGTGAAAGGCCGATGCTGCACAGTATAACACTGGACCCTCACGAGGCTCTTGTTAAGAGTTGCTTTCCTGAATAGAACCCACTCTTTTGAGATTTTCCTACCAAATGTTCCTGGTTGGACTGACTGACTACATGTTTTCTGAATTGTAGTATTGAATGCACACTGCCCTGGTTCTTCCCTGTGGGTGGAGAGGTAGAATTCCTACCTTTACCTTTCTCCTTTGCATCACGGATTTTGTGGTTTGAAAAACCCTCCTTTCCACGGTGGGTGAAGATTCTGCACCTGATGTAGGTGACATGTCAAAAACTATGGCAAAAAATGGGCCAGCATCCTGCCTAAGAAGGGAGTGAGTGGGCTTGAGTTCTAGTCCACTGGCAGATCTCCATGGGTGCAAAAGGCTGCCTAAACCAAAATGGATGCTGTATGTGACACATCAGCAGAACGGCAGCTTCAATAGTTGAGAGCAGAAGCTCTGGAAGGAGAATTCAGAGTTTTGCCAATTGCCTTTTCACCTGCTGGATTGTGCCAATATGGCCTATAGCCCTCTAATGCGCCTATTCCCTTCCCATCTCTAAATAGTGGGAGACTGGGGTGGGGGTGGGGGGTTGACTTATCTTGACCGATGAACAAGACCATGGAAAAATGTGGTTAAGTACACAGTTGCTTCCTAGCATAGGGAAAACATGGAGTTGCCAGTCTCTCTACCTCTGTGGGTTTTTTTTAAGTGACGGGGTCTCCCTTCCAAAGGCTTGTTAACGCCCTATTAACATTGTTATACAAAACAGCAGTATACCATTTAATTAGGAAAAATAAGTACTAACCTCCACCATATGTTGCTCTTCTCCTGATATTTGCATTTGAAAGTCTGACTGAATTTCAATGTGGAACTGGATTTTATCCAAATGAATGGCCTCCAAGTCTGGCGTTTTGTCAGAAGATAAATGTACATTCCGATCAAATTTGGTGTCTTGTTTGTTTTTTTAAATGTATTTAGCAAGAGCTCCTTGTTCCTGCAGTTGCAGCTCAGTGTCTTGCACACTTGCTCTCAACCCTCAGACTAACAGGTCTAGCTGTGTGGCCATCCCTGCCTTCTCCAAAATGCAAAGAGGCAAGTCTGAAGTGAGGAATTGGCATTTTGTCTTAAGCGGGTCATTTTCAATAGCAAACTCCCTTCTAGCAAAACGAATGTCCTGGCTACTATGACTCCTGGCACCTTTGATTTCCAGCATTTTCTTGATATTTTTTTTTGGGGGGTGAGCAGGAGTGAAAGGCCAAATCTGCGTTACTCTTTTCTTCCCACCGTTTGCTATAGCAACAGCCGGAGCAGTGGTGCAGGGAGCCACGGACCACCTCATATTCTAGACCTGCCCTGAGCCCAGGACTGGATAGTATGTCTGTGCTAGTAGGACCCGCTCTATGCTAGCGCACCTACTGGTGGAGCTGATATAGTGGGACACTTCAATGAAAGCTAGCCTAGCTTAGACACTCCCGGGGTGTAACTGCCTTGGCAGTGCTAGTTTGAGGAGCTCTTTGCATAGTCCAGAGGCCAGATGATCTGTTTGTCACCTGAGAGGAAGGATGGTCCAGTAGTTAACAACATACAAGCCTAAAATTTGGGAGACCCCAGTCTACGTCCTGCTCTGCCGCAGACTTCTTGCGTGACCTTGGGCAAGTCACTTGAGCATCCGTGTCTGTTTCCCATCTGCAGAAAGTGGATAGCAGCACCTCTCTGCCTCACGGTGGATAAAAGCATTTACAATTGTGAGGTGCTTGCATACTACAATGATGAGGGCCATATGAGTTCCTAAGATATAGTTGCAGCATTGATTTAAAGGGTTTTAAAGTCCCTACTTCAGTTGGGCTTTATATATAGTGTGTGTGTGGCTTTTTTTTTTTTTTTTTTTTTTTTTTTTTTTTTACCCTAGTGACCTTTATCTTCAGCTGAAGAGTGGATTTTTCTCCTTGTCTGCAGGGACAATTAAACCAAGTAGACTAGATCCCTGTTTTAAATTTTGAGGTAGCAAAAGGACACGCAAGGTTGTTACTGAGCTTTACTTGACTTATTTGGCAAGTAGCTATTTAACTAAAAAGAGTTCATTTCACGTCCTGATTCATTTCACCCCCTTTGCCTCTGTGAATCTTGCTTCAGAAAAATATTGAGCGAGTCCTGGGTTGTGTATCTTATGTTTTTTGGGGGGGAATTGGTTGTCCCATTACCTGTTTCCCTCTCTTGGCCACTCAGCTCAATCTTTGACAGTTTTTTGGGGGTTTTGTGTTTGTGATGATTGCATTACCAGATGCAGGTAATGGAATTATAAGTCAGGAAGCACAAGCTGAAAAGTGTTTTAAAAAGGCAAGTGCCATACATTCGCTGTCTAAAAGGATAGCTGGGAAGACCTTTCTCCCATGACTCTTGCACAAAGATATCTCGCTATTACTGCTGCTCAATGTTGTTCCTGGATCATCTAGTTCTTCATATGGTTGAGGAAGGGTAGCTTAGTGCTTAGGGCAATTGCCTGGGACTTGGGGGAAACTCTGGTTTAGTGCTCTGCTCTGCAGCAGGCTTCCTGTGTGACCGTGGGCAAGCGTTTGCCCAGGGATAAGACTGATGGCTGGCCTGGGTCAGCTGACTCTGTCTGGTGGGGTTCAGGCTGCAGGGCTAAAAATGGCTGCGTAGGTGTTCAGGCTTGGGCTGGAGCCCAGGCCCTGGGAGGACTATACCCATAATAGCACTTTCTGACCTCACCGGGGAGAGGTTAATTACAGTAAAGGTGGTGAGGGGCTCAGATACTACAGTAATGGGGTGGGATGGGGGTTAAATAGATAAACAGCACTTGGGAACTTTGGTTTGGATGCTTGCATGTCTATCAGGTGCCCATCCAGCGCAATCCCAATGGAGTTGTGCAGCAAGAGCCAATGTGCATTGGCTCTACTAGGCTGGATATTTATTTTCATAGTTCAGTGGACCAAGATGGAAAACAGATCACAGCAGTACTGCCAAATTCTACTGCAACGGTAATTTCCTTTCTAAAAGGAGAAGGATGTTGTGGAGTTAGTGGCTTCCCATTATTTTCACCATTCTGAGCACTTTCTTGTAGTGGTCCCAGAGTGTCAGGCTGTGTGGTGTGTTTGGTTTGAAATGACTTTGCTTTGGTATTGTAAATACACCATTGGAAAGTGACTGTGTCTGGCCCCCTCCAATGTTTGCACTCTAGTAGTGCAGCCATCCAGACGCTGCACAGGAGTACAGCATGGGCCGATTAATGTGACCAGAATTGCTAACTTGTGTTCAAAGTGGCCATTAGCCATCACAATTTCTGTCTCCTTCGCTTCCCCCTGCTTCTCGTAAGATGTTGGATAGCTAATGACGTAATTGTCCATTTAATAACAAGACTCGATGGAACAGTAGCATGGCCCTTTGTGTGTAATTTGTCCTTGTTTGGGTATGTTGTAGGAAAGGTAGTGAGTCACTTCCCATGAGCCGGTAGTTGTCCTGCTCCTCTCTTGTGTTTGTGTTGTGTATCCAGCAGAATTATTTATAACTTAGCCAGCATCCCGGGTCTATTGTTTCAGTAAAAAGCAGGAATGACTAGATGACTTCCTGAGATTTTTTCACCACCCTCTCGTTTTTTTTTAAACCCTGCTTTTCCTTCCAAGTATTATATAGGCCAGTTGGATGCTTCCCGCCTTCCCCCCTTGACTGTGCATTTGGGCTGTTGACAGTCCCACTGCCGGTGTTGCTTTAATTCTGAAAAGCCTCCCGAGTCAGGCAAAGGTGGGAAGAATCCCTACAATGAATTACAAATACACAGACCTGGCTATAATTGGCTCACCATGAGTGGAGCCAGCATGACAGGCGCTAAGCTATAATGCACAGATCCTACAGTCTCAGGTCTCCAGCCGTGCTGTTAATTGGAGGGGTTAGCTCCCACGCTCTTGTAAAGGAAAGTATCAGGAGCTGTTTTGTACTTTAAAATCTTCTGGATAGTAGGCACTGGAGGTAGGAAGTTACCTCTGTGCACAGCGCTGGAATGAAGGTTACACAGCATTTAAGTCCTCCCCCTTCTTTATTTTGAGGGCTTAATTGGGATGTAGGTAGTGCACAGAGTTAATGGGTCTCTTGTATTGGGGAGGAATGTCTCCTCCTGTAAAGGACAATTCTAGCCCCCATTGAAGTGGCACCGATTTTAGCCAGACTGGGATTTGGCCTGGAGAACGTTGAGAAAGGGATGGACATAAGTTAAAGCAGCTCCCCAGTTCCTCTAGCTTCTGCGCTTCCTTTCTAGCGGCACCCCTGTGTGACATGTCAAGTTACCCATTTTGCACATCTGCTGCATGCCCAGTCAGTGCAGGTGAAGTACTTTGGCCCTTCTACCCTGTTTTGTGACTGGCTGATACCCGACATGCAGCTTACACCAGTGCTTGTCACGGGTGAATTTGTGACTTGTGAGAAAGCAGCAAGTCCTTCGTGGCTCTGTTTTCTTTTGTGCCCAGAAGAAGGGACTTTGTGCCAAATCTCCTCCATCGTGTTGTCCTCAAATGGTCAATCAAGCAAACTTACTTTTCTTTGTCTCCACTCCCGCTTCTTTCTGCTGCCCCTTTCCCAGCTTATGTGATACAGCATTTATCCAGGGTAATTTTATATATCCAAGCACAATGGTCTTCCTCGTTGTTCTAAGACGCTTCCCTCTGGAAGTCAGTGTACAAAGACTCTCCAAGCATAATAGGGGTATCAGTGTGGGATGAAGGTTTGTTTTGTAAACTCTGCACTTTCTGATGATCCATTTGGAAAGTGCCTGTTGGGTAAACATCTTTTGAGAACTATTGAGAATCAGAACAATGCCCAAGTTCCCATCTGTGCACGTGAAACCTTGATGTTAAAATGGCGTACGTCCCCATTCCTCCTGTCCCCCTAATATATTTTTAAATTGAAGAGTAAAACTAACATGAAAATGATTTGAATTCCTTGTTCTGTTGCTGACTTTTGGATACCTCAATGGGATCCCTTCCTTGTCCTCAGGCTCTCTTTTCCCTGTCTCCTTCTCTGCTGATGTAGTAATCAACCTCTGGTGTTAGGGTGACTGGGATACAGGCCTGTGTCATCTTTGTGTGAAACAGCTGAAGAGGAAGAGAGAACACCTTGGTCTGCAGAAGTTTTCTCGGTTTCTGTTACTTTGGAACACAAAACTGAACACTTGGTTATTTTTAAGTTATTGTTTTAAGCCTAGATAAATGCAAGCTTTTGCTTACCCTTTTGCCCTCATAAAGTATTTTCCTAACTTGGGCAGCTCCACACCATTCCATCGGGGATAGGAGCAGCATTGAGGGTGTAGAATGTTTTCATTATTCTGCATTTACTTCACCTCCAGTTTCAAAGCCCAGAAATGTGGCTTTTCCAGAATTCACTGGTTCCACAGGGAAACCTGAAGTTTATCCAAGCAGAATTCTGAGACTTTGAAAATGTTGCAGTGTTCACACGCAAAATAAATCAGCTTTGAGTGGAAAATGGGCCCTTGAATTTTGTTGGGAATAGTTTTTTGCACACTTGTAATATCCCGTTTTCCTTTTCCAAATGCCTCCCTAAGCAGACCATCGGGAATCTGCCACAGACCTGGGGCTATTGTGAAACTCCTAGACAAATCGGAATTGCTCTGTTTGTCTGTGAGGTGGCAGGCAATCAGGCAGTTGGAGAGCTTGTACTGATGGAGCCCCCTGGTTCTCAGCACATTTGTGCTCTTGCTAGAAGAAATATGGTCTTTTCCTGCACTATTATTATTATTATTATTACACCTCAAGCCTCCAGTTTTCTAGGTGCTGCACAGCACATTGTGTGCATCCATGGTCCAAAGAGTTGATAATGTAAACAGGCAATGGTTGGGAGAGGAATTGGGGGCACAGAAAGGGAAAGCAGTGACTGCCCAAGGCAATGGTCAGGAACAGGTGGCCATGGGGGGCCATGCCTGCGGATGGTCAACGTCAGCAAAATGTCTCGGCCCATAATCGGCCCGCATGCAACCGCATAATCAACCTGCAGCCTGCATGCAACCCACCGCTGGCTCAAGGCCATAAGTGTGGCAGAGGTAGGAATAGAGCCAAGGTCTCCTGAGTCTCTAACCAATCAACTGCCCTGCCTCCCGATTACGTAGGGTTTTTATTCTCTCAGTGTGTGCTTCTCTTAGCCTGGGGAGATGGTACCGAAGAACATTAGAGTAATTCCCTCTGCTTTGTGGCAGGACTAGTCCATTACTTACCAGCTCTTCTCGTATTCCAGGAGTTCCATGATGCAGCCACATTCCAGATGTGTGGTGTGTGTTAGGCTTAATGCCGTCACTGGTTTCTGTTCTGTTCCATGCAGCTTCACAAACTTTAGTGTAAAGTGTCTCTCCCCCAGCACACCATTTCCCTGGAGCAGGAGGAAAAGCTCAGCCTGTATGGCACTGAATTCCCTTTTCCTGCCACTCCTCAAGTTTATGAAACAAAACAAACAAAAAAGAGCTAGAGCGTTGACTTGTATTTCCCAGTCTGAGGGGGACCTCGCTTTAGCACCCCGGGGTATGTTTTAGGTCTACGCAGCAAGTGGCAACCTGCAGCAGACTCCAGGCTTGGGCTCTGAAGCACAGTTGCCAATTTTTGTGTGGTAAATAAGCAACCCCAACTTTCACAATAAGCCAAAAATCAAACTAATCGCATTTCAAAACAAGCCAATCCCTAAGAACCCCAACACTCTAGGTGACTAGATTTCCCCCCCAGCAGGCAGTCTGGGACTGAGGTGGGCCCACTGAGCACCCCCGACGCTCTTCTCGTGCACCCACCCCGTGCTCCAGCTTACTGGGCGCTGATTAAAAAAAAAAAAGCAACAAGTTGCTACAAGCCAACCAAGCAACTCACAAGCCAATTAAGCCAAAAACAAGCCCAATTTCTGCATTTTTTCCATGGGTGTGGCATGTCTGCTCTGAATTGGGGAGGGAGGAGGCGGCTTCAGAGCTGGGGCTTCAGCCTGAGCCCCGATGTCTACGCAGCTGTTTTCAGTGCTGTAGCATGTATCCAACTCTGAGGAGCAGGCTCTGCTCCCTCAGGCTGTGTAGACATACCCCTTCTCCTGGGGTTTAGCACCCTTGTCTCCATCCTGGCAATGACAAATGGCACAGAAGCATCTAAAATGAGAGCAAAAGTGCTACATTTTACTGCTCTCTTGGGGCAGCTCAGAAGCCAAGTTTATGAGCAGAACGTATGCCCTTGACAAGCTTTTGTTTTTAAAAAGCTTTTTAAAGTCAACCCCTTAGCGCTGGTGCTTCCTACCCAAGAAAAGACTGAAAGAGGAGACTGTTCTGAGTGCTAGGTATAAAGATTCATGTTGCCACACCCTAGTGTGTGAAACCTTCAGGAGGATGGAGGAGACTATTCATGCTTAATGGAAGCAAAAGGATATATTTGGGGTAAATAATTTTGAACATGCCTACGCAGGCATTTGAGGGATAACCTCTGTTGTTTTGTTCTGTGCAAAAGGAGACTGTGTTCAGTTCTCCTAGGTTCTGTCCTAGCTTCGCCCCAGACCTTGTGTGATCTGGGGCATGTCACTTCACTTCTGTTTCCCAGTGGTTTGAGCATCAGCCTGCTAAACCCAGGGTTGTGAGTTCAATCCTTGAGGGGGCCATTTAGAGATTTGGGGATTTAGTTGGGGTTGGCCCTGCTTTGAGCAAGGGGTTGGACTAGATACCTCCTGAGGTCCCTTCCAACCCTGATATTCTATGATTCTATATATAAAATGGTTAGAATAATATTTCTCTCTCCAGGAGGAGGAGGGTTGCTGAAGTTTAATTAGCATTTATAAAGTATTATGAGAGCCATAGATAAAGGTGCTATAAAGGCAAAGCAATCAACAGCAACCAAAACTGTATGTCAAGGCAATACATTGTAGCGTCAGGAGAGGCCTGTGTATCATTGGGTGGATATGCTGTTTTTAAAGAGAGACACCTTTGGAATGATGCAGACTTCACAGGTCATTCTCTTGTTGGGGGGGAAGGGGGGAGGTCAAACCCTGATTGGGAGGGTCTTTAAAAGGGATACATATTTAAGGGAATGGCTTCCGGAGAAGGGAGTGTAACTGGAGATGTCGGGTGGGATTTTCAGAGGCACTTAATGTTACCCTGAGGCTGCCCCTGTGGAAGTCAGGCTGGGTTTTACCATTAACTGCAACCGGAGCAGAGTTGGAGCAGTTCATGTATGCAAATCCCCACCCCCTGCTAACACACAGGAGTTTCACTTAGGACTGCCTGGTCATAGCTACAATGCACATTTCTCAAACAGTTCCAGGTATCTAGCTACCGGTATCTAGAGGCTGGGCAGCTTTCAGAGTTCCCCCCATGACAGCAGCCCAACATGTGCAGGGAAGGAGGAATTTGTCAATCCCAGAACATTCATCAGGTGGGACAGAGGAGCACTTTCTGTGGCCAGTAGGAGGGGCAGGGATGTGGCTGGGGCAGGTTAGCCACTCTGCACCAGCACTGACTGCTAGTTACTGAATGGATGTGGCATCCAGTGCCAGCTGTTTTGGGGCAGATTCCTGCCAGGTGTCTGGCAGCACTGACTTTTGGGAGAATGTTTGCAAAGATAATTTTAGCTGGTAGGTTCATAGATTATTAGTGTTAGAAGGGACCTCAGGAGATCTAGTCCAACCCACTTCTCAAAGCAGGGCCAATCCCCAAATAGCTCCCTCAGGGATTGAACTCACAACCATGGGTTTAGCAGGCCAATGCTCAAACCACTGAGCTATCTGAAACTCTGCTCTTAAGAACAGTCATACTAGGTCAGACCAAAGGTCCATCAAGCCCAGCATCCTGTCCTGTGACAGTGGCCAATGGCAGGTGCCCCAGAGGGAATGGACAGACAGGTTATCAAGTGATCCGTCCCGTCACCCAGTCCCTGCTTCTGGCAAACAGGCTGGGGACACCATTCCTGCCCATCGTGGCTGCTAATAATCCATGAATCTATCTAGCTCCCCTTTGAACGCTGTTATAGTATTGGCCTTCACAACACACTCTGGCAAGGTCTAATTTAGGGGAGGGGTTGATTATAAAGTTGTAAATTTGATGGCATTTTCCCCTGCTCCGTGTACAGCTTGGTAACAACGGTCTGATTTTGTATTTGGGTGAAGGGTTTTAGCACTGTTTTATGTACACATGCTCATGTTCTGGGAACAAATTGTATCATCTGCAAGAAAGCTCCTCTTTTCCTCCTGCTTCCATGCTCTCTCCACCTAAATATCTGTCCCCTTTGAAGAAATATGCCGTTTTTGGTGCGGTACTGAGGGGTGGAAAAGGTTGTCTACTAGGGAACTGGTTATTAATTGGAGCTTCATTGATGGGTTAAGGCTCCTTCAGTATGCTGGTCAATCTGGTTAGCCAGTAGCTGGCACTATTAATTGCTGGAGGAATTTGTGGCTAATTTCACTGGCCATAGATTTATCTGTTCCTGAGAGATTGTCTATGAAAGAAAGTTTCAAGAGTTTAACTTAAATTGGTTTTAAAACTGAATTAAACTAGTGCAAAACTCTGCATTGGAGTGGTTTATTTTAGGAGTGGTATATATCAGTTTAGTTTTAACTTGGCAAGAAACCACCTTGGCTGAATTGGTGAGAGACACTTTAAAACCAAAATAAGGCTTCCTATGCAGCATTTTGCACTGGCTTAACTAAATTGGTTGAAAAGGTCATACCATTTAGTATAAAGTGGTACAAATGTATATCTAGACAAGGCCGTGTACTGCTTGCACTCAGCAAATGGAGCATCCCATCTTGGATGTCAGGAAAGCACAGTGTGGCTTTGTGGGTACTATGAGACCATTCTATTAATAGATAAGCTATTCTGCATGCATTAATAAGGGTATAGGTAACTGGCAATTTTCTTCAAGCCTTAATTCATCTTCTAGCCAGCAGACTAAATCTAAAGGCCAGAGGCCACCATGAAAAATCAGAGATGGCCACCAAAAGGTCCCAGTGCTGCAACATGTTATTGCTGCTCATTGCTTTCCCTCGCAGCAGCAAAATGAAATGTTAGGTTGTCGATTTAACTGCTGCGCTTGGTTCTGTATAGCAGTAGTGAGGCAGATAATCATGTTAATGTCACTTGTCTTCTGCTTGGGAGAACTGAGCCACAGCTGAGGCACTGGAGCTGATAGTAGACTCCGGAAGACAGCACTACATTCCTGGGCTTTTGCTTGGTTTGCATTTGGAAGGTTTCCATTGCAGCGCTAAGGCTAGAAAATTACTTATTTTAAAAGGGGCTCTCTGCATTCTAAAAACCTCGTGGGGGTGGACCTGGTTACAAATTGTTTTCCCTCAGTGTTGTTCAAATGCAGAAGGGGGTGTTCAGCACCCACCAGCCACAGCTGTTCAGCTGCTGGGAGGTGCTCAGGGGAGGGTGGAGAGCAGTGAGTGGCGGGCGGGGTGGGAAGAGGTGGAGGGAGGGCATGGCTTCTGGGGAGGGGGCAGAGCAGGGGTAGGAAGAGGTGCAGCAAGGGCAGGGCCTCCAATGTGGGGGTGGGACTTCAGGGCAGAGCAGGAGTGGAGCATCTACTGGGAAAAATAAGTCAGTGCTTGTGTTAACAACCTGAATTTTTACTCAGGGTGGGGGTGGGGGATGGATGAGGGCTGTGGGATGTTCAATTTTTTTTTTTTTAAGTTATAGTGTGCAGTTAAGGACAAAAGACACTTAAGCTGAATGTCAGGGAAAACTTCCTAAAACTGAAGCTTACCAATCAGGTTTATTAGCTTTCTGTAGAAAGAAGTGTTATCGCCTGTCTAGACAAAGCACTAGAAAATACAACATACTGTGGGGAAGAGAGATGGACTAGATAATCTAATAGGTCTCTCTTTTTGTCTCTAACTTGATCCAGTGAATAGTGCTGATGACTTGTGTGAATTTCATTTAAAGGACTTACACTGGTTAGCATTTTTGGGTGTTTATGCATGTTTAGCAGTTCTGCAAAATAGACTCCTTCTGTTTCACATGCAGGGCTGCGTTGTTTGTCCAAAGACAGTTCAGTGGAGCTCAGTGTGTTCCAATTCCCGTTGTAATATTTCATTGAATGTAGTTCTTTCTCTTGTGAATGCTTTCGTGTGTTAGTTGTGCTCTTCCCGCAACAGGAAAATAAACCCCCTTTTTTAATAGCTCTTCCACAGACAGGAGCTCTCTTGAGGAACTGCCACATGAAATTTTTTTTAAAGGAAATTTTAAATCCAAAGAATCTAGCCCTGATAGGACTGAATCGTTAAGTGCTGATACTAAAAGCTGCACATGGGAAACCATATATGCAGGGCACAACAATCGCTTTCATTGGTTCTTGAAAACCCAGGAACTATTCTACACATTCTTGAGTGCTATTTACTGGCATTTTATCTGTAACTACTATTTACATATATACAGAGCGTTTCTATAATGCTAACTGCTTGGATGAGTGGGGAGGACCTTGAAAAGACTCATGAGCAGGGAAGGTGCTATGTGGTACGAGCTAGGAGAGCACTGACCACACACTCTTAGGCCATGTCTACGAGCTTGTCTACATCAGAAAGTTGCAGCGCTGGTGAGGGAGTTACAGCGCTGCAACTTTGAGAGTGTCCACATCTGCAGGGCATCACCAGCGCTGCAACTCCCTGTTTGCAGCGCTGGCCGTACTCCCGTTTTGTCTCGGGTGTAGAGGATCCAGCGCTGGTGATCCAGCGCTGGTAATGCAATGTAGACACTCACCAGCGCTTTTCTTGACCTCCGTGGAAGGAGGAAGCCTCTGGTAATCAAGCTGGTTTCCTTTCCCGGTTTGCTCTCTCGGTCCCGGAGCCAGCCAGCAAACCGCAGGGAAGGAGACCTGCTTGCTCGGGGTTCCGGGACCGAGAGAGCAAACCGGGAACGCCGCGGTTTGCTCTCTCGGTCCCGGAGCCAGCCAGCAAACCGCGGGGAAGGAGACCTGCTTGCTCGGGGTTCCGGGACCGAGAGAGCAAACCGGGAACGCCGCGGTTTGCTCTCTCGGTCCCGGAGCCAGCCAGCAAACCGCGGGGAAGGAGACCTGCTTGCTCGGGGTTCCGGGACCGAGAGAGCAAACCGGGAACGCCGCGGTTTGCTCTCTCGGTCCCGGAGCCAGCCAGCAAACCGCGGGGAAGGAGACCTGCTTGCTCGGGGTTCCGGGACCGAGAGAGCAAACCGGGAACGCCGCGGTTTGCTCTCTCGGTCCCGGAGCCAGCCAGCAAACCGCGGGGAAGGAGACCTGCTTGCTCGGGGTTCCGGGACCGAGAGAGCAAACCGCGGCGTTCCCGGTTTGCTCTCTCGGTCCCGGAACCCCGAGCAAGCAGGTCTCCTTCCCCGCGGTTTGCTGGCTGGCTCCGGGACCGAGAGAGCAAACCGCGGCGTTCCCGGTTTGCTCTCTCGGTCCCGGAACCCCGAGCAAGCAGGTCTCCTTCCCCGCGGTTTGCTGGCTGGCTCCGGGACCGAGAGAGCAAACCGCGGCGAACCCGGTTTGCTCTCTCGGTCCCGGAACCCCGAGCAAGCAGGTCTCCTTCCCCGCGGTTTGCTGGCTGGCTCCGGGACCGAGAGAGCAAACCGCGGCGTTCCCGGTTTGCTCTCTCGGTCCCGGAACCCCGAGCAAGCAGGTCTCCTTCCCCGCGGTTTGCTGGCTGGCTCCGGGACCGAGAGAGCAAACCGCGGCGAAGCTGGTTTCCTTTCCCGGTTTGCTCTCTCGGTCCCGGAACCCCCCTTGAAGCCGCCCAACAGCGCTGCAGTGTGGCCACATCTAACACCACTTGCAGCGCTGGTTGCTGTAAGTGTGGCCACTCTGCAGCGCTGGCCCTATACAGCTGTACTAATACAGCTGTAACAACCAGCGCTGCAAAATTTTAGATGTAGACATGGCCTACATCTAAAATTTTGCAGCGCTGGTAGTTACAGCTGTATTAGTACAGCTGTATAGGGCCAGCGCTGCAGAGTGGCCACACTTACAGCAACCAGCGCTGCAAGTGGTGTTAGATGTGGCCACACTGCAGCGCTGTTGGGCGGCTTCAAGGGGGGGGTTCGGGGAACGGGAGAGCAAACCGGGAAAGGAGACCAGCTTCGCCGCGGTTTGCTCTCGCGTTCCCCGAACCCCTCTGCAAACCGCAGGGAAGGAGACCAGCTTGCTCGGGGTTCCGTGAACGAGAGAGCAAACCAGGAAAGGAGACCCGCTTCGCCACGGTTTGCTCTCGCGTTCCCGAACCCCCTGCAAACCGCAGGGAAGGAGACCTGCTTGCTCGGGGAACGGGAGAGCAAACCGCGGCGAAGCTGGTCTCCTTTCCCGGTTTGCTCTCGCGTTCCCGTAGCCACCCAGCAAACCGCAGGGAAGGAGACCTGCTTGCTCGGGGTTCCGGGAACGAGAGAGCAAACCGGGAAAGGAGACCAGCTTCGCCGCGGTTTGCTCTCGCGTTCCCGGAGCCACCCAGCAAACCGCAGGGAAGGAGACCTGCTTGCTCGGGGTTCCGTGAACGAGAGAGCAAACCGGGAAAGGAGACCCGCTTCGCTGCGGTTTGCTCTCGCGTTCCCGAACCCCCTGCAAACCGCAGGGAAGGAGACCTGCTTGCTCGGGGAATGGGAGAGCAAACCGCGGCGAAGCTGGTCTCCTTTCCCGGTTTGCTCTCGCGTTCCCGGAGCCACCCAGCAAACCGCAGGGAAGGAGACCTGCTTGCTCGGGGCTCCGGGAACTAGAGAGCAAACCGGGAAAGGAGACCCGCTTCGCCGCGGTTTGCTCTCGCGTTCCCGGAGCCACCCAGCAAACCGCGGGGAAGGAGACCTGCTTGCTCGGGGAACGGGAGAGCAAACCGCGGCGAAGCTGGTCTCCTTTCCCGGTTTGCTCTCGCGTTCCCGAACCCCCCTGCAAACCGCAGGGAAGGAGACCTGCTTGCTCGGGGTTCCGGGAACGCGAGAGCAAGCTGGGGAAGGCTTCCTCCTTCCACGGAGGTCAAGAAAAGCGCTGGTAAGTGTTTACATTGGATTACCAGCGCTGGATCACCAGCGCTGGATCCTCTACACCCGAGACAAAACGGGAGTACGGCCAGCGCTGCAAACAGGGAGTTGCAGCGCTGGTGATGCCCTGCAGATGTGTACACCTTCAAAGTTGCAGCGCTGTAACTCCCTCACCAGCGCTGCAACTTTCTGATGTAGACAAGCCCTTATAGTTTGGCAGGGGTAGGCAAACTTTTTCGCCTGAGGGGCACATCTGAGTGGGAAAATGACATGCAGGGCCATGAATGTAGAGCTGGGGCAGGGGATTGGGGTACGGGAGGGAGTGCGAGGTGCAGGAGGGGGCTCGGTGCAGGAAGGGTGCGATGGGGTTTAGGGTAGGGGGTTGGGGTGCAGGCTCCAGCTGGACGCTGGTTATATTGAGCAGCTATGGGGTGGCAGCGACGTGCAGCAGGGCTAAGGCAGGCTCCTTGCCTGCCCTGGCCCCATGCTGCTCCAAGAAGTGGCCAGCATTTCCGGCAGTGGTTCCTGGGGGTGGGGTGGGGCGGGGCAGACAGCTCCCCTGCATGCTGCCCTGGCCTGTTGGTACCACTCCCAAAGCTCCCATTGGCTGCGGTTCCCTGTTCCTGGCCAATGGGAGCTCTGGGAGGCGGTGCCCACGGAGCCCTCCTCCACATCCCTAGGGGCCGCAATGCTGGCTGCTTCCGGGAGCAGCGCAGGGCCAGGGCAGGCAGGAGTCTGAATTTGGCCCATGGTCTGTAGTTTTTCCCTCCCCAGTTTACGGAGAGGTTCGGGCCCTGCCTTGGCTTTTTAATGGTGCTAATAAACCTGTGAAAATGTCTCCTTGCTTGCTTGCTTTTGTGCCCCCAGTTTGAATTTTCCCCAGTGGGTTCCCTGCCCTAAAGCATCCCATGTTAATGCTTTTTCAGGGAAGCCGCAAGCAGTCTGGCTGCTTGCCTTAACCCTGGAGCTGAAGTATAAGTCTCTGTCTGCTTGACATGTTAATCCACCCACTTGATGGGCTTGGGTTCTACAGAATTTTAAGTATTTGCTTGTCAGTGGAGCTGTTGGAGGAAAACCCTCTGAGTTTGGACATGACCTGATGCAGCTGGATGCCCTGGGATGTTGCAAAGAGCTCTGCTTGTCTCGGTGGAGTGCTAACTCTGGAACCCAAAACAATGGGTTACTTTGCTGGTGGTTTTAGCAGACACAACCTGCTAGCACTGAACCTTAACTCTGCCAGTGTCTCTGTTGGCTGTAGTGTTTGAATATAGAGGGATAAAATAACAGCCAGCTCATGTCTAGCTCCTTTCATCCGTAGATCTCAAAGCACTTTAGAAAGGGTGGCAATACCATTATTCCATTTTACAGATGGGGAAATTAAGGTACAGAGAGGGGAAACTACTTTTCCAGAGTCATCCAGCAGGACACCTGCAGAGCCAGGAATAGATGCTAGTTTTCTTGAGTTCCCAGTCCAGTGCTCTAGGGATAAAGGTGTCTGTTTACAGCAGGAGTGTGCAGACTTTTCCTGTCCTGCTTCCCTGCCATTACTGCACAGCCAAGGCTTTCTCAGCAGCGGAGCTTGGGCTGCAGGTGGAGTTGGGGCTGGGGGTGGAGTGGGGCTGGGGTTGGGGGCAGAGTGGAGCTGGAAGCATGGCACTCCCTCCCTGCCCCCATGGGACACCCCCCAAATGTTCTAGGGGTGCACCCCACAGTTTGGGGACCCCTGGTTTAAAAAAGCTGCAAAGCTGGCTTCACCTTCCTTGATTATTGGTGCCTGGGCCCCTCCTTCAACTCAGCCTGTGCCTTGGCAGTGAGTGAAATGAGGCATCGCTGGTCTCCATGCTCTTTTGGTTATGGGCCGTATTCTACTCGCTGAACATAAAATTCCTGCTGAGATCAGTGAGTCTGCTGTGACTTGGGAGTGAGGCAGCTTTAGCGTCACATCCCCGACCCACAGAGCCAAGTCAGAAATGTCATGCGGCCCTCTGTACTGAACGAATTTAACAACTTTGCCCTGGAGGTTGGGGCCTAGAGTGCAGATCAAGATGGAGGGAGGATGAGGCCCCCTGGCAAGGCGTGGTAACAGACTGTTGATTTCCCTCAGGTCCACAGATCCATTATGGTGGGGTCTTCAACCAGCTCTGGAGGCCAGAGCAGACTCACCTGGCCGTGGGAGCAACACCCTGGCTCTCCACTGCTGACGGCTTGCAGTCCGTCCCAGACCCTCTCTGCTGCAGAGCAGAAACTGAAACCAAAAAGAGCTGCTTCTCTGTTCAGCCCCAGAAAAAATTAGCACCTCGCTGACAATTACCCTGGGGGGTGAGTGTGTGTTACTCATTCCTCCCTGTGCCTCCAGTCCCCAGAGGGTATGAGTCTGTTACAGCCCCAGCTGCATCAAGTTGTAGCAACGCTGGCTTTGAGCTCTGGAGGTCCATGTTTCGATCCCTGGTGTTGGCCAAGAGGGCGAGGCCTCTGTTCTGTTTGTCTGCCCCAGCGGCTTGTGCCCGAGAGTGCAGCATCGCAGGTGAGCCCAGAAAGGAGGCCAGGCCTGCCCTGTAGTGACTCCTCTGCACACTTTGGAATAGAGCTGGAGATTTTTTTTTGTCTGATGCAGTTAGGAGCTGGGGCCATCTGACAGGGTTCACCTGGGTTCTCCTCCCTCCTTGTGTCAGATGTCCTCTGTCCCTCCCTCAGCCTCCTGGGGAAGAGGGCCTAAACTCTCTAACAGCCAGAGCAAGCCCATAAGCTCTCATTGATCAGAGGGCAGACTTCCCTGTCTCATAGGCTACTGGAGGAAAAAGGAGGTCCTGAGTTATCGCATGGAGGCTCAAGCAGGCCAGGGGATAGGCTGTCTCCATGGCTTGCTTTGTGCTTCTCCTGTCTGCCTCAGGTCACTCCTTTCTTGGGTTCCCCAGAGGCTCCGGTGGATTCGCAGGATATATCTACACTGCAAAGGGAAACCCGTGGCACCAAGTCTGAGACTGGGTCAGTTGTCATGGGCTTGGGCTGCAGAGCTAAAAATAGCAGTGCAGATTCTCCTCACGCTATGGCCAGAAGACCCTCCCACACCCCTCCTCTGGGTTTCAGAGCTCGAGTGGGAATGTCTACACTGCTGTTTTTAGCCTCGCTGGGCTTTGATCTGGGCTCTGAGGGTTTTTCTTTGCAGCGTAGATGTATCTATAGAGCCCCCATTCAGGCCTCTGAAGGAAATGTCGGCATGTTTCCTCTCTAAGTTCATTGTCTCACTTGCCATCTCCTCCCCTAGAAGAGTGCAGTGGCTGGGAGCGTGGTCTATGCCTAATGCTGTACCTGGCATGTGGAAAAATGGTCCTGTGGGCAGATCTGGCCTCTGAGGTGTTGATTCAGGATACCAGGCAGTCGTGTAAACTACATGGTGTCAAGTATCAGCGGGTAGCCGCGTTCATCTGTATCCGCAAAAACAACGACGAGTCTGGTGGCACCTTAAAGACTAACAGATTTATTTGGGCATAAGCTTTCATGGGTTTAAAAAAAGTGAGTTTGTTTTTGTGTAAACTACATGCCCTTCTCCTGCATTACTGACCTGTTTCAAAGAGCAGTGAATCCTCCACTCTCCCCTTTCAAGGTGGTCAGCCAGCAGTAATGTGAGGGTCCGCAGGACCAAAAGGGTTTGTTGCTGATGCCAGAGACCCCTCTCTGAGGACAGTAGTACTAGGAGAGCAGGTAAAATCACATGCATCTAGGAGGGTCTACCAGGTGGCCGTGTGTGACTAGTTGATTCACTCATCTTCTTAAGTTCTCCGGGTTAAATAGAATCCTTAGGTTGAGGGAAAGGTGCTCTCTCCATCCTGAATAAAAGAGAATGGCATTGGACGGTTTTCTTCCTTCTCTGGCTACTTGCTGCTATTAAAACAACACTGAATGGATCTGTGGACTTCAGTGCACAGGAGAACAGAAAAAAATCTGTCAGGGCTTGCCTAAAGAGTGTCCTCAGATCTGGCTTATTCCTATGCAGGTTGTTCTGTTAGAAATTGAGAGCTTATATGACTTTTGATTCAGTTAAGAAATGTTGAAGTTTCTGTTAGAGCAGTTACGTGCTGCAGAGCTTATCTATCTGGCATTGAATTGTACTGGAAGTGAATTCCATAATTCACTGACCAGGCCAGGTATCCTCTGCTGTTTGAAGTTATTGCAAAATGCATCATTCTTTAGAGGCTGTCACACCTTCTTTCCAGTGGCTGACAGATCTAGTTTTGCCTCTAAAGCAGCATATATGCTGAAGACCCTGCTGTTGCAGATCTGTAAATTGGTGGACCTTGTTACTTAGAGGAATTTTTCAGGTAAGCTCAGATAAAAATGTTTCTATTCTGATGTGTTCTCTTAGCTTTGAAGGGAAGTTGAATTTGGAATAAGAAATAGGTTGATTTGCAAAGATGAAAGGTCTCAAAAGAGCAGAGGAAAGGGAAAAAGAGCATATTGAAGTATTTATTTAAAAAAAAAATTCCCATGTGGCTCTGGAATGATGCTGCTTAGTAGCAAGTGGATAGAACCGTTCCTTTTTAATGAAATTAAAATAATCGATGGAATATTCAATTGCAGAACTATTTGGCAAACCTCTAAATAGGTCACATCTGTCCTTTTACGAGCTGTTTTTGAGGCAAAAATCTCTCACCGGGCTGCATTATGTTGACCATACATGCTGTAATAATTAGCACCGTGGGAGAAAAATTTCTCTAAAGTACACACATATTCCTAAAGTCCTGTTGTTCTGCCTATATTCACGTATGGTTCTCTACTATCCCCTGATAATTGTGCTGGCTTACAACATTTGGAGTTACTGAGCTACTGAGGCTTTTCTGTCCTTGATACAGAGTGCTGTGAGCTGAACTTTGATGTGCACCTATGTGTAAGGGGTCAAAATATGCCTGGTTTTGTATAGCAGCTTGTGTGTGTCTGTTTTTGGAGGAGAGAACCACAATGTAAGAGTCTCAAGAGCTAGGAACAAATAAGTTATAAATTAAGTTTGTCATCTCCGGCCATTCCCCAAAAAGGAAGGGGGGAGGGGAAATCTTTGTGGCAACCATAGTTTTTAAAAATTGCAAACTGAAGCCTGATTAAAGAGCTTTCATCAGTTTGCCGGGGCAGATGGTGGTGAAGAACACTTTGTTTAGGAAAGTGTGTTTTTTGTTTTGTTTTGTTTTTTCCTTCATTGTGTCGAACAATTCTTCTTAATCAACCTGCTTGTGGAATGAATCGCCATGTCACTTAATGTACTGGCTATCCTACCAGCCACGGGGCTGCAGCCAGCACGGTCCTGGGTGCCCTGCACTCCTGTTCCATGAGGCTGCTGTGCACCAGGCAGGATTGTACACTTAATGCTTTGTTACAGAAGAATGCTCTGGTGTTTGACTCCACTCCTTCTTCCCCCATCCCCCACCACACTCTTGACAAAGACATGAGCTGTTTTTTCCTCTTGCTCCAAGGAAGTTTATAATGCAAGATGATGAATTGTTAGGAAAAATTTTAAAGGCCATGATGCATGGCCCCCTATCTTCCTCCAAAAGAAAGGCTATACGTATTTACCAGATAAAGTGCTGAAGACATTGTGACGCAGCGTGTGCGTTATGTCGGCAGCTGCCAAATTTCCATATGCCCTCATCTTTAATAACTTGTCTAATTCTTTACTGTCACTAACCTTTTCATCTGCTGACTTAAAAGTGCAGCGAAGGCTGTGAGGTGGTGATCTTTACATGTATAAGTTAGACTGTTACTGTGATTTGAATGTGTGCCAGCTTTTTTTAGTTTTCGGTGGATGTGATGCATGAAATAACCATTATTTTACTTCTCTTTGATTTAAAATGCATCCATCCAAAGCTTCTGGGGTGTGTGTGTGTGTGTGTGTGTGTGTGTGTGTGTTGGGTTAGGTGGAAGTAGGCATTTGTCACCTGCTCTGGTCTTCTCGTTAAAGGTAGCTAACCAGAGCCAGGTTAGAACTCACTTGCAAGACAGTGGTGTTATGGTTATATCTTTGCAAGGTAAAACCCAAACTACATGTGTTAACTTTAAAAATACTCAGGAAGATGCAAATTGGAGTAGACGTGTGTGTGTGTGTGTACCTGCATATAATTTTATTATATAACTGTCCATGTAAAATGAAAAGTCTCTTCATGCAAGTCTGTACAGAATGCTGGGGCATATGCAGCCAGCATATATAGGATACTACTTTGTTCCTTATTAGCATTTAAAACGTCTATATATGCTCAGCAACAAAAATTATTTAATTGGACAATATTTGAGTTAAGTGTCTGGTGCCTGTCTATCTTTCATGAATGTGCAACTTTGTAGTAAAATAAATGAGATGGAAACAAATAGTAAAGTCACTGGGTGTGAAACTTGCACCAGTCCTTTTCCCCAAAGAGTTTCTATTAAGTGGAATAAAATTTTTCATTGTCGTCAGTAGATACAGACTTATTCACATAGTTCTCACTAGCAAAATGTTGGTGTTAAATATATTGGACACAAAATATGGATAAAAGGTGTCTGCTGAGCTGCCTTTAAATCTAAATGTGTTTCTGGACTACAGTTACCAAAATGCACTGCGGGTGTTGGTGAGAGTGTGTCTACATTCGCATAATCTGTTTTGCATAAGTTTCAAGATGGCAGCTGTTTACCTCTGAGGCCTTAAAGTGGACTAAGCTGCAGCATTTGAGACCTAAGACTCAGCCAAAGGATTAGAAGTAGAGGGGCCTCCTGGTTTGAATATGTTGGTATGGATTAAAATGTGTGTCTGATCTGGAATAGGATGTCTCACTGGCTGGACTGGGATACTGCTGTCCTTGGCTTTTGGGGTGAAAATTAAGAATATTACTGTTTTCACAAGCACCTTTCCTACAAGTGGCAAATGATGTTCAGATGCTCAGATATCACAATGATGGGCATGGTTTAAATGCCTGAATAGAACTGAACTTTGTTTTCTTCTGAGTAGCCTCTCTGTTTTTATACAGTTCATCAGGTTTCATGATGGGTGGAGGGGAGCATATTCTAAAACTTATGTTCCAAGGGATCAGTGTTCTTTTTAAAAAGAACATTTCATCTGTGGAGGTTCATTCTCTGAAAGCCATTTTGTTCTCTTGAATCTGGACATGCTTTTAAATTGGGGGTGGAGGAAAGAGCTTTGACTATCAGAGAGTGTCTAATGGGAGCGTGGCTCCATTAAATGTGAGAAGACCATATTCTGCTGTAGCTGTTTAGTAATGAGATTTGTCTAAACATAACTGGATACCTTTTTTAAAAACATTAATTTGCTGGTAAAAGTTTGAATGGCAGCAAAGGGATGGAATCTGGGATAATTTCCTATCTAACTATGTTGAGTTTCACTTGACATTCTAATTACTACGTTCTGGCTTGGAGATTTCAAGTTTTAATTAATCTGCTATTTGGATTATGCTGTCAGCTCCACATTGCATGTGCAAGGACTTCAGCCTCTGTGCGTTACATTAACCAAGCACATACTTCTCCGACATAACGTCTAGTCGCTACAGAGGTGCAAGCGTTTTTGGGTAGTGGGCAGCATCTCTTGGTATTCAGACCTTTTCTTTCAGATACTCACATGGTGTTTCAAGAATGCCATTGAGCAGAACTGATAATGAGAGAGAACTTTTTGAGCCACACAGAGCTCTTGTGTATTTCAGAAGCTTGTCTTGCCAAAAGAAGTTGGTCCAATACAAAAATGTTAGCTCACCCATCTTGTTTGTCTAAGATCCTGGGTCCAACATGGCTACAACAACACTGCATTGAGCAGAACACACAGGCCAAGACTTTTTCAGGAGCAACTTGACACATTAGAAACACTATGTCCCTTTAAAGTGTCTCAGATTGGCCACCCAAAATAGCTAGTTGCTATTGAAAAATCTTGGTCATGTGGATTCATCTACCCTGTCTGTGTTTATGGTAAATGGGGAGCAGCTGTATGTGGTTCAGATTATGCACTTCTGTACAGTAGTCCTCATGGAATTGAGAAAATTGAAACATGATGAATGGGGCCAGCGTTGGAAATTGTTCATTTCTGTCCCCCTCCCAAATACTTTTTTAAAAGCTGTATTAAAATATTAACTGGATTGATGTGGCCTGGCTGCCGTGAAAATATTGCTTAAGGATACCTTGTGGCATGATTAGCCATCTTGGTGGATTGTTTTTAAAATATGGTAGGATGGTATTCAAATAGAAAGAAATTATCCTGTTTGGTGCAGAAGTACTTGGTACTTAAAATAACAAGAAGCGAAGCAGAGAGATGCATTGTCCAATGAATTGTAATAAAGGTTGCTTGAGAAGTACATAATGCGGACTGGGCTTGGTCTAAAACTTAAGTCAGCCACATTGCTCAGGTGTATGAAACGTTATCCCTGAGCACTGTAGTTAAGCCAACCTAAGCCCCAGTGTAGTCCATGGAAGAATTCTTCTGTCAATCTAGCTGCTGCCTCTTGGAGGGATGGATTAATTACATTGATGGGAAAACCTCATTTGTAGTCTGTAGCAAGCATCTACGCTGCAGTGCTACAATGAAACCAGTCAAGTGCTGTAGCTGTGCGGCTTTAGTGCCTGTAGCATAGACATAGCTTTGGTGAAGTCAAAGAAAATCCTTTGTTTGCAAGGACAGAACCAAGAGGTTTAGGTCTAATGCTTGATCTTGTTGATGATGGTGGTTATCTCCTTGGATTTGTAAATCTTAGTTTGCATTGCTAAGATTTATGCTGAAAAGCCTCTTTTTGAGGGGAGGGAGGCGATGCCTAGCACAATAGGGCCCAGATCGGGACCATTGGAGGCTCCCACAGAACAAGTAAATTCTCTGAGGGACTTCCCCATTGCACGGTTTATGACTGTTGCTGATTCTGTTAATGTTGCGACTGTCATTTTGGATTCATTAGGCCACTAGGGCTGGTGGAGTCTATATGGAAAGACTAATAGTTATTTCCCAAGTAGAAAGGGAAAGAAGATGTTAATATCATACTGAGGTATAAAAAAAGCACGTTGCAGCCACTTGTACGCTGGGATAGCTACCCATAATGCACCACTCCCAGTGCCGCTGCAGTGTGGCCACAACAGTGTGCTGGTAGCTGTCTGTAGCTGGTAACTGGCCAGACTGCAGTGCTCTCCCTATTCAGCTGTACGAAGACAGGTTTAACTCCCAGCGCTATACAGCTGCAAGTGTAGCCATACCCAGAGAGAATAAAACCCTGTGAGGGTTCTTGGAAGGGATTATGCCTTGGCTGTTCATTCACTGCAGTTTGACCTTTTGGGCCAGGGGAGCATAATGTCAATAGAATAAGAGGAAGGCCCTGTTTGGAGGGACTTGCAGGGGAATGGAGTTGATTCCTCTGGGTCTCTTAAGTCTGTAACTAGTATGGTGCTACTCGAAGGTCCTGTTTCTTTCTATGAAAACAGCGGTCTCCTACGGCCAAACCTTGAGGGCACTCTTAAGGAGCATCTCAACTGCAGGAGGAAAAGGAGGTTAACCCATATTGAAGAACACCTGTTGGAAATGGGGTACTATGGTTCTTGGGGATGCAGTTCCTGCTCTACTTAGGCCATGGCTACACTCACACTTTACAGCACTGCAACTTTCGCGCTCAGGGGTGTGAAAAAACACCTCCCTGAGCGCTGCAAGATACAGCGCTGTAAAGCCTCAGTGTAATCCAGGGCGGCAGCGCTGGGAGCACGGCTCCCAGCGCTGCACGCTACACCCGTAAGGGATGTGGTTTACATGCAGCGCTGGGAGAGCTCTGTCCCAGCGCTGCCGCTCCAACTACACTCACACTTCAAAGCGCTGCCGCGGCAGCGCTCCCGCAGCACTGCCAGGGCAGCGCTTTGAAATTCCAAATGTAGCCATACCCTTAGTTTAGAAAGGAACTTGTATGAAAAGCTGCTGCTGCTGCCATAAAGCTCTGAGGCTAGCGCACCACTTTTTAAATGTGAGAGGAGATGTTGACTGGTAAAGGTGCACATTAACCACTGTAAAAATTCAGTGTTGTGGTAGCTGTGTTGGTCCCTGAAGAACAGCTTGGTGGAGCTCGAAAGCGTCTCTCTTTCACCAACAGCAGTTGGTCCAATAAGATATCACCACACCCACCTTTTATAAAAGTTTGGGGCAACACTCAGATTTGTACTGCTTCTGTAGTGCCCGCTCATTGGCCCTTCCTTGCTTTGCAGGATCTGTAAGTGTTTGGTTAAATCTCCGCACCAAGCAGGAATAATAGGCTCCCAGGTGGGTGGGAATCAGGGTGGTACAGTGTTTAGAGGCTTGAGAGTCAGGATTGCACAGTTCATTTCTCCACAACAACTAGGCAGGTCGCTTAACCGCTGTGCTTCTCTCCCCATCTGATAAGAGGAGAATATATAAGTATCTCAGAGGGACTGTGGCTCAAATAATAGTGGTAAAAGTCCCTCTAGTTACAAGTAAGTTTTATTAAAGGTGCTAACAAAGGGCAAAGCTAATGCTAATTGTGGTGATCAGCCCCATCTCTTCAACATCTTTCTGAATTTAAGAACAACGTATGTGGGTTTGCCCCTCTTCCCTGCTTTTTCACCCATTGGACATTTCTTGCCCCCCTTTGTACTCCAAGCCCGTTTCATCAGCACTGGGGGAATCTCTTGATCATATTGATGCTCTTCATCACCTGTGCTTCCCAGTAGGGAAGTTCCAGGCATCCACTGGCCTTTTGAAGTAGATGATTTGTAGGCAGATTGAACCTTGTGTTACCCTAGATTCAATCTTTATTGTTTCCACGCTGCTGCTTTTGTGCTCTGGTTTGATCATTGTTTTGGCTTTGTTTTTACAGCTGTTGTAAGTGTTTTGAGCTTTACAGCCTATTTTCTTCCCTCTGGTTGTTGTTACAAGTTTGTGTCTCTCCTCGCCCTCACCCCTGGTATCTTGCTGACTGTATTATGGGGCTCTGCAGTAGGACCCTTTCTGCTGTTGTGACCTCTTAGTTAGAGTAATGTCTCTGTGCTACATCGGAAGGGTGTGGTGGTGGTAAATCTCGGGTGTGCCTGCTATATCTTAGTGGTGCCTATATTTGTGTAATGTATCCTATCTAAGTTGATTTCTCATCTGGACTACTAAGGATGGTCCAGTGCCTAAGGTACTAACCAGAGACTTGGGAGACACAAGGTCAGTTCCCCGCTCAATCCTCCATGGGCACGTCACATAGTGTGTGTCTCTGCTTCAGTTCCCCATCTGTAAAATGAGGATGCTACTACTTCCCTAACTCACATGGGTTTTAGAGGAGTACATCACAAACCCGTTACAAGATGTGGGCTCAGCTGGTCAATATTCTTTCATCTTTTGACACAATTTCGTTTTGGTCGAAATTTCCCACTTTCTTCATTTTAGATTTTTTTTTTCCTGCCAAAAATCTGTGAAATAAGTTTTTAAAAGAGAACGTCCAGCACCAAATAAACAGACATTTTCTGACCAATTCCACTAAGTGGCCAGATGGTTTTTAGATGTGTTCAGCTCCCGTTGAGAGAGATGGAAGCTTCTGTGTACTGAACACTTACGAAAAACTGAACCGTTAGGTAGAAATAGTAGACTAGCAGCTCTGATGGATGGTACCACATGGACTAAATGAAAATAAGAGGCTCCAAACTTTGCATCACTGAGGCCTGCTCCAGACTTGTAGATAAACACAATTTTTTACTTGTAGACAATATGGATAGAGCATTGGCCTGAGGGTTGAGACTTGGCTTCTATTCTTAGCTATGCTTTTCATCTTGGGAAAGTTGCTTAAATGTCGTCTGTGCTTCATTTTCCCCATTTAAAAAAAAACAACAAAACACCTGTGATGGGGAAATGCCTTCCTTACTTTTATGATGTGCTTTGAAATCTGCTGATTGAAAAGCCCTGGAAGTGCTAAGTATAATTATTAAATACACAGAGAACTTTGCTGGTATGCCTTCTGTTTTGCTAGATGGATTAATAGAAATATCTTGCTGGTTGAGTTCAGTATCAGGGAAATCCAGCCATTGATCAGCATTGTCTTCGCTTGGCAAAGACTACTGGCCTATTTGAGATGAGGATTAATTATACAGCCACTTGCTTGAGCTCAGTCTGTTTTCTGTGTCCCTTTGTACCTTGGCTGTCATTATGAGGGACTGATCTATGGGGAACAAGAAAAAATTCCTCATTGGAATCTTTTCCAAGCTGGTTCTTAAAACCTCCTGGGTCAGTAATGGGGCTAGGTGTCACATGTCCCATGGAACTGTGGAAAGACACATCTAAGCCTAAATGAATAGGATATGTCCATTGTGAATGGTGAAGTTTTGGCTCTGCTCTGTCCACCAGTGTGTGATCACGCACATTCTCCTCCTCTGGGACTTTATTATGATGATGGCAGTGCCTACTGGACCCAACTGAGGTCAAGGCCTTATAGTGCTGCACAGACATGTAGCAAGCAGGCGTCTGCCCCTGCAGCTCCCATTCTAAATAGACCAGACCACGGTGGAAGGGAGTGGATATCAATATCCCCATTTTACAATGTGGGAACAGAAGCACAAGGTCCCACAGGACATCTGTGGCTGAGCCAGGAGTGGAACCCAGTCTCCTGAGTTCTACCTCAGTGCCTTATCTGTAAGGCTGTCTATCTTCAGCTCCTGTTCGCCAGCTGATAGCACGCTTTGCAGCCCCCTGGTGGCAGTGCAGTGCAGGCATCTCCCTGTTGGAGCATTAATTGGGCTATATTTTTAAACCAAGTGCCGTGGTAAATTCAGATTAACCTGCCACCAGCAACCTCTTCTGCTCAGAGCAGTAGGGTTCTGCGCATTAAGGCTGATTTCTGCTTGCACATGGAATATCTGCCGCTCTGAGTGGAATTAACATCCCTTAGCATTTGATGCCGCACGTTGAAGGCCATTGCAGGGTGTTACAAAAGTTCCTTAGCTACTTTTCCCTTCCACCTGAACATGTTCAGAGTGCTTTCCAGGACTACCAGTTTGGAACACCAAGAAACCTATTTCCCTCCCTCTCACTTTCTGTGCTGAGGTGAGTTCTAGCCATGCGGGGACATGGACTAGTTCAGTCTCCACTAGGGCAGTGGTTTGAACAACAAAGAGTGAGAGAAGAGGTACATCCTTCTCCCTGATTCAAGGCAGCAGCCATGCAGATTCAGCTCCAACTCAGGGAATTTCTTTTGTCTATAATGCCCTGCATGGTTGCATTGGAGCTGCAGTCTTGGAGCTCCGGGGGCTGATGTACTCCTGGGACGGTAATGCTGTGAACAGGCTGCTTGTGGGGTTGTCAGGATGATGTTCTCCCCTCTCCTTAGAGCCTGTGTTTCCTCTGACGATAACTAGTGGGAGGCTACTGTGAAACACCAACCCACCTGCTTCCTCGCCCAGTTTCCCTGTTGGTGATACCCACTCTTTTCTGGTCTGTGCTATCCTTTAGTAGTAGTTTGATGTATGAATACAGGCCAGGCAACAGTTCTTATTCAGAGCACAAGCTGCCAGTGTGGCTTTGTTCTGAAATGTGGTGTGCATCATCTACAGAACTGTCTTCCAAAAAAAAGACTCTGTAGGGAAAGTACTTTGTGTTTGTGTTGAAACTTGTATTCTGGTTTTTTTCCCCCTCACCTAGTCCACAGACTTCGTATTCTCTCCCCCTCCACCCTCCTTTCAAACCTCACACTGAAAGGCTTTTTCCTCTGTTCGTTCTTTTTCCACCCCATCCCCCCAGCACTTCCTAAAATTCTGCTCTGAGCATAGACTATCGCCATACAAAAATTGCTGAGTGAGAACACAAGGCAGCAGATGCAAAGCAGCGAAATTAATGATCACTAAAGTGGTGGCATCAGCTTTTTTAAGCCAAAAAATTATCACTGTATTTGCCTTGGGGGTGGGGGAGGCAGCAATGGACATTTCCCTTGGGGGATGAGTGCACTGGTAATAAAGGTAATAATTGGAGATATACCAATCTTCTAGAACTGGAAGGGACCTCGAAAGGTCATAGAGTCCAGCCCCCTGCCTTCACTAGCAGGACCAATTTTTGCCCCAGATCCCTAAGTGGCCCCCTCCAGGATTGAACTTACAACCCTGGGTTTAGCAGGCCAGTGCTCAAACCACTGAGCTATCCCTCTCCCCGAGGTTCAGTGCCTGCATGTTTGCTTTTTGGAAAACATTGTCTAGTATCTGAACCTCACAAATTCTCAGCAGAGATAAACGGGAGGGATGTGCCTGATAAACCTCCTGGGAATCAGTGTTGTAAGGTCCCTTTGTATCATCCTCATTCAAATGACCTGGTTCAGGAGAGGGCCTGCCATGGTCATAGGTAGGGCCCTACCGAAGTCACAGTCATAGGAGTTTAAAAATTGTTAACTTAATGATTTCAGCTACTTAAATCTGAAATTTCACGGTATTGTAATGATTGGGGTCCTAACTCAAAAAGGAATTGTTGGGAGAGGGACGCAAGTTTATTGGAGGGGAGGTTGCAGGTCTGCTACCCTTCCTTCCGTGCTGCTGCTGCTGCTGGAGAGAGGCAGCTTCTGGCCGGGAGCCCTGCTTTGAAGGCAGCGCTGCCACCAGCAGCAGTGGAGAAGGAAGGAGGGCATGGTATGGTATTGCCACTCTTACTTCTGTGCTGCTCCCTGCAGAGCTGGGCCCTCAGTCTGCAGCTGCAGCTCTCTGGCTACCCAGCTCTGAAGGCAGCGCAGAAGTAAGGGTGTGTCAAGGTATGATTCCCCACTCTGAACCTTAGCGTCCATAAGATGGGGTACCTGCATGAACCCCTCTAAGCTTAATTACTAGCTTAGAAATGAGAGAGCTGCCACCACCCAAAAATATAGTGTTTTGGGACACTTTCTGGCCCCCAAAACCTTCCCTGGGGACCCCAAGACCCAAAACCCCTTGGGTCTCACAACGAAGGGAAGTAAACCATTCCCCACTCCTTTCTTCCTCCCAGATTCTCCCTTCCGTGGGTAACTCTGGGAGATCCCTGTAATTCAACTCCTTGAATCTTAAAACAGAGAGGAAATTCACTTTCCACCCCCTTCTCTCCCCCTCCCAGACTCTCCCTGAGAGAGAGACAGTGATTCTAACACAGAGAGAAATCAGGCTTTTCCTCCCCCCTTCTCTCCTTTCCCCCACCAATTCCCTGGTGAGTGCAGACCCCCTCCCCTTGGGTCTTACAGCAAAATAAAAAAAAAATCAATCAGGTTCTTAAAAAGAAAAGCTTTTAATAAAAGAAAGAAAAAAAGTAAAAATTGTCTCTTGTAAAATCAAGATGGAAAATGTTACAGGGTCTTTCAGCTTATAGACATTAGAGAATCCTCTCTCCCCTCCCTCCCCCAGCACAAATACAAGTTGCAGCAAACAGAGATACAATCCTTCCAGCAAAATACACATTTGCAAATAAAGAAAACAATCAAAAGACTAAACCACCTTTCTAGCTGGTACTTATTAAATTGAACAGAAGAGGCTGTTTCAGAAAATTGGAGAATCTGTATACATGTCTGGTCCCTCTCAGAACCCAGAGAGAACAAAGGAAAACCCAAAAAGCACAAACAAAGGCTTCCCTCCACCGAGATTTGAAAGTATCTTGTCTCCCGATTGGTCCTCTGGTCAGGTGTTCCAGGTTTACTGAGCTAGTTAACCCTTTACAGGTAAAAGAGACATTAACCCTTAACCATATGCTTATGACACGGTGGCACTACTCCAACCCCCCTAAAATAACCTTGTGACTCCCTGCAACTCCCTTTTGGGTCAGGACCCCCAATTTGAGAAACACTGGTCTCCCCCGTGAAATCTGGTCTTTTGTGTGCTTTTATCCTGTACTATACAGATTTCACGAGGGAGACCAGATTTCACGGTCCGTGATGCATTTTTCGTGGCTGTGAATTTGGTAGGACCCTAGTATTAAGGCTTTGTCTATACTGTAGTATAAAGGGTCTGCCCTTAACACCTAGCATTCTGTGCTGTCCATCTGGCCATCTCCCTCCTTACAAAAGAAGAAACAGGCATAGGATTGGCCACGTGTCCAAGGCCCTGCAGCGAACCTGAGCCAGGAACAGTACCCCAGGGCTCCTGACTGCCAGTGTTGTGCTTCATCCCCCTGGACCATGGCAGTCAAAGTGTGACTTCTACAGCTAAGCTTCCTGCTTTCCTACACAGACCCAGGCATCTGTGTTTCACCCACCTCTTCATGGGGGCAGCAGAAGGGAGATTAACGTAGGCATGGTCTGTTTGAGTCATTGCGTTCGATAATGCTGTGGGCTTCCACTGGTGCCTTCCATCTGAGGCTCTCGACACGCTTTGCAGACATGAATGAAGTGAGCGTCACAGTGCTCCGTGAGTGACCTTGGGGGAGTCCAGCTTCAGAGAACAGACCCCCCCCAGATCCCCTGACTTCGTGGCCTGTGCAGCTCACTCAGAACAGAACCTGCTAATCCATTCCAGGCACATCGGATTATAGGAAGTTGCAGTTTTCACACACGTTACCGTTTCCTTTCCCTCCCCATCGCACTGCCACGTCCCCCCTCGCCTTCCCTCTTATATTAGTTATAAGCAATAAGGTGTTTGCTTTGTGCTCCCTGGTGGATGGTGAAAACATTCTTACATGTTAAGCAGAAAGATCTAATAGTTTAAATTTTCTCTGCTCATGGTGGGAATCTTGCCTACCCCTTATTTCCAGGAGGGACCTGCACTTTGCTCTCGTGGTAGCTGCTGACTTTGAGGCAGCGAGTCCATGAAATAGGAGCCCTTGCTAAGCAGGGAGTGAGGATTCCAGTCTGGCTTTTTGAATGCTTGATAAGAGAGGGATGTGGCAGCAAGAGGAGGGACTTCCCTCCACCCAAGCACCGTTAAGTATCCCTGAGCTGCATTCCAGGTGTTCAGCATTGCTTTTTTTCTTAAATTGTTTTGTCTTGAGCCCGGAAAAGGAAGTGAACCAATTGTATAGGCCCGTCCACGTCCTGTAAACAGAATTTCATAGCAGCTAATGACTGCATTCCTTTCAAACCTGTTTTTTCCTATTCTGGGGCAGATAGCACTGGTTGCAAACTCTGCTTTATTTATTTATTACCAATTCTGATTAAAGGCTCTGGCTCATGTGAAAAAGAGAAGAGAATTTCAGTGTATCAAGGTGACTTTCACTGAAGGTGTCTTGTTCTTTAAGATGCATCTGTGGCTTTCTAACACAAGCTCTGCATGTGCGTGGTAGTGGGGCAGCAAACGCTTGTCAGGAAAATCAACTTTGCTACTTTGACTGGGACTAAAGCTAATTACTAGTCGACTAATTTTATTGATTTCAAATCCCTTTTAGTGGAGATTTTGCTGTAAGGCTGATTGCCAGAGTGATTAGGACACAAAGCTGCTTAATTTGGAAGTGTTTATCAAGCAGCCTTCTGTCACCTCTGTTTGAAATCAAATTACAGTGGCACCCACTTCTTTATCTGTAATTCAGACTGCTTGCTCCATGACCCGCCTCTGATGGAAGTAGACAGCATGTGCTTAGAGGGGGAAACCTGTTTAGTTTCCCCTTGGGGCATCTAGCGGGGGAGAAAAGGTGAACTATATATTCACAGGCATAAAAATACTGGACTGCTGACTGTGTGGTTTTTACTCCCAGCTGCCATCATGACATAGGCAGAAATGGAAGCTCATGGGCTTTTGTAGTGACAGCCTCTTAAAGTTGTCTGTGTGTACAGAAGGGCCTTTCCTGCCTCTTTGCTTTGCTTGCTTCTGAATCTCTGGAGAGCTGCATTTACCCAGGACCCTTCAAAGGCTCACACAGAGCAAGTGCCTCGTGTGGACACCGGTCTCACTAACAGGTCTTTGAAAGAAGTGGCAAGAGCACTTTTTGTGATCACAGATATAGAAGTTGCTCACCCTTCTCATGGTAGCTGTGCTTGTGCACTGTAGCCTCTTTCTCTCCACGCATGTATGTGCCTCCAAAGAGACCGGGTAAGTCCATTCTTGCTGCAGCAGGTTCACCACTTAACGGAAGGCAGCATGCACATTAGTGCTTTATAGAAGCCATGTGTTCTAGTGATTGGTCCTCCACGTTAGTTCTGCCTCTTCCTCCTCTCCCTCCCCCCCAAATCAACTCTTAGAACTTGTCCCCTTCATATTTTTCATTTCTCCGATGCCAAGACTTGCTGGGAGATAGACTAGATCTGCTTGGTGACTCGCTTCCCTTCTGACGGCCACTAGCACAGGGGTTCTTGAATGGAGACTTTGCATTTTGTGGCACAAATTGTGCCTGCATCACAGCAACCCAGGGGGGAAAAAGCACAACGTCGTCTTGGCTCCATGCATTCTGATTGCCAGGGGGGGCTCCATTGTGCCTGCCTGAAGCCAGGCTGACTGCCCACCCATCGATTCTCGTCCATGGGAGAAATCACTTAGGGGTTGTGGTCCATTGCAATGAATCTTACCTGGATGCAACAAAAATACTTGGAAGAGTTTTGGGCATCTAGTACCAGAATGTCCAAGGGAGAGGATATCTGTCATCCCACCCCCACATCCATGGGGGAGAGAGACAGGATCCTTGCACCAGAGAGTCATGTGGGAAAGACTTGATTGTAACCTACAGGCCAAAATTCTTTGCAAAATTCTCTGCAAAAGGCGTTTTCCATCTGTCTGGGTTGCCTGGTGCTTCAAGGCACAAAACAGCTTCCAAACGAAGTCTTGTTTCTTGCAAGCATCATTCTCTGAAGCAAGAACATGAGTCTTTGCTAGGCATTTTCTGCCTCTGGGAATTCAGTGCACTTGGGTCTCTGAGCTGTGTGGCCTTAGCACGGGGCAGCTGGAATGTGGTGAAGTGGGGGAAGAACATACATCCTTCTTACCGAATTTACTCACTCATTTAAGAATTATTTGTTTAAAGCGGCTTCCATCCTCACCATAATCTTTCTGCATTGGGACTTATTCCAGGCACAAGGGGCTAGATTTTTAAAGGTATTTAGGGGGCCAAGTGGGATTTCTCAAAGCATCTAGGTACCTGAATACTTTAAAAAAAAATAAAATCTGCTCCTAAATGTCCTGAAACTGCTTGTTTGTACCGTGTTTGTTTAAAAAAAAATGTAGCTCTTGTTTTATCTCCATATTGCCAAATCAGAAAAACCTGCGGCATACTTCTGTGGTGGGGTGCATGCAGGCTCAGAGCGCTTCTTCCTCAAATTTGAGGGTAGAAGAAACTCTGGCTTTGGCGCTATAAAGGTGGGAAGTTATTGGGATAGATTATCACCAGCTTGAGGTTTTGTTTTGTTTTTTAATGTGGGGAAACAATCTCCTTGTGGATTTAAATAGAATGTCTGCCTATATAATTTTGCTATTTTCTGAAGTAATGAAGAAAGGAGGGAAGGTAGGAGGGTGTGTGGGGGGCGATGGGTCTGTCTGTCTGTCTGAAGATAACGTTGTCTCTGAATTCACTTTGTCTTCGAATTCACTTTTCTCACTTGCAAGTAAACCCTTCACCTGAATCAAGACCCTTGGAATGTCTTTCATTTATGGGATCTAGATTCCTTTTATTGAGGGCAGACCGAGACAATGGAGAGGTCTGATAGTATCTCTTATCAGATGGAGTTTTTTTGCCGAGGCTAAACTTGGACAAATTATTTTTATCAGTGCTGAGAGCTTATAACTGTAATTGTATATCAGCTCTTTTTAGCTCCACCATAAAAATTGTGTGAAGAAAAAAAAAATTTACTGTCTGACAGCTACATCTTATTCTATTAGTACATTTTAATTAGAACATGAACAAGAAATGCATTATGAATATTCATGATCAGGGTTATTAAAATGCATAATTAATCTGTGGGTTTCTTTTTATTTTAATAACTGTATTAATGGAGGGGAGGCAGTCCCAATTTTTGTTGTTTCTGAACTGGGAAGTGTCTTGCTCCTGGCTCCTTTAAATGTTTTTATTTTAAAAGTTGGTTTAGAACAGCTGCATGCGAGCATGTATACATATGCATATGTATTACACACACGCACACAGCTACATGAGAAGGAAGTTATCCAGGTTGTGAAGTCAAGCACTCGGAGTTAGGAAATGCCAGAATTAAGTTTGCCTGTGCAAACTGAATTTGGCCCCCATCTGCATATGCCTTAAGATAGTTTCTAGTGACACGATCACATTATTTTTTTTATAGGACCCCTGCTTCATTCAGTGCACAAAATGGAAAGTGCTCACTTAGTGAGCAGCTATTAATATTTTGTTTTTCCTCATTGTTCCATGTGTGGCCCCAGGCCTCCTATACTGCATGCTATCCAAACCCTGCTCTGAAGACAGAACTATTAATTTATTCATGGGCTTTCTCTGGTGCTCATTGCGATAGTATCAGAGTGCTTCACAAATGTGAACTTTTATTTTCACAATGCTCCGGTGAGGAGGGGCAGGGGGAGGGATATTGTTTCCATTTTATATAAGGGGAGCTGAGGCACAGAGAGATTAAGGTCAAAAGTTTTCACTAATTTTGGATGCGCAATTTGAGACACCGAGGGCCTGGATTTTCTGAGTACGTAGCACTGTATGTCTTCAATGGCAGCTGAGAGTGCTCAGCACTTCTGCAAACTGGACCGTGGGGTCTCAAGCCAGGCACTCAGAAAATGAGGAACGCTATGAGTAACCACTCTGAAAAGTTTGGTTTAAGTGACTTGGCCAACATCCCATAGGAATTTTGTGGCAAGGATAGGCTGAAATTCCATAGGGCTGCAGCATTCAGCTGCCTTGACCGTGAGACCACCCCTTCTTTCTGAAATCCCCAGCCTCATTCACTACATATAGGGTGACCATATTTCCTAGAGTAAAAATGAGACACCCCATGGAGCAGGCCTGAGGGTCGCCCTATCACCTCCCCGAGGGGGCCCCACCACAGCACCGCTTGCCTGAGCCCCTCCGAATGTTCCTCCGCTTGCTCAGTTGGCAAGAGCAAACTAGACAAGTGGCCAGTTCCCCCCCTCCCCCTTATCACAACTTTAAAAGGGGACTGTCCCAGCTGAAACAGAACATATGGTCACCCTACTATGTACCTTCCAACTTCTGCAACAGCTCCCTTCACTACACACCTCTTGTTCATTCCTGAAGCAAGTACCCTGCCTCACTCAGTGTGCAAGATGATCCTGTGGAAAAATAGTATGGGATGATGTAATTAAATCCCATCTCATAATGCACATGCAAATGGTTGCACTGGCAACCTAAGGCTGGCATTTCCGAGCATTTGACTGCTGGACTTTGCAACCTGAATAATATTCTTTAAACAGCATTTTGTGTGATGTTTTCTGTATTTTTCAAAAAGCAAACTGAAAAGCAAAGTTCATCATGTGATATTATATTATAACCTGCATAGGTCATCAGCGGGGTTGAAACCTTTTAGATCCAGTGGACAGACCTCTGCCACTTGTGCTAAGGGAGCACCTGACAGCAGAAGCAGGTTTTCTCTTATGTGAACCAGCACTGGAAGATGGGGCACACTTTGCAGGAGGATTTCACAGGTGTTGACTGAAAGCAGGAGAGTGGTGAGACTTGGGAGTCCTGGGATTTGTTCCGGGCCTTGGATGGGAGTGTGCTCTAGTGGGCACAGACTCTCTTGCTCTGTCCCGGCTCCTTATCGCAGTCTCCTTGCCCAGCCAACCCCAGTCTCCTTTTCTGGGCTCACTGAGTCCCAGTCTCCCCACACCCAATCACAGTTTCCTTGCCCAGCCATTCCCCTCCCCCAGCTCCTCATCCAATCTGTCTCCCACCCCAAGTCTCTCCTTCCTGGCTCTTTGCTGTAGTCTCCCCGCTCCTTAATTCCCCATCCAGTCTCTTTGCCTAGACCTAGTTCTCTTCTTGCACACCAGCTCCTTGTCAGATCTGTCTTCCCTTCGCCCCGTTCCTGCCCATGCTGGTTCCTAGTCCACGTCTCGCCAGTCCCAGACTCCCCACAAGTTTTGTCTGATCTTACTGTTCTGCTTCCCCCACCCAAATAACTCCCAGTCTCCTAATCCAACCAGTCCCTTCCTCTGTGCCTAACCAGTCTGCCCCCTTCCAGCCCTCCTCAGTCTCACCAGCCTCCTTGGCCCAGTCTACTCCTTTCTCTTCTCCTTGGTCTGCCTTTAATCTCCTCTGCATTTGAATCAGACAGCTTCCTTCTGTCTGCTGCCTGGGTGCCAGCAGAGGAGTCACTGGTAGCACAGGAGAGAGATGCTCCCTGCTGTCCGTTCTGGTGCCTCCCCCCTGCCCAGAGCAGCAGTTACAGGGCAAGTCCAGCTTTGCCCCATAGCTCTGGGCTGGAGCACATTCAGTTGCTCTGTGGGTATGGTGCACGTGCTCTGTGGTCACCACCAAGAGCGGTAGAAGCTGGTGCATGCTCAGTGAGGACATAATCTTCTGAGGTTTTAGTTGCTGAAGTCCTAGGTCGCGTCTGCACTACCACTTATGTCGGCGTAACTTATATTGCTCAAGAGTGTGGAAAAAAACACCCACCCTGAGCGACATTAGTTACACCGGCCTAAGTGGTAAAGTGCACGGTGCTGTGTTTGCAGGAGAGCACTCTCCTGTCACCATAGAGCGGCAACACAAACAACCTTACAGTGGCACAGCTGTAAGGTCTCTAGTGTAGACGGAGCCTGTGTCTCCAGATAGAGCATGTGTGAACTGAGATTTTTCAGAAGTTTATAACTTGGCCAAATTTGGACAGATTTTTCACAGGAATGGCAAAAGACAAGCAGGCCACACCCTTACCAAATTTCGAGTCGCTGCCCCCAAAGTATGGAGGTACTTGATCTGTTCAAAGAAAACATCACCTGAGTTTAACATGGGCAAAACTTAGTTTTCCCAGACTTGTTCTGCAACAGCTGACCCATTTTGGCTGAAATTTCTTCACCATCATAATAATCAGTCTGAGGCAGGCCCCCGGCACATCAGATTTCAGCCTGAAGTTGGCAAAGTTGTAATCAACTGAAGATGGGGTCTTACAATGGGAAGTATTGTGCAAACGTAATAATGGGCAGCGCTACCAGCCCTGCCTGTAATATACACACTCACTTAACACAGATGTGCGCACGTACATTATTTAGGCCAGTTTGTTTCTGTGCTTTATCTGGAATCCAGAATAACCATTCCAGAGCTGTGCAGCTTTATTCACTGGTAGTATTAAAGGGCAGTAACCTCAACTCCATTAGCTCTTAGTGCTCCTCTGCAACCTCCCGCATGCGTGCACATTGATGGCTGGAAGAGGAACTCTTCAGTTTCCTCGTAACTGTTAGCTGGGCTGAAATCTGACCATCCCTGTTCCTGTAACCCAGTTACATAATCAGCTTAGGAGCAAGGACAGGCTTTTTATCTGGAGTCAGAGATGTTTAAAGAAAAGAAGGGAGAAGGGCAAGTCCCAGGAGGAAAGGCAGGCCCTCCTGTCATCCTAGGATGAGAGCCTTTGCTAGCACCTAGGGGTGTGTCTGCAAGCCTTTACAGGCCTTGTTTACAGCTGAGAAATCTGACCTGCTAAGTGCTGTTTGGATTCCCCGTTCCCCCCGGCGGGTCTGTAACATGCCACAAATACACACACAATATGGATCTCATAGTTGACGACGTTCATATCCCCGTTTGAATTGCCCCTTGCCGTGAGCAGTGCTGGCTGCCTCCACCAGTCTGCTGCCAGGGCAGGCAGCCAGCCACTGATTCAAACAGGAGGCCAGAGATTCCATGATGGAATGCATCAGAAAAACAAGGCTGCAGAAGCTCGTACAGCACCTAGCATAACTGGGCCTTGGGGACTCTCAGTGCCACCCTAATACAGATATAATCAGGGGCTCCACTGTGAGATTCTCAGGATGCCAGCCAGGGACAAGAGCTGCTAGTGCTGTATCCCAGCAAGTACAATGCTATGGTACAGGGTGGTATGGGCTCTTACGGTACTGCCCTATATTCATCTGCTCCTTCCCCTGCACATTCCCACAGGGCTCCAGCCCTTCCCATGAGCTGCCCAAGGAAAACAGGAACCTGCCCAGTGCTTGCATCGCCCCAATGATCTTAAATCCCAGATTTGTTGCCGCTGGCATCCACATTTGCAAGTGTAATAAAGTTGAAGGTGCACTTTTGACCTCAGTGTTAAAGGTTCCTCTATCGTATTTTCATTTGGAAGTAGCTCATGGTGACACTTAATGGGGAGGACCTGAACCTGTCCACTCTGACGTTCACCATGAATTCCAGTATCTGCTGTTCTTATTCTTTAGCTCTCCCTTACGTGACCTGGTACGTCTTCCCCAGTCTAGTAGGATGCTTGAGAGAAATTGTCTGACCAAAGAGTGAGCTCTGACCATTCATCCTGGACTTGGTTTTGAGGGAATGGCCTGAGTTTCCAAGGGTGTTTGACCCTTTCTCCCAGTGCCTCTGGGCCCTCAGAAGGTCTTGTGAAAACTCCTACAAGCCCTGGCTCTTTAGGAAACTGGAGGATAAGTATCCAGAGGGCAGTGCAGCTAGAATAGCTAACGAGTGCTGTGTGTGGACATGAGTGCACTGTTTACACTGCTTCTGTTACCCACAATTCAGTTCTCGAGTGCTTCCTTCTGTCCTGTGTCATGTCTGCCCCTCCCACTCCATGCGGAGGGTGAAGTGGGTGAAAGGAGAGAGGAAGTTGGTGTCTGGTGTCTCACAGGACTTGACTCATCGGTCTTCTCCCAGCATGGGAGAAGAATCCGCTCAGGATGCACTGAATTCATTGTTCGTGGCCTCACCCAAGCTGTCCAAATGCTTTGGAAATACTCCTGAAAGCAACATGAATAGAGCGAGCATTTCTGTCTCCTGATTTCTATTGGTGTTTGCAGGGTATGCAGATGAATTGCTTTAGAAAAACACATTAGCAAAGCAAAAGTTTATTCTAGGAAGTAGGAGGTGGGAGAATTGCCAGTAATTCTCCCTAGTATCCAAGGTATTATTAGAGGCTTATCCCTGCTCTGCACAGTAATCACATTGGAAATTTTTGATTAGAAAACAAAATCTAAATGAGAATTATGAATATTCATTAGGTGTGGAGATTAATATGCATAATTATGCAAATTAGACAGCAATTAAACACCAATTCTCTGGGGAAATGATTAACACAAAGGCACAGAAATAGAAGGATGTAATTTGAGAGAAGTTTCTGGTTAAATGAACAGTAAGGGGAGCGGAGGAGACAGATATGGTGTGTTTGCCATAATAATCAGCTTTGCTAAAATGAAATTGGTGCAAGCACTGAGGCTGTTTCACCACCCCATTTCCACCCCCACCCCAATACACAGCCCCTGTTTGCTCTGCAGTTTAAGGTATGGACACTCTGACTGAAGGGTATAAACTCTCATTTGATAAAGAAAAACGAAGTAAGGCCTTAGGTTGGTTGGTTTTTAAGCTGGGTTTGTAACTTCTGTTCTAAGAGATGAGTGTCTGAATGTAGTATGACTCTTACCCCAGGCACTGCTGGATTTTTATAGGGCATAAGCAGCTGACTTCCAAAATGCCAGCTTGATGGGGTGTCAAGGGCTCTTGATTCTGTGTAGGATTTTGTCTAACGCTCAGAAGAACTGCTGCACTCAGCGATGCATGCTCAAGGCATAGGCCAGAGAAGAAGGGTGGTGTGTGTGATGATCGGCCAAGACTAGACTTCTCCCTCCAGTATAAAACATTTCCACCCTCACCTCTTCAGCTGTGGATTAGGGAGCCACTGTCTGGTGTGAAGCATTAGCTGTAGACTATATGTTGACATCTTTCTAGCCTGGCTGTGATGTGTACTGCAGCTCTGAGCTGTGAAGGCAAACAATCTTAAGCTGGTTTTTTGCCTCTTGCTCGAGGAAGGGAGTGTTTTTGGAGCTGCTTTAGATGAATGTGAATTTTTATTGTCAACATCTCTTTAAATGGCGCCTTTTTGGTCAAGCGCAAGGGTTGAAACAGTGAAATTGGAGTTAATGAGTGAGTCTGTTTGATGATCTAAAAAGCTGATGATTTATGGAAAAACATTGCCATCTGGGTGCAATGGCTGTTGGAGGGGGGATGCAATTGTTTTGAAGTGTTACTTGTATCAGAAATGTATTTTTATATATAAAATGTATATTCAGAAAGGACAACAACATGGTTGCGAAACACTGTGAGCTGCTGCATATTGTGAGCAGTTTTTATGTAAGCAGTATATTTTTAAAAAATTCTGTACGCAGCTAGACTGGGATTTTCAAAGGAAACTGAGTTTAGAAGCACAACTGTTTTGAGAGTCTGAGGCTAGTGCTCCTAAATCTCCTACTGAAAATCCCCCTTCCCCCCCAAAGTACCAATTTCCATTGAAATTCAGTGTAATTTGGGCACCTGAATTTGTTAGACTACTTTGAAAATCTCAGCCCTACAGTTGTGAAGTTCATAAACTATTGAATTGACCCAGTACCATATAGACTACATGCTGCCTTGTTAACCATGGATGCAGCCTTTGGACAAAGGCAGAGGTATTTTATGTCTGTATCTAGCTTATTCTCAAAGCCCTGGCGTTAGCTGCCTATCTTGATGGGAACCCCAGTCACAGTCCCACCCACTCCAAGAGATCAGCTTTCCTAAACTAACCAGTGATCTTTCAATAAGTGAACCAATACAAGCCTCCGTCTAAAAGAAAAATGACCTCTGCCTTGTCTGTCTTTTGTGGCGTTTCTGGGTTTACTGCCAGACGCTTTCAGCAGCGTAATTCTTGTAGTGTGAGCCTTCAATCATACCTGGCATTGCCCATAGTTGGCGTTAACCGCTGGAGCATTAGGCTTGAGCGGCCAATAAAGCCTATTGAAATCTATTAAAGGCCTTGTCTCCACAGGAAAGGAGTTTTTTATGTGTAACCTTCGGTGTAGATTTAAGCCACTAGAGTTACGCTGCAATAGGCGTGCCCATAGTGGGGTTATGCCACTATAAGTAGCTTGGATTCAGACTAGTTTGTCACTTGGCAGAGGTTATAGCAAAACTGAAAAAGTGCTGTCATGAGTGTGCACGCAAGGGGCAGTGCCTGCTGTGTAACTGGTAAAACTTTCCTGTGTGTAGTTTACCTACACAGTCGCCAATAAGTCATTAGGTGTCGGTTTTTTGAACAGGGACTCAAAGGGGGAGGCTTGGGGCTTAATTCTGTTTGCAAAGGATCCTCATGCTTAATTTGACTAGAGAATGTTCTGACCAAACCTTTTGTGTTCAGGTGCTGCTCATGGGCCAGGGACACAGCTTTATGCCCCCCTGGGGTGAAAGTAAAGTTTCACTCAAATAGGCATGAAAATACAAAGGATGAGGTTGTGTCTAGGACAGTGCACACTAACAGCTCAAGTGATGACCTCATTTAGGCTGGTGCCAATCTAGGTGAACTGGGCTGAAGGTGTTAGAGTTATTCCTAGATCTGGAATAGATAAGGGAGAGCAGAATTTGGCCCTGTGAGCGAACAGTTTCAAGCGCAGTTGTTCAGCGGACATACAGTTCTTGGCATTGACATAAATTAGACCAGCTTGGGAGCAAGGGAGCACCTGCATTGAGATGTTTAATTTGTAGTCCTCTTAAATGTTGACCTCCTAGGAAGACCAGATTTACAAGCTATCTCTTGAATCATGCAAAGTTAAAGAAACACTTCCCCTTCCCACCCCAACCACCATCCCAGGTTCTGGAACATGTATACAAACTACGTAGGGCTTGCTTTGAAGCTTACTAAATAAGCTTTCAGCTTTCAGCTGAAATGGGGAGGTTCAGGGAGAGAGTCCGCCACAATGAGTGGAAATGGTTTATTAATGAAAATATTGTTTTGTTTGTAGAAGGAAGAGTTAATTTTGAGAGGACACCTTTGAGGGTTTGCTGATAAAGTAAAAGTAACCTTTGTTCTTCCTGTTTTTTGGTAGGTTTGGATGAAAGACCGGGATCAGGTTCCTGGGGTGCAGGAGATCAAAACAGCTCCACATTTGACCAAGGAAGGGTAAGGATGAAGCATAAACAGAGGCCTTAAAACAAAAATAAACAGGTTCTTCATGATGGTTTCTCAGTGTGTGTTCGTGCCCAGTCGGTTTTAACGGCAAACATTTTTCTTGTCATTCTTGTGATGGAGCCTCAGCTAACCCGCTCAGATAGGTCACTTCTGCAGTCACTCTGCAGTCGTGCTGGATGAGAGAAGGTTTCTCTCTCTTACTTGACAGCAACACACCCGTAAGGCCCTGCCGGCCTCTGCAAATGTTGTGGCAGCTTTCTTGCAAACCACCTCCTTGCTTGAAAAGTATAGTGTAGTTTAGCCTGCACCTGGATCAGTGTTGACTTGGGTTGTCCAGACAACCCTGCACTTCCTCACCCATGCTTGGACTTGCATTTTAAGTTGAGGGAAAGCAGTAGTTCCTGATGGCTGAGTGAGGAGAGCAGGAGTGTCACTTTGGCTCTGAGTCGAGCATTTTTAGTTAGGCATCTAGCACGGATTACTACCATTGTACCTTGGCACTCCAACTTGCTCACCCTCTTACCTACCCCACATGATGGAGAGGAGAGGCTGAAATGGGAATGTAATAAGTAGCCCCTAAAACAGCAGTTATAATTGACAGCTGATGGTGCCAGGTGTCCAAGCAGACTACCCCCAGCCCGCTTGGAATAGCCTGGCTCTGGAACCAGACTCCATGGTCAGTCTGGGTGTGGGATCTGCTGCCACCCCGTTAAGCCTGCTGCTACCAGAACACATCGAGCTTCTGTATCGTCTCCCAGCTTTGTCAATGCCCATGATGAGCCTCATCCCAGAAGTATTGGAGGTGCCTGTGTAAGAGAGCAGGTTACAAGGGTTACAGCCCAGCAGATTGACACGAGCTCTCAGGGAGGGAATGGAAAGCAACGGGGGGCAAGGAAGAGAATTGGAAGTGTTTGCAGGGAAGGAATTGAGGCTGTGACAGCATATAACTGGGGCCCGAGGAGGGGAAGACAGAAAAGACATTAACTTAATTGAAATGGTGTTTTTTGACAGATGCTCATGTTTTAATGGGTTTATGTGATTCGTTTTCACAATGGCACCGTTCCCTTCCCTTAGGTCAGTGATGAAACAGGCACCACATCGTTTCTCATTTTTATAGACCTCCCCTCTTCCCCCCCACCCTCGCCCCTTCTGGCTTTGGGGAGGGGTGGGCTGGGTGAATTCTATGGCCCGTTTCTCCTTTGAACGGGAGTTTTTGCTCACACAGTGCCTGCCAAGTGTCGAGTTCCTTCAGGAGGGGGGCAAGTTGGGTGGGAGCTGCCAGGGTAGAAGAGCATTTTGTTTCTCTTCAGGGAGCAGTTTTTGTAGCTCTTCCTCAAACCAGCCCACTGCTCTGGAAGCACTGCTGGGGCCTCCTGCTGTCACTGGGTGCTGAGATGTATGAGGAAGGGAGATGGAGAAGCCAGTGCATTACTATTCTAATCCTTTCATCTGTAGCTGGAGGTGGATGTTGGACTGAATCCTCTTGTGGTCTGCAATTCAGTTCCCCATATCGCTGCTGCCCCATTTCTAGGATGAACCAGGCTAAAACTCGCAAGCGCAGACACCTCCGAACTGCGTGTGTTTGGGGGAAAGTGGGAAGCAGTTTGAAATTCAGAGCCAAATGTTGTGGTTTGGGTCCTTTATATTTAAACCCAAGCTGCATAAAAAGAATCAGACCTGGATTTTGCTCAAGCAAGCTTCCAGGTGTCACAACTGATGTGACTGGTGCTTTTGATTCCCATGCTAGCTGAGGGAGTGCCCAATGGCAGGCCTTACCCTGGGAGTTCTCTTCTCCCCACTCATCCATTGAACAAATAAAATAAACCATAATTTCCCTGTGACAATCTCCCATGTACAGTTATTCCTGTTTTGTGTTACATTAGCAGGGCTATGGTGAAGGCGCCCATTATGGAGAACACAGGGACCTATCATCTCACAACAGCATATCTTCATCACCATTCCTGGGATCTGGACTTGTAGGTAAGTACTGCGTGCTCTACCTCTGAGCAAGGCTGTCAGCCTACGTAATGCAGGTGAATTTAAAAACCTAATGAGTGTTTGTACAGACGGTCATAATCCACCCAGACATCACCAAAAGTTGCTATTGTCAAACTTGCAGCTGAATGAGCTGCTATCCAGGGGCCCTGTCAATGTTTTATGGATGCACAAGGGCCTTTGTATTTTATATGGTGGTGGTATTTTTTTGATCTATCACAGTCAGATCTAGAGTCTCCAGCAGAGATCAGGGCCCAGTTGTGCCGGGTGCTGCACAGACACATAGTAAGAGAGTCTCTGCCCCGAAGAGCTTGCAATTTAAATAGCCCAGATAGAGAGAGAACGGGAGGGGAAACCATCCAAGAGAGGAGAAGGAATTTGCCCAAGACCAAAGAGCCAGGAACAGAACCCCATTTTTCAGAGCCCTGCTCCATTAAACTAAGCTGCTGTCGTGCTCTCGGATGAGTCGTTGAAGTCAGAGTACAATGGCACGGGGTCTGATAGGGACCCTTTTCCTAGGCAGGGAGGTAAGTGCACATCTGGAGCTGTAAATCTGCCTTAGATGATGAGATGTGACTGCATACAAGAGCTGGTAGCTGTTTTCTGCTCTTTCCACCGCCCCCCACCCCAACGCCACTTTAACATTTTTCCTAACCTGCACCATGGCTCGAAAGACCTTCTTTTCTCGCCCATTTCCACTCCGGTCTTGAAGTGACCAGCCTGGAGTCTCGTGCTTTGCACGAGGGCTGTAGTGTGACCTGATAGTGTTGGTGTGTGGGAGAGCCTGGTTTCATTCCCGGTCTGTCTTGACACGCTGTCCAGAGTGCAGGATGTTCAGACAGCCTGGAAGGAAAGAAGCACCATATATATTGCTCAGCATTGGCCCCTCCGGTTGACCATGGGGCATTGATATCCAACCTGGATGATGTTCTCCTACTTCTTACTCCCCCCAAATGTTGCTATGCACACTCCTAGAAGGGAAGTTTGGTTTGTTTTGAAGGAGCCTTTTTCCACAGGGGCCCTGTCTAGCAGATGTGACCTGCAGGGTGTTCCTTCACACCGTGACTACTGGGCCACCAGATAGTGGAGACGCTGGGGAATTCGCTAGTCTCGCCTGTGTGGCAAGTGCTCTGCACTCCTCTAACCTGCCCCCCGGCCCCCATTTGGCCCATGAAGTCCCCTCGCTCTGTCTCCTGCTCTGTCTCCAGAGGAGCCAAGACACTCACTGAATTCTGCTGAGGACCCAGTTCTTTCCCTCATGCTTCTCTGACGATCTGGGTCAGGCAGCAGTAAGGGAACCACACCTCTTCAAGCTCCTTGCTCCTGCTGCCAAGCTAGCTCCTGCTCACTTCCCTTCTTTCCCCAGAGATGGTGATTTGTGCACAACTGGGCATAAGAAGGATGTGTGACAATTTACCCCTTTACCTCTTCAGACTTGGGGGATTAAGAGCAGAAAATATCCATCCTGAAGGGCTTAGAGAGCTTCTAATTACATTAGGCAAGGAATCAGGGTTAGACATCCCCTCCTTTCCCTTAGCAGCAGTGGTTAAAACCCTCCCGTTAACGTGGCCAGCTGAGGCGTGTCTGGGAGTAGGGGAGAGAGGCTATTACCGGCAGTGGCCTTTAGTGAAAGGGGAGGGGGAGCTGTATTCTTTAAAAGAAAATCCCTGCTAAAATCAGTGGTTCCTCCTTCTCCAGAGCGAGGTAGAAAACGGAAGAGAAGGACCTAATAGATCTAGGAAGCAAATGTTGGCCAATTTCCTCCTCCTGCTCTGTATGTGGTGGAAGAGGGAAGCTGTCAGATCCAGGCCACCAGGCTATCTGGAGAGCCAGTCTCTATCTCCAGATGGTTACTTCCACACCGTGGTCAAAAGGGGAACTTCCACGTTAAGTCTCCATGGTCCCATCCAGAGGAGGAAATGAAGATTTAGTTGGTGTTGGTCCTGCTTTGAGCAGGGGGTTGGACTAGATGACCTCCTGAGGTCTCTTCCAACCCTAATCTTCTATGATTCTAAGAGCGCCTCTGCGTGAGCTATTTCCTTGTTGGGTCAGAGAGGAGGTGGCTTCTTGCTTTCTGACCTGGAGGATGTAATAAAAGCAGAGGTAGAGTTTCTTAATGGCAACAGGGAAGTCTGTGTGAAATGCTTCAGGTTTGGGGGAAGAAAACTAGCCAGAGGCAACACTTGGAACAAAGTTAAAGGTGGCATAATTCCTAAGATTCCTCATGGAGCAGGTGAATAGGAGCTGCTGCCTTGAGGAAGAACAAGAAGGTTTCAGCCCCAGATGTCTGCCGCTGTGAGATGTTTTGCCCAAAAGATAGGCTTACTCTTAAAGGACAGAACTCCAGGTTTTTTGCTAGCACATCAGATAGTCCCCTGGTTCCACTGCATACCCAATCAGCCTCCTACGTTCATGTTACTTGGGCCTGGGCTGATGGGAGTCTCCTTTAGCCGTCACTAGCACTTAGAGCTTGCATCCCCTCTGAATGTCTGTCCATAGCACCCAGAGCCCTACAAACTCTTAGGCCATGTCTACATCTAAAATTTTGCAGCGCTGGTTGTTACAGCTGTATTAGTACAGCTGTATAGGGCCAGCGCTGCAGAGTGGCCACACTTACAGCAACCAGCGCTGCAAGTGGTGTTAGATGTGGCCACACTGCAGCGCTGTTGGGCGGCTTCAAGGGGGGTTCGGGGAACGCGAGAGCAAACCGGGAAAGGAGACCAGCTTCGCTGCGGTTTGCTCTCGCGTTCCCCGAACCATCCTGCAAACCGCAGGGAAGGAGATCTGCTTGCTCGGGGGTTCGGGGAACGAGAGAGCAAACCGGGAAAGGAGACCAGCTTCGCCGCGGTTTGCTCTCGCGTTCCCGGAACCACCCAGCAAACCTCAGGGAAGGAGACCTGCTTGCTCGGGGTTCGGGGAACGCGAGAGCAAGCCGGGGAAGGAGACCAGCTTGATTACCAGAGGCTTCCTCAGGTATGCTGGGATACCTGCTTATTCCACGGAGGTCAAGAAAAGCGCTGGTAAGTGTCTATACTTGATTACCAGCGCTGGATCACCAGCGCTGGATCCTCTACACCCGAGACAAAACGGGAGTACGGCCAGCGCTGCAAATAGGGAGTTGCAGCGCTGGTGGTGCCCTGCAGATGTGTACACCTCCTAAGTTGCAGCGCTGTAACTCCCTCACCAGCGCTGCAATTTTCTGATGTAGACAAGCCCTTAGAGTGGGACCACCTGATGAGACGTCATTGCATGTTATGGAACTCTTGAGGATTGTGGCTTGATCCAGGTCTCCCAATTCAGTGATGAAAAAATCTAATCTTCCAGGAGTGTAGGAGGCTGGTGACTGGGGACAGAGGCTGCATCACTGGAAATGGGGGGGTGGGGAAGGGGACAAACTGGTTTAGAAAGGGAGAGGGGAAATCTGAAATTTCAGTTTTCATTCCCAAACTGAAATGATTAAAATAAATAATTCATGAAATACTTTCCCCCCTGAAATTCAAAATTTTTTCTCCTTTTTGCCACTGCATGTGATAGGGTGGAGGGTGGCTGTACTGGGACAGGGTCCTCCACCCTTCCCCCCCCCCCCCCAAAAAAATCTGAAAAGTTAGTGGCAAGGAAGAAAAAAAGAGAGAAATGGAAAATGTGTAGGGGGGAAGCCCTGGATATCCTTTATTCTATTGCATTCAGATATGGGAAGGTGGAAGAAGCAAAAAATGAAATTCTGAAATCTAAATTTTCCAGATTCTGGCTTCACTGGCAAACTAGAAAGTTTATATATATTATTTAAAAACAAAAATACAGCAGCCTAAAAAGAACAAGTTTCCAGTTTGAAAAACTATATAATATATATATATAATGTGTGTGAAAAACAATATATATATTTTTTGTGTTATGGATGGGGTTGGGGCAGGGAGGAGAGCTTAGAATGAAAAATGTACCAGCTATACTAATAACCCAGACGCGCAGAAGATGAAAGGGTGTAGATAGGATGACACAAGCAATGTGAGGCGAGAGAGCAGAGAAGGATGTGAGATCACCCTCCCAGTTGGCCATCTTCCAGTCTCTTTTCCAAGAGTGCAGTTAAAATCCATTCCAAAGTCTTGCTATCTTTATTTCCTCCAGGAATACCAGAGTGCTCTAAAAGAGACTCTCCTTTCAACAGGAGCACATTCTGGGCTAGAAATTCCAAGACTGAGTGGGATGGGTAGGGGAAGTCTAGGCTGAGGATGCTCCACAAATGAACATTTTCCAAATTCTGGTTTCTGAGAACACTCGGGCATTGTGGAATTTGGGCAGTGGGCAGCTGCCAGTTTGCATGCCATAAGGTATAGGGCAGCCCCTCTGCCGTGGACAAGTGGATGCAAGAAGTGGTAACTCCTGCAATTTTCCCCTGGGTGCGTACGGTTTCCCAAACTGCAGATCGCTGCCCCACAAGCTTCGAATTTGTCCACTGAAGCATCTGACAGTGGGACCAGCAGTTTTGCGTGCGTCTGCTAGCGATGGAATGCAGTCAAGCCAGTGCTGCTTTTAAAAATAAAATTTTTTGTTTCTGCTCCATTTTCTACCTGCCCCAAAGAAAAATGGAGAGGCAAGAGGCACCTTGACACAGAAAGCGTTAGGCAGGCTTAGACAGAAATGACATCTATCTAGGTGGCGAGGCTGGCGACAGGGAGTCTGGTAAAACAGGGTAGACGCTAGAGAGGCTCATCACCACTTTACCTTAGTAACAGGCGAAAAGTTACATAACAAAGGTCCAAAGTTCTAAACTTCTCCTCAGATGAGGAAGCCACCAAGGCAACTGTTGTCACAATTCATGATGGCCCGGAGGATGATGCCAACACCAGCTTTACGTTTCACGCAAGGTGTTTTCTGACTTTGTGGAGACTTCATTACAGCAACTCCTGGGACCTGGACTACTTCTGGATGATCAGGCAACAGGGAAAAAGCACCTAAAGGTGCCACTGACCTGTTACTTGTGCCTCAAGTGCTTACCTCACTCCAGACCCATTGGTAAGAAGTCCCATCTCGCAAACCTTTCACATATTAAATCTCTCATGTTTTACACCAATATTTAACACTACTTAAGAGCACATGATAGAAGCAACACACCTCCTCTGTGCCATCGTGAATTGTGGCAACGGTTGCCTTGGCGGTTTCTGTAAACTGGCCGTGAGTAAAGATTTGTGCTAAACTTGTGAGCTTTGCAGTTGCCAGCGCTGGGTGTTGCTTTCTAAGATGTAAAAGATTTTCATCTGTAACAGCTCAGTGGAGTTTCCTCTGCAGTGTTCCGACCGGGTCACCTGCTAGTTTGAACTAGAGTAAGTGGTGGATTCTCTATCTTGAAGGCTTTAAGATTTGAGGACTTTAGTAATTCAGCCAGAGGTTAGGGATCTGTTACAGGGGGGAGATGAGGTTCAGTGGCCCACAATGTGCTGGAGGTCAGACTAGATGATCCCCTCTGACCTTTAAAGTGTGAGTCTAAAGTCTTTAATCCCTTTTGGCTAATAGGAAGAATTTTCTGCATGCTAATAGAATGTGTTCTGGTTTAGCACTCATGGTCTAGAGTGGATGTGGGGCACTGGACTGAGAATCAGGAGGCTGGGGTTCTGTTCCCAACTCTGTCACTGACCTGCTGTGTGATCTCAGGCAAATCTCTTCCCTGTCTGTGCGCGCCTCTGTTCCCTCTCCCACACTTGAGCTGTCTGTCTTATCTACTTACGAACGTAAGCTCTCCGGGGCAGGGACTCTGGCTCTGTGTATGGATGGCACCTAACACAGATAGGGACCGTGCTTTGTGAGGCCTTTAGGTGTTATAACACAAGTAAATAATAGCTGCAGAGAAGGGATTGATTGCCATGTCATTTGACTGGTGCAGCATTTCAGATTGAACATTCCTGATGTGTCTGGTCTTCCCTGGTTTTCTAGAGGGATTCTTGAGCACCCAAGGGCACACCCAGGTGAGCGCTCTCACAATCATTGAAAGGAGCAGTGTGCGTGTTAAACTGGCTGAACAAAAATTATCTTGCCCCTTCCACACATTTGAGTTTTCGGCCTCCTGTCTCTTCTGGTGTCTGCCTTGGAGAAGTACTGACATGGATGACCAGGCCTGAATTTTCTAATAGGGAAGAAATTTGGGACGAGACCCTCTTTTGGGCCATTGCAAAGAAGCAAACAAATGGCACAAGACCAATATTGGGGCCTTCAGTCCTTTAAAAGGAATCACAGCCTAGTCTCCTCTCTTTGCCATTTACAGACCCTTGTGGGGCAGAGGCAGGGTGTGAATCCTGGACTGGTAGGGCCCTTCTTGTTCTTGAACCTGCTAATCCGGGGGGGGGGGGGGGGGGAGCTCTTCTAAAAGCAATCTTTGAAATCACTTGCTCTGTTCACCATTCACCCTCAGTGAAAGGGGGAGTGGGGGAAATTGTTTAAACAGCAGGGAAACTGATAAGCCAGAACAGATTTCTTTCTCGTAATTATTTCTAGTAATTAGCTTCTTTTCAGAGAAGTGTTTCTAATCGGGTGTGTATTGTGAGCTATTGTGAATTGCGTTCTTCCTGGACAATGGTTTTAATCTGCCCATGGACGTGGGGATGTGACGACTCCCATTTTTTTAAACTTTTTTTTTAATTTTTAAATCGCTCCCTCTGCTGTGCTTTCCCTCCCCTCCCCTCCCCGCAGGAAATGACTCTAATAGAATTACTGAAGTCAGAACAGATATATATATTTTAATTCCTTCAATCTTGCTGTGTCAGCTCTCGATGTTGTGGGTTGCTGTGCTCATGTTGATGGGGAAGAGGGGAGTACTCATGGGACTGTAGGGAGTGGTAGAGGCTGTACCGCTTGCTTCTGGGGCTGGACGATTTGAGGGCATCCATGTGTGAATTCCCAGGGGCCTGGCAGAAGTGCAGGATGTTCCCGGGTTGTAAGCACCTGCACTTTGCTGGGCAGGCTTATCTGCAAGTCCACAGAAAACGCAAGTAGCCTTTACTTAGCTTGTTCCTATGCACTTGAGTTTTGCTTGTCCAGGGGCAGAAACACTGAAATGGCATGTTTGTTTAAACTGGCCATCCTGCTTGCATTGTTGTATGTGAGACACTGTGTGTGTCCGGGGTGTGTGGGTGTGGGTGTGTGAAAGTTGCTGCACAATATGGCTTGGCATCCTGCTTAGTGACATGCCTGCAAAGGTACTTTCAGCGTAGGCCCTTATTTTCAGGGTTTGCCGATGTCGGGATAAATGACCGTCTGGCATGAAGCTTCCTCTTCTCGGTCCTTGTCCAGAAGTGAATTCAAATGCTGCTTTTTTAAAAGAGAGAATTTGCTTAGCTGTTTGCAGACAGAGAATGGAAATCTGTCTGGTGGATGTCTTAGAAAAGCCAAAGTTACCTGAGCGCTGATGCACACCGTGTTATGTTTTAATTTCACAGTAGGCATGTTCGTAGTCCTTCGGGCAAGGGTGTGTAAGTTTGGGGGGAGGAAATCGATTGACAAATTGCTTATTATACACTGGTGAAAATAATGTATTGCAGACCCCTCTGGCAGACTTGTGTGAGCATGTGCATGTTTGTATGCAGGAGCTCGAGGAATGTGGAAGGGGAGTGCAGGGAGCTGGAGGAGAAATAAAGAATTGGGAAATGACAAGCCTTCGCCATGCTAAGAAATGTAAACACTTGACACTCCCCTGTATAAAACGTTTAAGCACTTAAAATCTGTCCATGTGGCTAAAAGTCTCCCAATTCTCCCTCCATTACCTACTACCACATGAGTGTTGTCCCCCTACCGCTTTCTTCCTCTACGTGTGCATGCTCACTCCATAGACCTGTCCAAGTCTACCGAAGTAGAACTCTCTAGTTTTGAGTCCTGTACGATCTGACAGAGCAGGGCTCCTCTCCTGTGGGCCTTGTGCAGCAGCCTGATTCAAACTTTTGGCCTTCCTTCAAAAAACCAGAAATGTAAAGCCTCTATTTGAAGAGAGAGAGTGACTGTGGCAGCTGAGCTTCAGGGGACTCACTCCCAGAAGAATTGCACCATTTTAAAAAATTCTGCCACTTCAAACACCCTCCGCCCCTGAAGTTAAGATGGCTGGAAATATTTAAGGCATCCAGTTCCCGCTTCCAACTGATCCTTCTTTTCTCAGTGCAACCCCACCCAATTTACATTGCCTACCCAACCTTAATTTTGCCTCCTAAAATTTGCAAAAATGTGCAAAATTCAAAATGAAGTATTTAGTGGATCTGTTTCCAGCATCTTCTATATTTTTCAAGGATTCTTAAAACTGGGGACTGTCTATCGAATTTTTGTAACCAAATGTAATTTTTTGGGAGGAGGTGGGAGTAGGGATTGAGAGTATAAACTGTACCCCACTGACACACGCTTTAGTCCTCGTTTTTGTTGAGGTGGGTTTTTTGTGAGCGCTCGGCATGGTCCGGGAAGGGGAAGGAGGACTGATTGCAGAGAGCAGAAACAATACATTGTTTCTGTGGTCCCCATGGAAATGTTGGCTTTTTCTATGCAGTACAACTCATCACTAGAACAGTGGGTGAATTTCAAAGCTCTAGATATTCTTAAAATCAAGAAGACTTTGTCAACATACTAATATCTCCCCTTCCTTCCCCCCCCACCCCCTCCCCCATGAGTCAGATTTATTGTCTTAATTGCTGACGGCTTTAGACTCTACAATCTCTTGTGCTTCCCGAGTGCTGTTGCTTTATTTTTCTGTCTCACTGAAAACAGAAGCATTTTCAACCACCAAAGTTGCTTTCAAACAGTGAGAGTCACTTGAATCCACGAAAGCCTGTGCTGAAGCTGCCTGTTTTTCAGTGCACCTTTGTCCTGCCAAATTCCTCACTGTTGATGGTGTAGAATAGGTTGCTAATACCTAGCCATACTCTGAGGTAGCTGCTGGACAGGAGCGAGGGATTCCTCGTGTAAGATTTAAGTGTGGAAATTTCAGCCCTAGTGTGTGAATGTACATGTGTGTGCATGTTCTGAAGCTTTGGAGAGTGTCAGAAATGTAACATTGTTTGTTTGCAAAAGAGATTGCAGTTTTAATCAGGTGCACAATAATTTCATTTTGCCTTGTGTGCATTAGCACACTTGCTTTTAGTGCTGTTTGTTCCCTTAAGATCATAGCGCCACCTGATACTTGCTTTAAAAGTCTCTTAACCAACAAAGTGATACATGTAAACAGCGATATATTTGCAGCGAGGGAAGCTGGTCAGTTGCTTACCAGATAAAGCGTTCTGGAATTACCCTGGTTTCCCTCTGATTTAGGACTAAGCATGATCGGCCTGACACAACCTGTTGAGTTATTTCTGTAAAGTTTCAGCATCTGTAGCAAATATAGCTCTTAAGCTCTTTTAAAAATTAGGTCATTTAAGAGATCCACCCTGTGACATTTTGACCTTTTGTTTACTTAATATTTAAGCCTGTGGAACAAAATAGTAACATGGGCTGGAGTATTTTACCATCCTTAACTGTAAGTGAGGTGCATTGAGTACACCTGGATGCTGGTTTTGGAAGAAGTGACAACATGCTGTCACAGAGCAGGCGTGAGGGCCTGCAGAGAAGAACGTAGGGACCAAGTTGAATGCTGTCTCTGCTGGAAGTGACCTGAGTCTGTCTTGCTGAGTGGGCGGTGCTGTTCCTAGCCCCTCAGCCCTTTTCTGCAGGTGGGTGGGTTCAAGGTTCATGCAGTCAGTCTGATGCTGTCAGAGGTGGGAGTAAACCATTAGCACCTGTGGGGTTCCAGATAAAATGAGACTGCCATATAAGCCCCCTTCTGGCTTTTCAAAACCAAGTACCATTGTTCTTGGTCCTCACCACCTGCCTGTCTCGAGAAGCATCCGAACACACACATTGACCTCTACCCACCTTAAGAGAGAAGACAGACTGAGAGTGTTCTCTTCCTCACCCTGTTTGCTCCCAACAGAGAGATCCTCTGTTAACTGGGGAAAGGATGGCGTCTTTAATCATGTTAACTCCCCACCAGGCTACAGTGTAGCCAGTTACGCCACTTCACATGTATCAGCCTGCATCCTAACCGAGCTTTTCTATTTACTGACTAGATTGGGCATGTCTTGGGAAGCAGAAATGTTGGGGTTTTGCCAAAGAGAGTTTTCTCTCCTTAGTGGAAAGGGGAGATTTGGCTGAATGACGACTACATATAGAATTTAATGTGTTCAGCAACTCCCTGCTGATGCTGCCTCTTGAGTTGTGTAGACCCAGGGGATACAGTGCTGATGAGCTTGTTTGGGTTTGCGGGACACCCACTCTCCCCCATTCCCTAGGGGCACTCGTAACATGCTGTAGTTATGGCTGGCTGAAAACTTTGTCAGAGCTGATTTTCAATTAAAGGAAAAAATCAGTTTTCCATGGAAAACTTTAGCTGTTTGTTTAAAAAACAAACACATGAAAACACAGAAGTTTTTCTTTGTGTCGATGTAGACACACATTCCACGTAGATCAGTGCGTGCCTAGTGCACGGGAGCCAGAGACTTTTGCCTAGCAGTACCCACAGAGGGGGGCCCCTCCTCTGGCTATTGGATGTTATGCTCACAGACTCTGGGACTGGAAGGGACCTCGAGAGATCGAGTCCAGTCCCCTGCCCTCATGGCAGGACCAAATACTGTCTAGACCATCCCTGATAGACATTTATCTAACCTACTCTTAAATATCTCCAGAGATGGAGATTCCACAACCTCCCTAGGGAATTTATTCCAGTGTTTAACTACCCTGACAGTTAGGAACTTTTTCCTAATGTCCAACCTAAATCTCCCTTGCTGCAGTTTAAGCCCATTGCTGCTTGTTCTATCATTAGAGGCTAAGGTGAATAAGTTTTCTCCCTCCTCCTGATGACGCCCTTTTAGATACCTGAAAACTGCTATCATGTCCCCTCTCAGTCTTCTCTTTTCCAAACTAAATAAACCCAATTCTTTCAGCCTTCCTTCATAGGTCATGTTCTCAAGACCTTTAATCATTCTTGTTGCTCTTCTCTGGACCCTCTCCAGTTTCTCCACATCTTTCTTGAAATGCGGTGCCCAGAACTGGACACAATAATCCAGTTGAGGCCTAACCAGCGCAGAGTAGAGCGGAAGAGTGACTTCTCGTGTCTTGTTTACAACACACCTGTTAATGCATCCCAGAATCACGTTTGCTTTTTTTGCAACAGCATCACACTGTTGACTCACAGGTAGCTTATGGTCCACTATAACCCCTAGATCTCTTCCTGCCATATTCCTTCCTAGACAGTCTCTTCCCATTCTGTATGTGTGAAACTGATTGTTCTTTCCTAAGTGAAGCACTTTGCATTTGTCTTTATTGAACTTCATCCGGTTTACCTCAGACCATTTCTCCAATTTGTCCAGATCATTTTGAATTTTGACCCTGTCCTCCAAAGCAGTTGCAATCCCTCCCAGTTTGGTAACTTAATAAGCGTACTTTCTATGCCAACATCTAAGTCGTTGATGAAGATATTGAACAGAGCTGGTCCCAAAACAGACCCCTGCGGAACCCCACTTGTTATACCTTTCCAGCAGAATTGGGAGCCATTAATAACTACTCTCTGAGTATGGTTATCCAGCCAGTTATGCACCCACCTTATAGTAGCCTCATCTAAATTGTATTTGCCTAGTTTATCGATAAGGATATCATGCAAGAGCGTATCAAATGCCTTACTAAAGTCTAGGTATACCACATCCACCGCTTCTCCCTTATCCACAAGACTCGTTATCCTATCAGCTTGGTTTGACACGATTTGTTCTTTACAAATCCATGCTGGCTATTCCCTGTCACCTTACCAGCTTCCAAGTGTTTGCAGATGATTTCTTTAATTACTTGCTCCATTATCTTCCCTGGCACAGAAGTTAAACTAACTGGTCTGTAGTTTCCTGGGTTGTTTTTATTTCCCTTTTTATAGATGGGCACTATATTTGCCCTTTTCCAGTTTTCTGGAATCTCTCCCGTCTCCCATGACTTTCCAAAGATAATAGCTAGAGGCTCAAATACCTTCTGTATTAACTCCTTGAGTATTCTAGGATGCATTTCATCAGGCCCTGGTAACTTGCAGGCATCTAACTTTTCTAAGTGATTTTTAACTTGCTCTTTTTTTATTTTATCTTCTAAACCTGCCCCCTTCCCATAAGCATTCACTATGTTAGACATTCCTTCAGACTTCTCAGTGAAGACCGAAACAAAGAAGTCATTAAGCATCTCTGCCATCTCCAAGTTTCCTGTTCCTGTTTCTCCCTCCTCACTGAGCAGTGGGCCTACCCTGTCCTTGGTCTTCCTCTTGCTTCTAATGTATTGATAAAAAGTCTTCTTGTTTCCCTTTATTCCCATAGCTAGTTTGAGCTCATTTTGTGCCTTTGCCTTTCTAATCTTGCCCCTGCATTCCTGTGTTATTTGCCTATATTAATCCTTTGTAATCTGACCTAGTTTCCATTTTTTATGACTCCTTTTTCTTTTGTAGGTCATGCAAGATCTTGTGGCTAAGCCAAGGTGGTCTTTTGCCACATTTTCTATCTTTCCTATCCATCCGAATAGCTTGCTTTTGGGCCCTTAATAGTGTCCCTTTGAAAAACTGCCAACTCTCCTCAGTTGTTTTTCCCCTCAGTCTTGATTCCCATGGGACCTTACCTATCAGCTCTCTGAGCTTACCAAAATCCACCTTCCTGAAATCCATTGTCTCTATTTTGCTGTACTCCCTTCTACCCTTCCTTTGAATTGCAGACTCTGATTTCATGATCACTTTCACCCAAGCTTCCTTCTGCTTTCAAATTCTCAACAAGTTCCTCCCTATTTGTTAAAATCAAGTCTAGAACAGCTTCCCCCCAGTAGCTTTTTCAACCTTCTGAAATAAAGTTGTCTGCAATGCAGTCCAGGAACTTATTGGATAGTCTGTGCCCCGCGGTGTTATTTTCCCAACATATATCTGGATAGTTGAAGTCCCCCATCCCCACCAAATCTTGGGCTTTGGATGATTTTGTTAGTTGTTTAAAAAAAGCCTCATCCACCTGGTTAGGTGGCCTGTAGTAGATTCCTAGCACATCACCCTTGTTTTTTACCCCTTTTATCCTACCCCAGAGACTCTCAACACTTCCGTCTCCTATGTCTATCTCCACCTCAGTCCAAGTGTGTACATTTTTAATATATAAGGCAACACCTCCTCCCTTTTTCCCATCTATCTTTCCTGAGCAAACTATACCCAACCACACCAACATTCTAATCATGTGTATTATTCCACCAAGTTTCAGTGATGCCAACAATGTCATAGTTGTATTTATTTATTAACACTTCCAGTTCTTCCTGCTTATTACCTGTACTTCTCGTGTTTGTATATACGCATCTAAGATACTGGTTTGATCTTGCCTCCCAGTTTTGCCCTGACCCTCCTTTCTCTCTGCCATTATAGCCCGTGCTCTCTCTTGTTTCCGACCCATCTCCCAGGTCTTCATGTTCCCCACTTACCTGTGGGCTTTGCTCACCTTTCCCCGTCGAACCTAGTTTAAAGCCCTCCTCACTAGGTTAGCCAGTCTGTGTGCAAATAGGGTCTTTCCCCTCCTCAGAAGGTGAACGCCATCTCTGCCTAGCAGTCCTTCCTCGAATAGCATCCCGTGGTCGAGGAAGCCAAAGCCCTCCTGGCGACACCATCTTCGCAGCCAGGCATTCACCTCCATGATGCATCTGTCTCTGCCCGGGCCCCTAGCTTTGACAGGAAGAATCGAAGAGAATACCAGCTGCGCTCCAGAATCCTTCACCTGTACTCCCTGAGCCCTGTAGTCACTCTTGATCCGCTCAGCGTCACACCTGGCAGTATCATTTGTGCCTACATGGATGAGTAGCATGGGGTAGTAGTCAGAAGGCTGGATAATCCTCGACAATGCCTCTATAACATTTCGGATACGGGCCCCCGGCAGGCAGCATACCTCCCCAGATGAAATGTCAGGGCGACAAATGGGCGCCTCCGTCTCCCTCAGCAGAGAGTCTCCGACAACCACCACCCCACGTTTCCTATTTTCAGTGGTGGCAGGAGACCTCTCAGCCTTAGGGGTACGAGGCCTGTCCTCCTTTACTGTAGGGGTAATTCCTTCTCTCCTGTATCAAGAAGAGCATAACGGTTAGCTGTTATCACGGCGGGACGGTTCGCAGCAGGGGTGGAGCACTGCCCGCTGGCAGAAGTAACCAGCTGCCAGTGTCCACCCTGAGCCATCTCCTCCTCCACCAGTGGTGTGTCAGCAGTCCTGTGAACTGGGACAGCTACCTCAGCTGTCTCCACATGGACACTGTCCAGTAATTGCTTGTGGATACGGATGCTCCTCAACCTAGCCACCTCCTCCTGTAGCTCTC